>NC_136267.1:128080757-128395757 GCF_964187855.1 Myxine glutinosa | reverse complement strand
GCTGTACCACCTGGCTTGCATTCCGAACCAAATTTAGTTTAAACCAGAGCAGCAGTGGGTAATGAATCGATTATACAGGGCGCCCGGGATAAGGAGGGGTATCCCTCAGGTAAGCTTCCTGTTCGGGAAGCAGGTAGACCCATATGTGGGTGATAGATAATAGGTATTAAGTTACTCCGGCGTGAGAACTGCGTTTAAGGTTAGGAATCGGGGGGCGACCCGATCTTAGGACTACCAGGAGGGACTAGCCCAAGAAAGGTAGAAAAATGAGTATTTTAAGTTAAGCTACGCACTGGATGTGTTAGAGTTCACAGGTAAGTAGGATTGAAGTGTGCATGAGTGTGCATGAATTTATACTGTATTGTGTATAAGGGAATGAATGATCTGTCATTGCAGCGTGTATTTGTGTTTATTGTGTGTGTGTCATTGATGTGTGTCATTGACTGACAAGGGATTCCCCAAATTGCCTACGGGCGTTGGGCAATCCGGATGAGTAAAATTGGCAGGGAATAATGAGAATGTTATGGAGAGCATGTGTAGACAGGGCTTTAAAACAAGTGTTCAATTACATCCCCACATTAACGGCTCTCCAGATGTAGCAAGGGAGAATGGGAGTGAAAGTCAAAAATAATAGGCTGTCAACCGACAGGGTGTTTATTCAACGGCATGGCCGGGGCTTGTATTTGGCCGACGTGGGATGACAGAATGCGTTGAATGAAGGCAAGAATGACATGTGATGCGGACGTGAGTCCAATCGGAAGGATGGATGGTTATGGTTTCACCCGGTCCGTTTATCTGTCTGTCTGTCCGGACACAGAGCTCTTGGGGAGAGCCAGAATGGGTTGGGTTGACCAAGATGAATGTGGACAATATATTAATTGTTTATATTAATCTATTAATCTCTGTATATTAATCTGTAAAAATATATTAATCTCTGTGTGTGTGTGTCCGTATTTGTCTGGCTTTCTGGCTGTCTATGGAGTCATGTCTCTGAACACTGATTTTGAGGGAGTTGCTGGTGCGGACCAAAGCGGTGTCCGCGGTATCTACTGGGGGTCGAATGTCACTCCCTCAGTGTCTGCGAACTTGTCGTTCGGCAGTGTCGAAAGACAGGTTCGATTGTCGGTCTGTCTGCTTGATTTTCGGGTCTCACTCTGAGTATATGGCATATACTCTGAGTATATGGTCGTTTTCTGTTTTGTGCTTTAATGGTGGTTGATTTGACTTCCCTGAAAGGGGGACAATAAATATTTGGTGTTAGCTGTTGTCATTTCGGATGTTTGCAGTTGTAATGTGGAGCCAGTCTGTCTGTCCAACTGGGTGTGTCTGACTGCGTCTGCAGATATGGATCAAGGAGGAGCAGTTTCTGCGGCGTTTGCTATGATGTTGAATGTCATTCACTGCGTCTGCTGACGTGTCGTGTGACTATGGTGACTATGATGGTGTGTCCTGGCGGGAAGAATCGTGGCAGCCTACAGATTTGAATGGAATGGCCTCTGTGAGACCATCCTGTTAGTACGTTGGGGATTCGTCTGTCTGTCTGTCTGTGAATGGAAATTAAACTGGACTTCGACAGAAGGCAGGTGGGTGGTCACCTGCTGTAAATTGTGGTGGAACATTTGTGACGTTCCCTAATACGAGGGGACGAATTGGTTTGTAAATGTGTTGTGCAGGTACTTTTTCTGTAGGTAGCCAAATTCTATTGTTGTCAAGTCTCATGTAACCTTGGTTAACGTATATCTACGGACAAGAGCTGCACTTTATTTTAGTAAGTGACTGGGAAAGTTTGTTTTAAAAGGTGCCAGCGGAGTTGTTTAGAGTTATGGAGGTCACAACTCGCTGGAACCTCTTTGTTTATGTTTGGCTGACTTACATTGACTAGTATATGGGAAAAAGGGGACTGAAAATGCTTTGATTTTTTCGTGGATTGCCCATTGGGTATGCTTAGGATTTAATAGAGTGGTGGAGTTCTGTGAAATATGATGACGTTGTCTTATGGACACTTTGTGAGTGACTAGACACGTGCCTGGAAGGGGAAATTGTATTCATAACTCATGTGGGTTGTGTCTGAAGAAAAGGTTTAAAGTAAGTGTGAAGAAGGTCATGGAAAGTGCGAAGATGTTAAAGGGAAGTCAAATTAGATGGATCATTTGTCAATGACAAGTGACTTTGCAAGGTTTGCTAAGAAAGGGAGGGGAAAAGATTATAAAAGTTGATGGAAAAGACGGGAAATAAAGAAAAGTGGTTAGTTATGGACTGTTGTTTTGTGATAAGAAGGTGATTGGGGGCTGGTGAAGATTGGATCACGGCTCTGCAGACCAGGTGAACAGAACTCCACCAGGAGTGGGTATATGGGAATCACACCAATTAAATTATTGCTCAAAGGGAGGTGATAGAGCAAAATAAAAAAGATTGTCATGTGGACCGCAAGGCTAACCCCGCTCTTGCAGGGAAATGGTTTTGGGAGGCTAGTTATTTTTCAGATAATTTTTCCAGTGGGTTTATACTGATGTGAAATTCGCGTATCTAGGAAGGAAAGGAAAAAATTGTCCAGGTATTGACAGGATAACAGTGAAATTTTGAAGTGAAGTGAAGGATAACAGTGAAGAGTTAGTGTGTTCGTTGCGATTTTTGGGAATGGCAGGGTACTGTCGTACATGGATGATGGACCGACTGCGGAAAACGCCAGTAAGGCGTCGATACAATGTTGAACACCGAACGGTCCATGTGTTGGACAACAATGAAGGGTTCATAATTAATTTGGCACCTCAAGACAGACGTTCCGACATCCGCACCTACAGAGTTCGATGTAATACAATTACAAGCCGCGGCCTCAAACGTAGAACATCAAAAATTGGATTAAATTGGGAGCTCAACGCCCCGCAGAAGGACAAATGTGGACGATTAATGACAAACCCGTGGCACCGCGAGCTTTATTGCCATGGTTGGCACGCATGGCGCATTCAAATGGCCATGTGTGCCATAGGGGGGTGAGGTGATGAGGCAGGTCACTTCCACCTGGGCAGCACCAGGCCTTTCGACTGTGGTTACCATGGTCTGTCGCTCGTGCGCTATATGTCAACGGCATCAGCCAACAGTGGATATGGCAGCACTTGAATTACCATTCTTGACTTGAATTACCTATCATGGATGACAGACATGTTTTTAAAGTTTTGCATAGGTGCTGGTGAAGGTGAAGGTGAAGGAGATTACGTGCTGGTGAAGCATTTCACCCGTAAGACGGGGCCATACCAAGTTCTTCTGATCACACCAACAGCGGTGTTTTGTGAGGGCAAGTCGTCCTGGGTACATGCCACACATTGTAAGTTGGCCATACCCACAAACACAGACACCTCAAACGCACCACCACAGATCGAGGATGCTGCACCACCGCCTGTTAGGGGTGGCAATCACATTTAGTTTAATATACCGCTTCAGGCTAAAACAGGTGTCTGCAACAGGTGCATGGGATGCTAAAAGAGGACATTGGATTGACTTTAAATTGAAATGAAAATTGAAAGGGTGGATTAGGAAAATGAGTTTGTTCAAATAATCGTGGCATCTGTGGGATGCAACAATTTTGTGCCAGAATGGTGTATGGGAGCCGTCATCTGGGAAGCGTCGTTAAATGGCAGTAGGTTTAGACAGGTTTTGCTGCCCTCAGTCGTTTGAAGCAAGCGATTACTACAATGTGAATTCATGACGTCACAGAGCTCCCCCTACGATTATAGGCCACCATGCATTTCACACATATTAATTCCGCACCCACGGATCGAAAGCAAGAAAAAGCCAAAGGAAAATACGTATTGGACTGTGACCCGTGCAATGGCGAAAGTACAGAACCGATCACGGTGTTGGGTGTGCATGCATTTTCCCCACACCAGTACGACAGGGATAGAAATGGTAGTGCTACCCCTGTCCCTACGAGATATGTGCTCAGGACCCTTGCGTACCCCATGTCTGACCACAACCTTGGAACTGATAGGCCCAAAATCGCAGGCAGTGTGTTCCCGGGAGTTTCGATATACCCCACCCATTAAGCAGGCTTTGTTAGACAAACCACCTGATCCAGTCTGGGTGACAGAGCAAAAGGGACGGGTGTGTCTTATAGGAAAGGGACACGTTCAGATGGGAACCTCGGAATGTACCCATACCCTGCCATCCGACACCAGATGGAGAGAAAAGGAAGGCCCCCTTGTAATAACCATAGATGACCAAGCCCAGCATAACGTAACCAAGCTAACCATATCTTGGGGGACACCAAGCGCCACCCGCGTTGAGATCAGTAAATGCATGGCCTCGGCCCTTATCCCACCCCATGGAGTAATGTTTATTTGCGGAAATAAAGCATATCCATACCTACCCGAACAGTGGGGAGGGACTTGTTATCTGGGATCCATTTTTCCCAAGGTAAATTTGGTAAATCATGTATTATTAGATGTAGGGAAGATGATTAAAAGGAAGGAATTTTCGGAAATTGGTGAAAGTAAATATGGCATTTGAATTTCCAGACACGACACAGGAAATGCGGCTATGAATAAGCCAACCATCTGAGAGATAAGGTAACTAAATGCCAATTAGTGGGACGGGGGGCTAGGAATTGATCATGGTGTGTGTAAGAAAGTATTTTTCAGGATGGACGATGAAGAAATCGCCGTTGGAAAACCATGATCTTGACCACAGAGGCCGTCGATCTGAATGGGTCCTTCAACAAGGCAGATGTGACCAGCGCTTCAGAATTTTGTATTAAATTTTGTGATGATGACTGTGATATTTGTGTTAATCCCATGTGGGAACGGGCTACTGGCTAATGCCTGCATCGATGTTTGTGATGATTGTGATACTTGTGTGGAAAACCCCTTGCGTGTGCTGGCTAGCGCCTCTTATGTATTATGAATGACTGGCAAATAGATAGTCTCGCATTAGTAATGGAACGAATTGGAAACGAAACCTGAATCGCAGAACTACAATTGGAAAACGAATTAATGCATATGCGAACGATGGTGATGCAGAATCAAGTGGTTTTGGATATGTTGTTGGCAGAAAAGGAAGGAGTATATGGGGTAATCGATGAACCTATTTGATGCTTGGGATTCTGATAATGATTATGATTTTAGTTGGGATGATTTAACCTGTGATTTAGAAAGTGTAGGTTCTTTTAAAAGTCATTGCTATTATACCAGCAGTAAGGAGCGGATGGCAAAACATGTATCCGGAAGAACCACCCTCACCACCACTTACACCACCCAGCAATCACATGTACAAGGCTTGATGGCATTTAACGTCGATTGTTTGCCCTGATTCGCGAGGACCTCACTTGCATAAAGAGGGCCCCTTAATCTGGCTGGCAACTGGGTCGCACCTATGCCGCAGCGAGGGTGGATTCGGAATCTGGCGGGCGGCAGCAATCTCTTAAACCAGGCGCCGTCGTCGCGAATCATGGCTAACAATTTATGCGTTGAATGTTAGACGGCCAGTTAGGGCCGGTATCTCTCTTTGAGCATACGTGACGCTATGTCGTGCCTGGCATGTAACTAATTGATGAATTTGGTGTCTTTCCAAGGAGGTGTCTTGTCAAGACAAAGGAAGGAACTGTCAGCCATTAGGGTTTTAGCCCCATGACTCAATTGATCATAACATCTGAAATTATATATCGTGCTTCAAAAAACTGATTTGAACTCAGCTGCAGGCAGAGGCGAGTGGACAAAAAGTGGTTTCGAGGCTCGACGTGCAGGGTGGATCCTTAGCCTAGTAAATTAGTCCTTGAATTATGTGCCAAACAGTAGATAAAATGTTCGCGACCCACATACAGGAAAACATGGCGCCAAATGCCTCCTTCACGAAGGGAATAATTAATTATATATCTTTGTAGTTTCAGTATGTCTCCTAAAGCAAGGACGTAACCTAACACCTCGGAAGAAATATAGACATTACATATACTTGATTGTAATGGTATTCGGCATGTGTATCCAATCATTCATCTACCATTTAGCCTAGTGTATAAGAATATTTACTTCGGCCTGCGCTCGGGTCTGATATGTTTAGATAGATAGCCAAAAAAAGCGTAGCCTATCATTATGCTTACATCTTGTTGTCTAAATTTGACCTTCTGTAGGACGGGACAATGGGAGATGTTGTCCTTATGGCCTTGTAGTGCTATGTCTTTAGCGCAGATTCTTGTCTAATATTTTGCTATAAATGAAATGCCTTTCCACTTATTTTTTAGCGAGTGTCTTGAGGAATTGCCCGCTGCGTGTAGGCGGCGCATTCTCGAGCCTCGCTCCACACGTGTGTATATAATCGATTTTATTAAACATTGTTGTTCTTCTTCCTCTGATTCTTCTTCTTCTTCCTTCCCTTGAGGTCTTCGATCTCGACAATTTTGGTGTCAGAAGTGGGATACATCCAAGTGTGCAGACGAGGTGGATCCTCACGTTCCAGGTCGGGAGGGAGGCCTGCCGGCATCTAATTTGGTGGGTACGCATTTTTGCACCTCGAAATTGAAGCCTCCCGCCTTGCTTTGGACACGTGTGGACCTCTGTCGGCTGTACCACCTGGCTTGCATTCCGAACCAAATTTAGTTTAAACCAGAGCAGCAGTGGGTAATGAATCGATTATACAGGGCGCCCGGGATAAGGAGGGGTATCCCTCAGGTAAGCTTCCTGTTCGGGAAGCAGGTAGACCCATATGTGGGTGATAGATAATAGGTATTAAGTTACTCCGGCGTGAGAACTGCGTTTAAGGTTAGGAATCGGGGGGCGACCCGATCTTAGGACTACCAGGAGGGACTAGCCCAAGAAAGGTAGAAAAATGAGTATTTTAAGTTAAGCTACGCACTGGATGTGTTAGAGTTCACAGGTAAGTAGGATTGAAGTGTGCATGAGTGTGCATGAATTTATACTGTATTGTGTATAAGGGAATGAATGATCTGTCATTGCAGCGTGTATTTGTGTTTATTGTGTGTGTGTCATTGATGTGTGTCATTGACTGACAAGGGATTCCCCAAATTGCCTACGGGCGTTGGGCAATCCGGATGAGTAAAATTGGCAGGGAATAATGAGAATGTTATGGAGAGCATGTGTAGACAGGGCTTTAAAACAAGTGTTCAATTACATCCCCACATTAACGGCTCTCCAGATGTAGCAAGGGAGAATGGGAGTGAAAGTCAAAAATAATAGGCTGTCAACCGACAGGGTGTTTATTCAACGGCATGGCCGGGGCTTGTATTTGGCCGACGTGGGATGACAGAATGCGTTGAATGAAGGCAAGAATGACATGTGATGCGGACGTGAGTCCAATCGGAAGGATGGATGGTTATGGTTTCACCCGGTCCGTTTATCTGTCTGTCTGTCCGGACACAGAGCTCTTGGGGAGAGCCAGAATGGGTTGGGTTGACCAAGATGAATGTGGACAATATATTAATTGTTTATATTAATCTATTAATCTCTGTATATTAATCTGTAAAAATATATTAATCTCTGTGTGTGTGTGTCCGTATTTGTCTGGCTTTCTGGCTGTCTATGGAGTCATGTCTCTGAACACTGATTTTGAGGGAGTTGCTGGTGCGGACCAAAGCGGTGTCCGCGGTATCTACTGGGGGTCGAATGTCACTCCCTCAGTGTCTGCGAACTTGTCGTTCGGCAGTGTCGAAAGACAGGTTCGATTGTCGGTCTGTCTGCTTGATTTTCGGGTCTCACTCTGAGTATATGGCATATACTCTGAGTATATGGTCGTTTTCTGTTTTGTGCTTTAATGGTGGTTGATTTGACTTCCCTGAAAGGGGGACAATAAATATTTGGTGTTAGCTGTTGTCATTTCGGATGTTTGCAGTTGTAATGTGGAGCCAGTCTGTCTGTCCAACTGGGTGTGTCTGACTGCGTCTGCAGATATGGATCAAGGAGGAGCAGTTTCTGCGGCGTTTGCTATGATGTTGAATGTCATTCACTGTGTCTGCTGACGTGTCGTGTGACTATGGGGACTATGATAGTGTGTCCTGGCGGGAAGAATCGTGGCAGCCTACAGATTTGAATGGAATGGCCTCTGTGAGACCATCCTGTTAGTACGTTGGGGATTCGTCTGTCTGTCTGTCTGTGAATGGAAATTAAACTGGACTTCGACAGAAGGCAGGTGGGTGGTCACCTGCTGTAAATTGTGGTGGAACATTTGTGACGTTCCCTAATACGAGGGGACGAATTGGTTTGTAAATGTGTTGTGCAGGTACTTTTTCTGTAGGTAGCCAAATTCTATTGTTGTCAAGTCTCATGTAACCTTGGTTAACGTATATCTACGGACAAGAGCTGCACTTTATTTTAGTAAGTGACTGGGAAAGTTTGTTTTAAAAGGTGCCAGCGGAGTTGTTTAGAGTTATGGAGGTCACAACTCGCTGGAACCTCTTTGTTTATGTTTGGCTGACTTACATTGACTAGTATATGGGAAAAAGGGGACTGAAAATGCTTTGATTTTTTCGTGGATTGCCCATTGGGTATGCTTAGGATTTAATAGAGTGGTGGAGTTCTGTGAAATATGATGACGTTGTCTTATGGACACTTTGTGAGTGACTAGACACGTGCCTGGAAGGGGAAATTGTATTCATAACTCATGTGGGTTGTGTCTGAAGAAAAGGTTTAAAGTAAGTGTGAAGAAGGTCATGGAAAGTGCGAAGATGTTAAAGGGAAGTCAAATTAGATGGATCATTTGTCAATGACAAGTGACTTTGCAAGGTTTGCTAAGAAAGGGAGGGGAAAAGATTATAAAAGTTGATGGAAAAGACGGGAAATAAAGAAAAGTGGTTAGTTATGGACTGTTGTTTTGTGATAAGAAGGTGATTGGGGGCTGGTGAAGATTGGATCACGGCTCTGCAGACCAGGTGAACAGAACTCCACCAGGAGTGGGTATATGGGAATCACACCAATTAAATTATTGCTCAAAGGGAGGTGATAGAGCAAAATAAAAAAGATTGTCATGTGGACCGCAAGGCTAACCCCGCTCTTGCAGGGAAATGGTTTTGGGAGGCTAGTTATTTTTCAGATAATTTTTCCAGTGGGTTTATACTGATGTGAAATTCGCGTATCTAGGAAGGAAAGGAAAAAATTGTCCAGGTATTGACAGGATAACAGTGAAATTTTGAAGTGAAGTGAAGGATAACAGTGAAGAGTTAGTGTGTTCGTTGCGATTTTTGGGAATGGCAGGGTACTGTCGTACATGGATGATGGACCGACTGCGGAAAACGCCAGTAAGGCGTCGATACAATGTTGAACACCGAACGGTCCATGTGTTGGACAACAATGAAGGGTTCATAATTAATTTGGCACCTCAAGACAGACGTTCCGACATCCGCACCTACAGAGTTCGATGTAATACAATTACAAGCCGCGGCCTCAAACGTAGAACATCAAAAATTGGATTAAATTGGGAGCTCAACGCCCCGCAGAAGGACAAATGTGGACGATTAATGACAAACCCGTGGCACCGCGAGCTTTATTGCCATGGTTGGCACGCATGGCGCATTCAAATGGCCATGTGTGCCATAGGGGGGTGAGGTGATGAGGCAGGTCACTTCCACCTGGGCAGCACCAGGCCTTTCGACTGTGGTTACCATGGTCTGTCGCTCGTGCGCTATATGTCAACGGCATCAGCCAACAGTGGATATGGCAGCACTTGAATTACCATTCTTGACTTGAATTACCTATCATGGATGACAGACATGTTTTTAAAGTTTTGCATAGGTGCTGGTGAAGGTGAAGGTGAAGGAGATTACGTGCTGGTGAAGCATTTCACCCGTAAGACGGGGCCATACCAAGTTCTTCTGATCACACCAACAGCGGTGTTTTGTGAGGGCAAGTCGTCCTGGGTACATGCCACACATTGTAAGTTGGCCATACCCACAAACACAGACACCTCAAACGCACCACCACAGATCGAGGATGCTGCACCACCGCCTGTTAGGGGTGGCAATCACATTTAGTTTAATATACCGCTTCAGGCTAAAACAGGTGTCTGCAACAGGTGCATGGGATGCTAAAAGAGGACATTGGATTGACTTTAAATTGAAATGAAAATTGAAAGGGTGGATTAGGAAAATGAGTTTGTTCAAATAATCGTGGCATCTGTGGGATGCAACAATTTTGTGCCAGAATGGTGTATGGGAGCCGTCATCTGGGAAGCGTCGTTAAATGGCAGTAGGTTTAGACAGGTTTTGCTGCCCTCAGTCGTTTGAAGCAAGCGATTACTACAATGTGAATTCATGACGTCACAGAGCTCCCCCTACGATTATAGGCCACCATGCATTTCACACATATTAATTCCGCACCCACGGATCGAAAGCAAGAAAAAGCCAAAGGAAAATACGTATTGGACTGTGCAATTGGACCCGTGCAATGGCGAAAGTACAGAACCGATCACGGTGTTGGGTGTGCATGCATTTTCCCCACACCAGTACGACAGGGATAGAAATGGTAGTGCTACCCCTGTCCCTACGAGATATGTGCTCAGGACCCTTGCGTACCCCATGTCTGACCACAACCTTGGAACTGATAGGCCCAAAATCGCAGGCAGTGTGTTCCCGGGAGTTTCGATATACCCCACCCATTAAGCAGGCTTTGTTAGACAAACCACCTGATCCAGTCTGGGTGACAGAGCAAAAGGGACGGGTGTGTCTTATAGGAAAGGGACACATTCAGATGGGAACCTCGGAATGTACCCATACCCTGCCATCCGACACCAGATGGAGAGAAAAGGAAGGCCCCCTTGTAATAACCATAGATGACCAAGCCCAGCATAACGTAACCAAGCTAACCATATCTTGGGGGACACCAAGCGCCACCCGCGTTGAGATCAGTAAATGCATGGCCTCGGCCCTTATCCCACCCCATGGAGTAATGTTTATTTGCGGAAATAAAGCATATCCATACCTACCCGAACAGTGGGGAGGGACTTGTTATCTGGGATCCATTTTTCCCAAGGTAAATTTGGTAAATCATGTATTATTAGATGTAGGGAAGATGATTAAAAGGAAGGAATTTTCGGAAATTGGTGAAAGTAAATATGGCATTTGAATTTCCAGACACGACACAGGAAATGCGGCTATGAATAAGCCAACCATCTGAGAGATAAGGTAACTAAATGCCAATTAGTGGGACGGGGGGCTAGGAATTGATCATGGTGTGTGTAAGAAAGTATTTTTCAGGATGGACGATGAAGAAATCGCCGTTGGAAAACCATGATCTTGACCACAGAGGCCGTCGATCTGAATGGGTCCTTCAACAAGGCAGATGTGACCAGCGCTTCAGAATTTTGTATTAAATTTTGTGATGATGACTGTGATATTTGTGTTAATCCCATGTGGGAACGGGCTACTGGCTAATGCCTGCATCGATGTTTGTGATGATTGTGATACTTGTGTGGAAAACCCCTTGCGTGTGCTGGCTAGCGCCTCTTATGTATTATGAATGACTGGCAAATAGATAGTCTCGCATTAGTAATGGAACGAATTGGAAACGAAACCTGAATCGCAGAACTACAATTGGAAAACGAATTAATGCATATGCGAACGATGGTGATGCAGAATCAAGTGGTTTTGGATATGTTGTTGGCAGAAAAGGAAGGAGTATATGGGGTAATCGATGAACCTATTTGATGCTTGGGATTCTGATAATGATTATGATTTTAGTTGGGATGATTTAACCTGTGATTTAGAAAGTGTAGGTTCTTTTAAAAGTCATTGCTATTATACCAGCAGTAAGGAGCGGATGGCAAAACATGTATCCGGAAGAACCACCCTCACCACCACTTACACCACCCAGCAATCACATGTACAAGGCTTGATGGCATTTAACGTCGATTGTTTGCCCTGATTCGCGAGGACCTCACTTGCATAAAGAGGGCCCCTTAATCTGGCTGGCAACTGGGTCGCACCTATGCCGCAGCGAGGGTGGATTCGGAATCTGGCGGGCGGCAGCAATCTCTTAAACCAGGCGCCGTCGTCGCGAATCATGGCTAACAATTTATGCGTTGAATGTTAGACGGCCAGTTAGGGCCGGTATCTCTCTTTGAGCATACGTGACGCTATGTCGTGCCTGGCATGTAACTAATTGATGAATTTGGTGTCTTTCCAAGGAGGTGTCTTGTCAAGACAAAGGAAGGAACTGTCAGCCATTAGGGTTTTAGCCCCATGACTCAATTGATCATAACATCTGAAATTATATATCGTGCTTCAAAAAACTGATTTGAACTCAGCTGCAGGCAGAGGCGAGTGGACAAAAAGTGGTTTCGAGGCTCGACGTGCAGGGTGGATCCTTAGCCTAGTAAATTAGTCCTTGAATTATGTGCCAAACAGTAGATAAAATGTTCGCGACCCACATACAGGAAAACATGGCGCCAAATGCCTCCTTCACGAAGGGAATAATTAATTATATATCTTTGTAGTTTCAGTATGTCTCCTAAAGCAAGGACGTAACCTAACACCTCGGAAGAAATATAGACATTACATATACTTGATTGTAATGGTATTCGGCATGTGTATCCAATCATTCATCTACCATTTAGCCTAGTGTATAAGAATATTTACTTCGGCCTGCGCTCGGGTCTGATATGTTTAGATAGATAGCCAAAAAAAGCGTAGCCTATCATTATGCTTACATCTTGTTGTCTAAATTTGACCTTCTGTAGGACGGGACAATGGGAGATGTTGTCCTTATGGCCTTGTAGTGCTATGTCTTTAGCGCAGATTCTTGTCTAATATTTTGCTATAAATGAAATGCCTTTCCACTTATTTTTTAGCGAGTGTCTTGAGGAATTGCCCGCTGCGTGTAGGCGGCGCATTCTCGAGCCTCGCTCCACACGTGTGTATATAATCGATTTTATTAAACATTGTTGTTCTTCTTCCTCTGATTCTTCTTCTTCTTCCTTCCCTTGAGGTCTTCGATCTCGACACACACTTGTCTTAAGCTGTCTAGCCTGGGTTTGAATCCCGACCCAGCTACAAACTGTCATCCCGGTGTTTCACAGGCACCGTGTCCCTCTACCAGCATTAGTTGGTGGATGTTAAGGATCCCACGGTATCCTTCATGAGGAGTAGGCGAGCTATCGCCGGCACCATGTACAAATATCAAATTCTCGCGTTAACCAGCAGAGGGCGGTAGTAGCACATCCGCGCCCTCAGCCGATGATGCTACTTTGCAGTTGTGTGCTGCACCTACATACATATGAAAAAGAAGAATCAAGCTGTACCAGCATTACCTTGTGGTGTGTTCCATGATTACCAACCAGATTGTAGAGCACTCGCCAAGCGGCTTTAGCACTTAAAGGTGGGTTTTCACGGGACACGCGAACGGTTCGCGAAGGATGCGAATGTCGAAAAAATGGCAAAGTCCAACATTCGTATTTTAGGCTCCAAAAGTTCGCCAAACATGCGCGGGGGTTCGGAAGCGTCGTCAATTGTTCGCAGGAGTCGTTTTTTGTTCGGCTGGTATTTCAAAAATGTTTGAAACAGGATGCGAACAATTGACGACGCTTCCGAACCCCCGCGCATGTTTGGCAAAACTTTTGGAGCCTAAAATACGAATGTTGGACTTTGCCATTTTTTCGACATTCGCATCCTTCGCGAACCGTTCGCTTGTCCCGTGAAAACCCACCTTAAGCAAGCACTCCAACGAAACGGTTGATAAGGAACGGCTGGCTTGGCAAGCGACAGCAAGCTGATTGGTAATGGACACTATGGTAAAGTGAAGGTGTTGCTTGCTTTGTTATTTATGTCCATGTCGAGTATCTCAAAAACAAATTCCATTTCATTTTTCCGTTGTGAACATTCATTCTCAAATTATATTTTTGTATTCTTTATTCCTATTTTTACGGCATAATCCAGGGAAAAGCCGTCTAGAACGGTGTTTGTCCGTCCGTATGTTTGCATGTCCCCTCAAACGTATACCAATCAGAGATGAGGATCTGGTCACATGACAGGGTGATGTGATTACATCTGACTAGGGCATGCCCGATTGCCCGTACTATATATATATCTAAAAGTATATCCCCCCCCCCCCTCTATTTACATGCAATGGTTTGGTCCAAAGCGAACGGCTTGCGAGTACGGTGACAATCCCCCCCCTCTATTTACATGAAATGGTTTGGTCCAAAGCGAACGGCTTGCGAGTACGGTGACAATCCCCCCCCTCTATTTACATGAAATGGTTTGGTCCAAAGCTAACGGCTTGCGGAGTTTGGTAAAGAAATCGCCATCGCGTGCACAAATGCGCAGGAAAGCGAATGAATCGCAAATTAGTTTTAATTAGTTTTAAAACATAGTTTAACGCCCGAGCGAGTTTAACGCAATCGCAAATCGCATGAATCGCAAATTAGTTTTAATTAGTTTTAAAACATAGTTTAACGCCAACATAGCGCCAACATAGTTTGCCGACGGGAAATAAATGAATACGCTCTCAAATGTGCCATCCGAGGCAGAGTCTGTTCGCCACGTTCGGCACACGTGATAGCTCGCTGCTCTCTGATTGGTTGAATCGTTTTTTGGACATAGCTCGGTAACTACTTCTGCGATTAATTTAAAACCTTGAAAAGGCACATCCTCGGGTCCCCAGCAATATACCTGGCAAGTTTCAAGTATATCGGACCGGTAGTTGTCGAGAAACAGCGGTCACAGACAAACATACATACAAACATACATACAAACATACACACAGAGATTAGTGGAATTATAGATAGATGTCATTACGGTGGTGGTAGCGGCTGACTCTCCACACACCGCCATTTTGATTTATATGTCGTTCATGCCGAACATATTAATCGAACCTGTCATGTATCACAATCGCCATGCTCTACCTTTACGATTTTCATTCAGTGTGAAACACAAACAAACCGATTGTTAAAATGACCAGAAAATATCGAAAGCATCGGCGTTACGTCTCTTCCAACAATACGGTATGTATAGGCCTTGCCCTTAGGCGTTTAATCTCTCACCTTAAGACTGCTTCGGACAAATTAAACCCAGGTTTCTTAATACAGTCGTGTATCGTTTCAGTTGTATCGTTTTCGTAATAATAATAATATTGTAAATATAACCATAACACTTTAATCCCAATCTCATGAATACAAAGTCAATAGATTGAAGCGGTATAAAAATAGTAGTGCATATGAACGCGCTGTAGTCACTCAACTCAAACATCACCTCTCTGCCAATATTAACCTGTATGAAACATTCCAATCGGGATTCCGCTCCAACCACAGTACTGAAACTGCTCTCCTCAAAATCACCAACGACCTTCTCCTCTCCTCTGACGCTGGCAACCTCAACATTCTCATCCTCCTCAACCTCAGCGCTGCCTTTGACACCATCAATCACACCATCCTCCTCACCCGACTTGAAACCACCTTTAACATTACCGGCACTGCCCTCTCTTGGATCAAATCATACCTCTCTGACAGACGCCAATTCATCTCCATCACTAACTGCAAATCCCCCACTGCAAATCCCCCAAGGTGTCCCCCAAGGTTCAGTTCTTGGCCCCCTCCTCTTCATCCTGTACCTGTCCCCCCTCGGTCACTTAATCCACCGTCATGGTCTCCAATTCCACTGCTTCGCCGATGACATCCAGCTTTTCATCTCCACCAAGTCCATCTCCACTGCCACCCATTCTATCCTGACAAACTGCATCACTGAAATAAAATCCTGGCTTCAAATCAACTTCCTCAAACTTAACGATAATAAATCTGAAATAATCCTCATTGGCCCAAAAACGCTCACCAAATCCACCCATAACTTTGCCCTCAACATTGACGGTTTCCCAGTATCCACCTCCCCTCACATCCGGAATCTTGGCGTCATCTTTGACCAAACCCTCTCCTTCGACAAATACACTAAACAGATCCCAAAGACAGCCTTCTTTCACCTGAAAAACATCGCCCGTCTCCGTCCATCCCTCTCCTCCATGGCTGCAGAAACCCTCATCCACGCCTTCATCACCTCCCGTCTGGACTACTGCAACAGCCTCCTCTATGGTTCACCCTCAATAATCACCAATAAACTCCAATACATTCAGAACTCCGCTGCCCGTCTACTCACACATTCCCGGACCCGTGACCACATCACCCCCGTCCTTTACAAGCTTCACTGGCTCCCCATCCCCCAGAGAATCCAGTACAAAATCCTCCTCTTGACCGACAAAGCCCTCCATAACCTGGCCCCATCCTACCTGACTGACCTCCTCTCCAGACACACTCCCACCCGCAACCTCCGCTCTGCTGGTACCAACCACCTCCTGAACCCCCCCCCCCCTCTCCCACCCCCCCATCCGGACCAAATTCAGATCCTGGGGGGACAGGGCCTTCTCCATCACTGCTCCCACCCTCTGGAACTCACTACCTCACACCATCAGAGACTCCTCATCACTCACCACATTCAAAACATCACTCAAGACCCACCTGTTCAACACTGCATTCAACATTTAACCCACAGCATTTAACCCCTGACTATCTCTTCTCCTTCTCCTTCCTTTTGCTTTGGTTATTTACCTATTGATTTTTGTCTTTTTGCACTTGTTTTTTGTACTCTGTCAAAGCGCCTTTGGGCTTCTTGAAAAGCGCTATATAAAATAAATGTATTATTATTATTATTTACTATATTATTATGGTTCATGAATCAATGATGAGCGTTGTTCAGCACTAATCTATCTATAATTCCAGTAATCTCTGTCTGTACGTTTGTCTGTGACCGCTGTTTCTCGACAACCACGGGTCCGATATACTTTTAACTTGCCAGGTATATTGCTGGGGACCCGAGGATGTGCCTTTTCAAGGTTTCATATTAATCGGACAATTACTTACCGAGCTATGTCCAAAAAACGATTCAACCAATCAGAGAGCAGCGAACGATCGCGTGTGCCGAACGTGGCGGGCACACTCTGCCTCGGATGGCACATTTGAGAGCGTATTCATTTATTTCACGTTTGCAAACTATGTTGGCGTTAAACTATGTTTTACAACTAATAAAACCGAATCTGCGATTCATTCGCTTTCCTGCGCGTTTGTGCACGCGATGGCGATTTCTTTACCAAACTCCGGAAGCCGTTCGCTTTGGACCAAACCATTGCATGTAAATAGAGGGGGGGGATTGTCACCACTCGCAAGCCGTTCGCTTTGGACCAAACCATTTCATGTAAATAGAGGGGGGGGATATAATTTTAGATATAGATATAGTACGGGCATGCCCTAGTATTAATAACTGCAGTATTAACGGAGAATAAAAGTAAGGAATTAGCCTCGGTTTTTTAAGTCATATCATTTTTGAAATAATGATAATGAAGTGCGGTGCTGTGCGCACGACTTGTTAGCCAAGAAGAGAAGCAACAACGCAGGTAATCAAAAAGAGTCTTTATTTGCAAAGCTCACCTATAGCACTCAGGTGCTCGGGGCTGCGCGCCCCGTGTATATCCCGAGGCCACGCCTACCCCTCGGGCGTGACCGACACCCTCTTGGTGCGCGGAATGATGACACCGCGCCAGCGCCATCGTGTCCACCACATGCGCCCCCCCAGAATTCCCGCGCACCCGAAGGGTCAGTTTGCGGGGCAAACGGATGACCCGGCCGAAGCGCCCTCTGGCATCTGGGATGCCGGGATGTCATCTGGGATGCCTCCGGCGGCCCCTGGGATGGTTGCAGGACCGGGGGGGAGGGGGGGCGTGTCGGCGGTGCCGGCGGTCCGCCCGCTGGGGGGCGGCGCGGGGGCCGAGCCACTGGCGGGGGATGGTCCACATCGAGGTGGGCCGGCTTGAGGCGGTCCACGGAAACGCGGTCAGGAGTACCGCCGATGTCGAGGGTGAAGTGTTTCGCCCCGGTCTCCAGCACGCGCAAGGGCCCGTCGTACGGGGGCCGCAGCGGTGTCCGGTGGGCGTCGTGGCGGACGAACACGTACTCCGCCGTGCGAAGCTCCAGGGCGACGTGCGTTGGCGGGCACCCGTGGTGCGCCGTCGGCACCGGGGCGAACCTCCGGGCGGTCTCCTGCAGTGCGGAGCGCTGCTGCGCCGCGGACCATGGTGCCGTGGAGTCGGGGAGGAACTCGCCCGGCACCCGCAGCGGTTGTCCGAAGACCATCTCCGCTGCGGATGCGCGCAGGTCGTCCTTGGGCGCCGTCCAGAGGCCCAGCAGGACCCAGGGGAGCCTGTCGACCCAGCCGCCGTTGCGGAGGGAGGCCCGGAGCACGGCCTTCAAGGAGCGGTGGAAGCGCTCGCACAGGCCATTGGCCTGAGGGTGGTAGGCCGTGGTGCGGTGCAGCTGGACGCCGAGCCCCAGCGCGACCGCCCCCCAGAGCTCCGAGGTGAACTGGGGGCCGCGGTCGGATGGGATGTCCGAGGGGGCGCCGAACCGGGCAACCCAGGTGGCGATGAACGCCTGCACGACGTCCGCCGCCGTCGTCGCCGCCAAAGGGATGACCTCCGGCCACCGGGTGGTGCGGTCCACCATGGTGAGGACGTGGGTGAAACCCCGCGAGGGGGGCAGAGGTCCCACCAAGTCCATGTGAACGTGGTCGAACCGACGTTCGGGCACCGTGAACGGGGCCTGGGTGTGGCGGTGCACCTTCGCGCGCTGGCACGCGAGGCACGTCCTGGTCCAATCGCGGACGGCCTTCCGGAGGCCATGCCAGACGAACTTGTCGGCAACCAGCCTCTGGGAGGCCTTCGTGCCCCGGTGGGACAGGCCGTGGATGGCATCAAAAACCCGGCGCTGCCAGCCCGCGGGCATGATGGGGGGAGGCCGCCCGAGGGAGACGTCGCACAAGAGGGCCGTGCCTGCGCCATCAAACGGCACCTCGGTGACGCGAAGGCCCGTGACGGCAGTCCGCAAGGCCTGGACATCGGGGTCGGCGGTCTGGTCCGCCGCCATCCGGGCGTAGTCGATCCCGAGGTGGACCGCGTGGGCGACGGACCGGGAAAGGCAATCCGCCACTGGGTTGTCCTTTCCCGCGACGTGCCGGATGTCCGTCATGTACTCGGACACGGCCGAGAGGTTACGTGGCTGCCGGGCCGACCATGGCTCGGCGACCTTGGCCATCGCGAAAACCAGGGGTTTGTGGTTGACGAAGGCCGTGAACGAACGGCCCTCGAGCAGATGGCGGAGGTGCCGGACCGCCAGGTGGAGCCCGAGCAACTCGCGGTCAAAGGTGCTGTACCGGCGTTCGTGTGGGCGAAGCTGCCGGCTGAAAAACGCCAGCGGTTGCCAAGCACCACGCACCCATTGCTCGTGTACCGCGCCCACCGTGTAGTCTGATGCGTCGGTGGTGAGGGCGATCGGTGCATCGAGCACCGGGTGCGCGAGCATGGTGGCGTTAGCCAAGGCGAGCTTCGCGCCCGCGAACGCCGCGTCCATCTGCTCGGTCCAAACAAAGTCACCTTTGCCCGGCTTCCCCCGGAGGGCCTCATGCAGGGGGCGCAGGAGCTGGGCGATGCGGGGCAGGAAACGGTGGTAAAAGTTTACCATGCCCAGGAACTCCTGGAGCCCCCTGATCGTGCAGGGGCGCGGAAACCCCTTGACCGCCTACACCTTTGCCGGCAAGGGGGTGGCCCCCGTGCCTGGTGACGCGGTGCCCCAAAAAGTCGATTTCGGCGACTCCGAACCAGCACTTGGCGGGGTTGACGATCAGGCCATGCTGGCCCAGGCGTTCGAAGAGTGTGCGGAGGTGGCGGAGGTGCTCTTCGCGGGACGTGCTTGCGACGAGGATGTCGTCCAGGTAGACGTACATGCAATCCAAGTCGCGCAAGACGCTGCCCATGAATCGTTGGAACGCCTGAGCCACATTCTTCAAACCGAAGGGCATCCGAAGAAACTCGAAGAGGCCGAATGGTGTAATGACGGCCGTCTTCGGTACGTCCTCCGGCCTGACGGGGACCTGGTGGTACCGGCGGATGAGGTCCACCTTAGAAAAGAAGGACATTTTCGCCAACCGGGTGGAAAAGTCCTGAATGTGAGGGACCGGGTAGCAGTCGGGGGTGGTGGCATCGTTGAGGCGGCGGTAGTCCCCGCACGGCCGCCATCCCCCGCCAGGCTTCGGCACGATGTGCAGTGGCGACGCCCAAGCGCTCTTGGAGCGCCGTACGATGCCCAGCCGCTCCAGCGTAGCGAACTCCGCCTTTGCCACCGCGAGCTTCATCGGCTCGAGGCGGCGTGCCCGGGCGTAGACCGGTGGCCCGACGGTGGGGATGTGATGTTCCACCCGGTGCTTGACGGCCACCGCCGAGAAGGTGGGCCACGTGAGGGCCGGGAAGCTGGCGAGGAGGCGGGTGAACTCGTCCGCTGCCGGGAGCGTACAAACCAACCTCGCCGGGATCGAACCGCTCAGCATGCAGCTTGGCAAGCCGCTCAGGGAGCTGCCCAACAAACTGCTCAGCATGCAAGCAAGCGAGCTGAACATTTCAGCCTGGACGAGGTGCCTGTTCTTTACATCCACCAACAGCCCATTTGCACACAGGAAATCCGCACCGAGCAATGGCATGGGCACGCTGGTGGTTACGAACGTCCATTGAAAGCGTTGCCCTCCGAACCGCAGGGAGAGGCAGCGCTTCCCGAATGTGCGAATGGGCATACCGTTGGCTGCAAGCAACGCGGGGCCCCGGCCCGCGGTTCGCCTGTCGGATGTGGAGGCGGGGATAACGCTCACCTGTGCGCCTGTGTCCCAGAGGAAGCGACGCCCGGACAAGGTGTCCGTGACAAACAGGAGGCTGCCGGAATGGCCGACGCTCAGGGCCGCTACCGAGCGCCGGCTTGGTAGTTTCCCGACTTGCCGAACGAGCACGGCGGGCAACAAATCCTCGCCTTGTGGCCAAACCTGGCGTGGAAATGGCACCAGGTTTCCGGCGAAGGTGGAGGCCGCGGTTTTCACGGTGGTGTTGGGCGGGGCGTGGCGGCGGCCACGCGGTGTGCATCGGCATCAGCCTCGGTAACCCCGAGGTGTGCCTGCGCATCAGCCTCGAGATCCGCGACGGCCGCACCGAAGCTCGCCCGCGTCTCACAAGCCGCGAAAAACTTGTCGGCCTCGACGGCCAGCGCGTGGGTTTCCTTTATTTTGGAACCGGCCAATGCGAGGCGTACCTGTGCCGGCAGCTGGCGTAGAAACAGCGCCCGGAATTGAAAATCCGGGGCTTTGTCACCCAGTAGCGAAAGCATGTGGTCCATCCGGACCGATGGTCGTGTGTCGCCGAGTTCGGGAAGGTCCAGGAGGCGGTCGGCCCGCTCGCACTCCGTGAGGCCGAACGTGGCGATGAGGAGGCGCTTGAGCGCCTCGTACCTGTGGTCGGCCGGTGGGTTCCGCAGGACGGACACGACTCGGGCGGCTGTGCCGGGCCCGAGGGCGGCGATGACGTGGTAATACCGCGTCTCATCTGCCATTATGCCTCGAAGTCGGAATTGTGCCTCGGCCTGCACAAACCATACTTCAGCCTGGGCTTCCCAAAACTCGGGGAGCTTCAATGCTACCGTGTTGTTGGCCATGGCGCGTTCTGTTGGTCAGCGGCGGCTGAACCAGCGTCGAGGTCACCAGTGAACTGCGGTGCTATGCGCACGACTTGTTAGCCAAGAAGCGAAGCAACAACGCAGGTAACCAAAAAGAGTCTTTATTTGCAAAGCTCAACTATAGCACTCAGGTGCTCGGGGCTGCGCGCCCCGTGTATATCCCGAGGCCACGCCTACCCCTCGGGCGTGGCCGACACCCTCTTGGTGCGCGGAATGATGACACCGCGCCAGCGCCATCGTGTCCGCCACAATAACACACTGGTAACGTTAATATTACAGTAAATCTAATCGTAACACTAATCCCTTCATAGTGACTGCAAATGTGCTGGAAGTTAAAATATATCATCTACTGCATATTAAAGTAGCAGCAGTTTTGTGTCCGTTACGTCATTACGTTTATGATGTAGCGGCTACCGCAGGGTTTTCACAATCGCCTTGCACCTATCAAGGACGCGGAGCGATCACCATGCCGGGCTCGTCCAGGACGCCCGGGCAGGCTCGCCCTCAACTTGCCAGGCCGCAGCCAGGACGCTGGGCCACGCCCCCTCTCGCCTTTCCTGGGCAAACGCTCCGGGATAATATGTATATATTGTTGCGGAGATGAGGACTGTATTTTTTTGATTGTGTGCTGTATTATTATTATTATTGTTTATTCTGCGCCCCCCCTACCTCCGGAGCTGTGTAAAGGTGAAAGGGCATCCCATAATTAGTCCACAAGCATACACGTCATCCAAATAATAGAATACCCCTGTTTAATAGTTATCTCTTATTCTGTGTTTTAGAGTAAGGCTGTGTCTCCCATTAATTGAAGTACTCCATTGCACCAGTGAAAGAGAATAGATCCCCTTTCATTCCCATCCCCAAAATCTCCATTTCCTTTTACATCCCCTTCCGTCATTGCCAACCCTCGATTCGCAATTACCTCCCCTCCAAAACCGCCATTGACCACGAGGCAGGGTCGGAGAAGAAAGGCGTGTCTCCACCTTGTCATAGAGGGGAGGAGTGAGCCAGCCCCACTTGACCAACCAGGGCCGAGGTGAGCACACCGATGGGCGTGTCAGAAAGGCGGGCGGCTTAATCGCCGGAGGCGTTATAAAGGCGCGCACGCAGGAAGCAAGTGAGTTGGTCACCAAGAGAGAGTCGTGAGGAGTCAGTCAGTGGAGTCGGTGGTCAGTTGGTTGCGTTGGTTGCGGTGAGGAGTCGGTGGTGGTGGTCAGTTGGTGGCATTGGTTGCGGTGAGGAGTCGGTGGTAAAAAGTGAGTGGACCAAGAAAGAGTTGAGGGTTTGGACCAGACGAGTCGGACAAGGCCTGGCAAAGCACGCGACGTCCACAGCAGCCACAACAGCAGCTTGGGGGCCTGAACGGCGGTTTGGAGCAGGGCCGTGAAGGAACGGCGGCTGCTAAACGCGCCGGTTGTGCTGCAGGACCCCCTTGGACCTTTCCTCTCCCTCCAGCCATCCACCTCCTGCCTTTCCACCCTTCTTGTGTACGTGAGTTTGTTTTGTTTGTTCTGTCCCTGGGTATTTAATTAAGTCTGTAGGTAAGCTAGTATTTGCACTGTGTCACCTGCGTCTTATGTGTTGTAAATAAACTTGATTGCTCCTTTTTGCTTGTGTGTGTACAATAAATCCAATTACTCTTCTGTCCGTCTTCTCGTTTTATTCCTTTTCTTCTTTGCATTCGTCGTTTTAGTCTTTTCCCTCATTGAGCAGCCGCGGTGCGATCTGGTCAACGTCGGGTGGAATCGGGTTCTAATCGGGGAGTAACTGTTCGGTCGCGGTTGGACCATCCGCTCGGCCCATCATACCATCTAAACCGCGATCAGTAACAATTGGTGTCTGGGAGTGAGATTCGGGGCCCGAACCAAATTTTTAAAACATCTAAAAAAAAAATTTGGTCAAAATTTGGAGCGGCCGAAATTTGTTTTGTTTTACAAAACCCGAATTTTGAAATCGCGCCATGGCTGGTCAAGGCGACGGGATGCCGGTGGGAGAGATAGATGGGGTAGAATCGACCCAGGACCTCGGGGAAATGTATGTGGAGGAAGGAGAGGAGGAGAACATTGGCAATGCGGTTGAGGGGGTATCAGGTGCACAAAATGGCGTGCTCGCGCACGTGGTTGAAGAGTCCCAAAATAGCGGCGCAGTGGAGGGCGAGCCCGCGGTGGCGGCTGGGGACGCTGGGCAAACCGGGTTTGACCTCAGATTATTCTTGACCCAACTGAATGCAAAAATGGATAGTATGGGGGGCCAAATGGGGGCAATGAGGGACGAAGCGAGGGGTACCAATGCCCAAATTGGGGAGTTAGACAAGAAATTTGGGAAGTTAGACAATAATTTTGAGGGGTTAGACAACGGGATAAAAGAGGTGAAAAATGGGTTAGAGGGGCTAGAAAATAGGATGGAAAGCAAATTGCGGGAGATAGGGGAGCAATCCGCCCGAGAAATTAAACAAATGGGAGAGCAGATAGAGGAGGTAGAAATCGGGGTAGAAACCAAATTGGATGCTCAGAGGGATGAATTGGGACAGATGAGGGTGGCATCTACAAAAGAGATGGAGGAGATGAAAGAGGGGATACGACGAGGTGTGAGTGAGGAGGTCTCGGGGCTACGCGAGGAGGTAAAGCGAGGTGAGAAGCGTATGGAGAAAGAGGTGAGAAATAATACGGCGAAGTTACAAGGGGGAATAGAAGATCTGATGGAGGAGGTGGAACAGCTGACAGAGGGACAGACGGAGTTAGTGGAGCAGGTTCGAAAGAACACTGCGGTACTAGGAGGGTTAAAGGCGACACAAAAAGAAATTAAAAACGAATTAATAGCGACACAGAAGCAATGTCAGATGGTACGTGAGGAACTGACAATGAGGGTGGACGAGGTGACAGAGATAATGGAGACAAAGGACCGGCAGGTGAGGATGCACATAGAGACGGTCACGGTAGCCTTAGAGGACGAACTTGAGGAGACGCACCGAGAAATAAAAGAGGTTAAACAAAAATTAGAGGAAGTGGAAGAAGAGGTGAGTGAAATTAAGAAGAGACGGACAGAAACTAAGAGAGAAATCCAGGAGGAGGTAATGGAATTGGTACAAGGTTGGTGCTCAACTCATAATGTGCTGCTCACTAACCAAATAAAGAGTTTGCAGGTGGCAAAGGAGGTGCGGAGACGAGGTGCCAAGGTGAGTGGCGATATAATCGGAAATGTACATGATGTGAGGAAAGCTTCAGTCGGCTTGGGGATTGGTTTGGATCCGGGTGTTCGTGAGAGGCCGTTGGTGAAGTGTGCGACAGGTCTGGTGTGCGAAAAAAGAGGTGTGCGAGAATGTCCGACCATGGGGTGTGTGAGGAAAAAGTGCACGCCGAGGAGTGAGTGTGCCGTCAAGAGTGAGTTGGTCGAAGCGCGTGTGCGAGGGGGTACATGGAAGCGCGGTGTGGTAAGTGTTACGGAGGAAGTAACGAAAGAGTGTGCGCGAGAAAGGTGTGTAACGGACAGGTGCATGGGGAAAGAGTGCGCTGTCAAGAGTAAGGGGGAATGCACGCCTGTGGTGAGTGTTACAGAGGGTGTAACGGGAGAGTGTGCGCAAGAGTGTGCGCAAGAAAGGTGTGTAACGGACGGGTGCATGAGGAAAGAGTGCGCTGTCGAGAGTAAGGGTGAGTGCGCGACCGAGAGTGGAGGTGAAAGTAGTGAGAGTGACAAGGAGCGTGAGTTGGTTATGACAGGTGAGCGAGGATGTACACCTGGAATGGAAGGATGCACACCTGGAATGGTAGAGCGTGTGTGGGAATGCACACTTGAGTTGGTCATGAGGCACGTGGTTGGGTGTGCGGGTGAGAGCACACCTGTGATTGTCACAGAGGAGGTGACCGAGGAGGGGGCGCGAAGAGGTGTGTTGGTGAGGTGTGCGAGCGACGAATGTGTGCCAAGGTGTTCGGTGGTCAGGTGTGTGACCAAGTCGGTGAGCGGAATGAGTGTACCGAGGTGTGTAAGGAAAGGTACGAGGAGCATGGGAACAGCTGGAGGTATGAGCAAGAAAGGGGTAGCGTATGCATGTAAGCATGCAGGTGAAGCATCGACGGTAACCGGGTTAGAGGTTAGAACGACTTATAGCCGAATCGGGCCCTCGGTGCGCGTCGGGCAGCTTCGCGTGCCGCGAGGACCAGCGGGGATCCGAACCACGGCGGTTTCGAAAGAACCGCCGTACGCGATCCACGCTGTGCCTCGCTTGGAACGGCCGCGTCCGGGCTCCACTAGGCGGAGCGGGCAGCCTGATAGGAAGGGTCGTCATGGCGACCACTTTCTATTGAGACGTGCCGGCAGGTCGAGATCGGGACATTGGATGGCTCCACGCCGAGGTGGTGCGTGGGATCTCGGCCCGGGTAAGCCCCCGTCCCTGCCCCGAATGCGGGACGTATCCAGCCGCTGGCACCAAAGAACCCGTGTTCATTGCTCGGCTGTACGAAGCCGAGCTTTGGAAGGGAATTGGCGCACCGAGAGGATGTAATAAGTAGACGGGTGATGAGGATAGTGTTTCGGCCCCGAAATTAGGGAAAAAAAGCAAAATTTGATGATGGTACGGTAACTGGCAGTAAATGACAAATTTTTGATTTGTTGGATTTGGACGAGCGAAATTGATAGTAGGACCTCCCCGATGTGGTGGGATGGCAAATCCACCATCCCTCACAGGGTGGGGCAAATGCGCTATAGCTTATGGGGTGTATGGCAGTGAAAACTAGCCCGGGTGGGTTAGGATATATCGTGTGTAGGGATCTAGCGAAGATGACATTAGGTAACGTTAAGGTTAGTTAGTGACTGATACCTGTAGTGGGGACGCAGGTAGATTAGTATGGATGATAATGACGAGGGAGCGCAATAGTTTAAAGGGACGACTGGGAAGCGCAAGTTTCAGAGGGGAGTAGTTAGATGAGATGATGCCGTGTGTGTGAGGATTGAACAGGTGTGATTGAACAGGTGTGATTGCACAGGTGTGCAACTGAACAGGTGTGTGGAGCAGTGTATGAGTGAGTGATGGTGATGTGTGTTGTGTTGACCAACTGGTCCAGGAAGAGGAGGAGGGTGCAGGTGGCACCAGGTAGGATTGCACGGGTGTGCAACGACAGGTGAATGGAGGACAGGTGTATGGAATAAATGGTATGGAGTATTGGAATGGATGGTCGTGGAGTGAGTATGGTGGAAATTGTGGAGTGGAGTGGATGGTGCGAAGGTGTGAATGGGGGAAGAGTGGACCCCCCATCACGGATACCCGGGGCGGGTAGTGTAAGTGTTAGGTAGAGGGTACAGGTAAATTGTGGTTGGATATTGGCATCTGTGGTGCGGGTGAAAGAATGGTCTTTGGATGGGTGCATTAGTGTGGTGGAAATGGCTGGGCGTGTAGCCTGTTAGTGTGTGTAGTTGGTTTGGGCACTCCACCACTGTGAGGATGTCGGCCAGGTGAGGCCGCAGGTGGGCTCTGGGAGCCGGTAGTAGTTGTTGTGGATGGGGCCCGAGGATCCGGAGGACGGACCCGGGTAGCCCAGTGCCAGAGGGCACCGAGTGGGGTGACAGAGCCAGGAGGGGCTGTCCCCAGTTAGTTAGGTTAGGGTGAGGAGCTAGGTAAGCTCGGGTGGCAACTACAGTGGTGGAGGTGTGCCGGTGGGTAGACCTGCTGGGAGAGCTACACGTCGCAGCCCAGAAATTGTGTGAGGGCACCGGGAGATGAATCGGGGGAGTGAGACCCCAAATTGAGAAGCACCACAGTTTTGTCAATGGGAATTGGTTTTTAGAACCCATAGTGTAAGTTGGCCAATGGATTGGCGGGGAAAGACCCCGGGTAGTGTAAAGTGTGTTAATGTCATTTAGAAAGTAGTTAGGATTGGAGTCTCCTCGCACCATCTGCATCCACTCACCTGAGGTGACAGGTACTCCACACCATGCCATGTTTAATTATTTTTTATGATGCAAATGTTTGGATTGTGAGACGCATCATGACGTGGGTGTGACATTGTGCTTGATTTTCCATCTCTTCCTCCTTATGAGGATTGATGATGAATTTGGTGATGGCAAATTTTGAAGTAGAGGGATTGTGGCGACGAATTTGGTATAGAGGAAATATGGGGAAGACGTGACAGTAGTGACGAATTTGTAAATGGGTAGATTTTGTAAATATGGGGTAAGGGCAAGGGTAGTGTAGGTGACAGGGGGGTGACGTACGGTAGGGACGAGCTTTCTCACTTCGCCCTCCGTACGCATTTCGCCTTGCATTGCCTTATTGACGTGTACCCTTGTGACCTTACCCCTCGCTCATTTGTCTTTCCCCTTTTGTCTCCCACATGACCTGTGCGCCATTGGGTGCCGAGGGGAGCGTGCGTGAGTCCTCCATTGTGCGCCCGGAATTCCCAGAACCAACTGTCTGCATCGATGCACCACATTATGGACCACAGGTCTGTGGCCGAGCACCACTTATGGACCCCATGGGTTGGGGCATGGCCCCTCTGCTGGAACCGGCCATGAGGGCCCGAAATCTTGCTGGCGGACCTTGGCCACAGGGCACCGATGCCCCACAGGTGAACCACACTAGTCGGCCCTGTGGGCCATAAATAAAATAAATAAAAATGGACACATTGGGTGCAAGTTTTAAAACAAATAGGCCGCCAGTAAGCAAAGCAAAAGAATGACAACATCTGGAAGACCAAATATAATAACCAGCAGAGGGAGCCGAAGAGCAAGAGATCACCTGCAGGGTTAGGGGTTGTTGATTTTATTTTTATTGAACATGATTGAACATTGATGAACAATGGTGACTGCACCGATTGGTGCTTGGGTGTATATTGGTGCGTTTTTGGGTGCTTTCATGGTGCATTGATGCAGAGCAGACTGTCTCCCCCCCAGAAAGAACAATCACAGGTCCTGGGTTAGTCTTGTAAATAAAAATAGCGTCATTGTAAATAATGCTTCCCACCGTCAGTGTGTAGTTTGAAGACCATTCCGCAATTCGGTTAACTGTGGGCGTAAGTCTGTTAGGCAGGGTGCAATGGAGCAGCGGGACACATTTATTTATGTTTTAAAACTGTCGCACTCAGGGTCAGGTTAAAAGTAGAGGGAACTACACCTACGTGTCACACTAAATAAAAGTTGTAGGCCCGGGACGTGCCTAAGAGGAGGAGGGTGCAGTGTTGCGGAGATGAGGACTGTATTTTTTTGATTGTGTGCTGTATTATTATTATTATTGTTTATTCTGCGCCCCCCTACCTCCGGAGCTGTGTAAAGGTGAAAGGGCATCCCATAATTAGTCCACAAGCATACACGTCAGCCAAATAATAGAATACCCCTGTTTAATAGTTATCTCTTATTCTGTGTTTTAGAGTAAGGCTGTGTCTCCCATTAATTGAAGTACTCCATTGCACCACTGAAAGAGAATAGATCCCCTTTCATTCCCATCCCCAAAATCTCCATTTCCTTTTACATCCCCTTCCGTCATTGCCAACCCTCGATTCGCAATTACCTCCCCTCCAAAACCGCCATTGACCACGAGGCAGGGTCGGAGAAGAAAGGCGTGTCTTCCCCTCGTCATAGAGGGGAGGAGTGAGCCAGCCCCACTTGACCAACCAGGGCCGAGGTGAGCACACCAATGGGCGTGTCAGAAAGGCGGGCGGCTTAATCGCCGGAGGCGTTATAAAGGCGCGCACGCAGGAAGCAAGTGAGTTGGTCACCAAGAGACAGTCGTGAGGAGTCAGTCAGTGGAGTCGGTGGTCAGTTGGTTGCGTTGGTTGCGGTGAGGAGTCGGTGGTGGTGGTCAGTTTGTGGCATTGGTTGCGGTGAGGAGTCGGTGGTAAAAAGTGAGTGGACCAAGAAAGAGTTGAGGGTTTGGACCAGACGAGTCGGACAAGGCCTGGCAAAGCACGCGACGTCCACAGCAGCCACAACAGCAGCTTGGGGGCCTGAACGGCGGTTTGGAGCAGGGCTGTGAAGGAACGGCGGCTGCTAAACGCGCCGGTTGTGCTGCAGGACCCCCTTGGACCTTTCCTCTCCCTCCAGCCATCCACCTCCTGCCTTTCCACCCTTCTTGTGTACGTGAGTTTGTTTTGTTTGTTCTGTCCTTGGGTATTTAATTAAGTCTGTAGGTAAGCTAGTATTTGCACTGTGTCACCTGCGTCTTATGTGTTGTAAATAAACTTGATTGCTCCTTTTTGCTTGTGTGTGTACAATAAATCAAATTACTCTTCTGTCCGTCTTCTCGTTTTATTCCTTTTCTTCTTTGCATTCGTCGTTTTAGTCTTTTCCCTCATTGAGCAGCCGCGGTGCGATCTGGTCAACGTCGGGTGGAATCGGGTTCTAATCGGGGAGTAACTGTTCGGTCGCGGTTGGACCATCCGCTCGGCCCATCATACCATCTAAACCGCGATCAGTAACAATATATTGCTGCCCGATAAACGGGCTTTTCAGAGTGCCTGAGTGTTTGGTTTGATTAAAGCAACTCGGATGAATTCCAGCTTTTTGTCGCGTCCATTCTTCCGATCGACGTGGGAGCCCCAGCTCCTTCATTGGTGACCTACCGACATGGACATGGCAGTCGCCCTTAAACTGCCTACCTTCTGGGAGGCTCACGCGGCGGTTTGGTTCGCACAGGCGGATTCCCTGTTCGCCCTGCGAGGCATCACGGCCGACGACACCCGCTTCCACCATGTGGTAGCAGCGCTCGGTTCGGCCACCGCGGCCCGCGCCCTGAGCCTCCTCGAGAGCCCGCCAGCCGCTGACAAATACGGCGCGATTAAGAAGCTTCTCCTCGACGCTTTCGCCCTCCCATCGGCGGAACGCGCACGGCGCCTGCTCGACCTGCCCGAGCTCGGCGACACGTGCCCTTCCGAGCGAATGGACTACATGCTTTCACTGCTCGGCGAGCACTCTCCGGCATTCCTGTTCCGGGAGCTGTTCCTCCGTCAGCTGCCTAACCCGGTACGCCTCGCCCTGGCAAGCACGACGATCACAGATCCCCGGGCCCTTGCCAGAGAAGCCGACAAGATCTCCGCCGCAGGACAGCGCATCGCAGCGGCGACATGGGACCCACCGCCGTCCGACGCAACACCCATGGCGCCCGAGCACCCGGCACGGTCGACGACCGAACTGCCGACGCAATTGGCGGCCGCTACACCGAGCCGACCACCTCCAGCACGACGACCGGGGCCTCCACCTGACCAAGCGTGGTGTTACTATCATGCCAGGTTCGGACAGAAGGCCCGGACATGCCGACCCCCGTGCACCTTCGGCAGGCCGGGAAACGGTAGGGCCGGCGTTCATTACCAGCCATGAGCGCCGGCCACACGGGCAACTTACTGTTCATCACGGATAAAGCGTCCGGACGGCGCTTCCTGTGCGACACCGGCGCCCAACTGAGCATCATACCCGCCTCTGACCAGGACAGGCAATCCGCGGTTTGCGGCCCCTCCTTGGTTGCGGCCAACGGATCGACCATCCGCACCTTCGGCCCGCGCAACGTCACCCTCTGCTTCGGCGGCCAACGCTTTGCTTGGACGTTTGTAACCACAAACGTGCCCATGGCTCTGCTAGGCGCCGACTTCCTCTGCGCACACGGACTGCTGGTGGACGTCCAACGGCGTCGTTTAATCAACGCCGAAACCTTCAGCTCCCTGGTATGCACATTGAGCAGCGCCGCGCCGACCGAGCTGGCATGCGCCGTCCCGGCGGCGAACGTGTTTGCTCGCCTGCTCACGGAGTTCCCGGCCCTCACGCGGCCGACGTTTTCGGCCGTCGCAGTACGGCATGGGATCGAGCACCACATACCAACCACGGGCCCGCCGGTCTACGCCAGGGCCCGCCGCCTCGACCCAGCCAAGCTCGCCGTGGCGAAGGCCAAATTCGACGCGTTGGAGCACCTCGGCATCGTGCGGCGCTCCGATAGCGCGTGGGCCTCGCCACTGCACATCGTGCCAAAGCCGGGGGGTGGATGGCGCCCGTGTGGCGACTACCGCCGTCTCAATGACGCTACCACCCCCGACAGGTACCCGATCCCGCATATCCAAGACTTCTCCGCCCTTCTGGCGGGACGGGTCATTTTTTCGAAAATTGATCTCATACGGGGATATCACCAGGTACCTGTCAGGGTGGCCGACGTCCCTAAAACGGCAGTCATCACGCCGTTCGGCTTATTCGAATTCTTGCGGATGCCGTTTGGTCTCAAGAATGCGGCTCAGGCGTTCCAGCGCTTGATGGACGGCGTGCTGCGTGACCTGCCGTTCCTTTTCGTTTACCTGGACGACATCCTCGTCGCCAGCACGTCCCGGGCCGAGCACCTCCTCCACCTCCAAACACTGTTCGGGCGCCTCAGCGAGCACGGCCTCATGGTCAACCCGGCCAAATGCCACTTCGGCACGACGGCCGTTGATTTTTTGGGCCACCACATCACCAAGAACGGGGCCGTGCCGCTGCCAACCAAGGTCGAGGCCATCACCACGTTCCCGCGTCCCCGCACCATACAGGCCCTGCAGGAATTCCTGGGAATGGTGAATTTTTATCACCGCTTCGTGCCCCGCGCTGCTCAACTCATGCGGCCCCTCTACGAAGCCCTCCGGGGCAGGCCGGCCAAGCACGACATCGCCTGGTCCGCAGCAATGGATGCGGCCTTCCAAAGCTCAAAGGGGGCCCTCGCCGACGCAACACTGCTCGCTCACCCGGTGCTCAACGCTCCCATCGCCCTCACCACGGATGCCTCCGACTACGCGGTGGGCGCCGTACATGAGCAATGGGTGAACGGGGTTTGGCAGCCACTCCCTTTTTTCAGCCGGCAGCTCCGGCCGAACGAGCTCAAATACAGCACGTTTGACCGGGAGCTCCTCGGTCTACACCTGGCCATCCGCCATTTCCGCCACCTCCTGGAGGGCCGACCTTTCACGGCGTTCGTCGACCACAAGCCGTTGGTTCACGCCATGGCCAAGGTCACGGAGCCGTGGTCGGCCCGCCAACAGCGCCACCTCTCCGCCGTGTCAGAGTTTACCACGGACATCCGGCACGTCGCCGGCAAAAACAACGCCGTGGCCGACTGTCTTTCCTGGGCCAGCGCGAACGCGGTCCACCTGGGCGTGGACTTTGCGCTTATGGCGGCGGACCAAACCACCGACACCACGGTGCAAGCCCTCCGGGCGGTGGACACGGGCCTCCGCCTGGCCGACATCCCCTTCGCGGACACTGCCCTGCTCTGCGACGTCTCCCAAGGCCAGCCTCGCCCCATCGTGCCCGTCACCTGGCAACGCCGCATCTTCGCCTCCCTCCACGGCCTTTCCCACCCGGGCCGGAAAGCTTCCCAGAAGCTGGTGTCGGCGCGATTCGTCTGGCACGGCCTTCGTCGGGACGTCCGCGATTGGACCAGCACCTGCACGGCCTGCCAACGGGCCAAGGTCCACCGACACACCCAGGCCCCGCTGGCACCTTTCACCGTGCCCGAACGACGTTTCGACCACGTCAACGTGGATCTGGTGGGCCCCCTCCGCCCATCACGGGGGTTCACACACCTGCTCACCATGGTGGACAGGACCACCAGGTGGCCGGAGGCCGTTCCCCTCGTCTCCACCACCACCGCCGACGTGGCGCAGGCTTTCATCGCCACCTGGGTCGCCCGCTTCGGCGCACCGGCGGACATCTCATCAGACCGCGGACCACAGTTCACCTCTGAGCTGTGGGGCGCGGTCGCCCGCAACCTGGGGGTCAAGCTCCACCGTACTACGGCCTACCACCCCCAAGCAAATGGGTTGTGCGAGCGATTCCACCGCTCCATGAAGGCCGCGCTCATGGCCGGCCTTCAAGACGGCGGTTGGGCTGACCGGCTGCCGTGGGTCCTTTTGGGCCTCCGCACGGCCCCCAAGGAGGACCTCCAGGAGGCCGCCCGACGGTTTGCCCCCGTGCCAACATCCCACCACGGTGACCCCCAGTCCTACGTCCCCCCAGCACTTCGCACAGCGGAGTATGTTTTTGTGTGTCACGACGCACATCGGGGGCCACTCCGGCCGCCGTACGACGGGCCCTTCCGGGTGCTGCGACGGGATGACAAGTCGTTCGTCATCGACATCGGCGGCAGGTCGGACCGGATTGCGGTGGACCGCCTCAAGCCGGCGCACGTGGACGTCGACCACCCACCACGCGTGGCCCTTCCGCCGCGGCGAGGCCGCCCCCCGTCCACGGTGCCCCCCACTCAACCTCCCACCACCACACCGGACCCCCTCCCACGACCCGCCAGGGGTCGCTTCGGCCGGGTCATCAGGACCCCCCTCAAATTGACCCTGCCGGTGCAAGTCGATTCTGGGGGGACGTGTGTAGCGGCTACCGCTGGGTTTTCACAATCGCCTTGCACCTATCAAGGACGCGGAGCGATCACCATGCCGGGCTCGTCCAGGACGCCCGGGCAGGCTCGCCCTCAACTTGCCAGGCCGCAGCCAGGACGCTGGGCCACGCCCCCTCTCGCCTTTCCTGGGCAAACGCTCCGGGATAATATGTATATATATTGCTGCCCGATAAACGGGCTTTTCAGAGTGCCTGAGTGTTTGGTTTGATTAAAGCAACTCGGATGAATTCCAGCTTTTTGTCGCGTCCATTCTTCCGATCGACGTGGGAGCCCAGCTCCTTCAATGATGTCATTACGACGGCTGACTCCACTGACCGACATTTTAATTTTCTCGTACACCAGCTCACTATGGAAGCTGCAGGAAGGGTCATTCCTCTTTGGTATATGTAGATTAGAGTCGATGTATGGGCGGGTCTCAAGAACATTGGATGTGTGTTCTTTTACCAAGTTTCTTGTGGAGAGATCGCCAAGTATTTTAAGCATTTGAGCAAGCACTCCATTCAAAACCCTTAAGGAACGGCTGGCTTGGAAAGCACTATCTAGATGCTTGGTAAATTACACACCTCCAAACCTTGTGGGCTACATAGATTACAGTAGATCTTCGGTGAGTTCTGTAAGTAAAACTTACCTCATGGATGTCGGGATTCCTCCAAATTTCTTTGTTTAATGTTACAAGCAGCATTGGCGACTGTTTAAAAAGCTAATCATGTGTGTTTGTGGTTTATCATATTTTACAAGCCCGGCTACGTCGCTGTTAGACTTTTGGTCTTGTTTTTTTTCGGAGAATGATTTATAAAAGTTTATTAATCGATCGATTGATTGATATCGGCTCTTGCGGTGTATTAGTCCGAACTGTTCGGCTGTCCTAGGATATGGTGTAACTCTGCTAACCCGTTGCTTCGGTGTTGATTTCACCGCGGTAAAATGGCGGCGGCCGTCGCTAACCGGAAGTAGTATCCCAAATTTCCGTCCACCCAGTTTGAATTAGAAAACGTAAACACGTTGTCGATTGTAAAACGTCTCAATGCGACTTATCTTTCCGTTTTTTACGCGTAACGGCAAGCGAATAGACAAAAGGAAAGTTTTCACTTCCGGTAAGGCACCAGTACCACGCCCACGGTTGGCGCGGCACCAGTACCACGCCCACGGTTGGCGCAACTTGCGAGAAGTCACGTGTGTCGAACAAACAGATGTTACTGAGATTCCACGAAATGACGGCTTCGCACGTCACGACCAGGAAGCGCACGGCATTGGTTTGAGCAGAGTTTGTGCCGGTTTTATAGCCGGAACATCGAGAACGAGAACGAGAAGCGTTTGGCGCTCATTTTGGAGGTTTTGGGGGTCGTGGGTTCGGTGATGGACCTGGAAGACGTGGCCGCCCTCGGGGAGTTTTTGGAGGAAATCCCAACAGCCGAATTCAAGAGAACAATTGACAAACTCCAAAACTACTTCACCATACAAAGGAAATCTGGAGGTGGCGACTGCGAAGTGACGATTCCCGACGCCGGACGCGCTGGATTTCTCGTGATATTTAAAAGCCGAGAAGGTAAGCGAACCATGCAGGTATAGAGAGGGTACTTGTTGCTGATTGGTCGGATAATGTACTATATATATATATATATATTATATACACGAGTATACAACCCGCCAAAAATGACGGGTTGGAACAGTTCTTGACGGTGCAGCCGCCACTTCAAACGCTCCACAATCTTTTTGAAAAAAAATTTCCTGTTAAGAAATATGATTTTGTAATTTTCACGATATTCTACACACGGTGTATTTTATAGGCCAATGCTGTCTGTCTAAATTAAAATTAATTAAAAAATTACGTAAAATTTGCTTCTAATGAATCCATACTTAGGGGAAGTTTATAATTATTAAGTCAATTTTGCTTCAAATTAATGCAAATCTCCGGGAAAATGATAAGCCTGCCTCAATTTGGTGAATGGTAAAGAGGAAGTAACGCCGCGCGTTTCATGGCGATATGACCACGTGACTCAACGTTCTGCTCCATTAAAGATAGTTAGGACGCTTGTATGTAGAATGTCGAGCTTCGCAACGATCCCACAATGGGCCTTTGTAACGGTGAGGCCATCGTACACACGGTCGCCTTAATCTTTTAGTTTTATACCGCGTATTTCCAATAAGTCGGCATGGAACATTTACAGGTGCATGCGTGTGTGAAATGGAAATTGTAGTTGTATATTCAAGGAGACTGCGACCGATGTTTTGCAGCAAGAAGCGTTATATTTTAGACCACTACTTACAAATGTGGCTGTATTTTCTTTATCTTGTGGGACGTTTGGTTTTGACGGTACAGCCGCGTGAGCGTGCCAATGTCTTGAAGCCTCAGCATAGCATCAGGTGTGCTTTTATCTTCTTCTTCTCCTCTATTTTGGGGGGGTTTTAATGGCGTAATGGTCTTTTCAGTCTTTTCGGTCTTTGGGGTTTTCGGGGTATTTGTGGTATTTTGTGTTTTTGAGGTATTTTGGGTCTTCATGGTCTTTTGAGTCTTTAACAGTCTTCAGGGTCTTTGGGGTATTTTGAATCTTCTGCGTCCTTGCATGTATTCTGAGTTTGTGGGGTCTTTAGGGTCGTTGGGGTTGTTTGGGTCTTTGAGGTCCATGGGTATTCAGGGTCTTTTGGGTCCTTTGGGTCCTCTCGGTCTTTTGAGTATTTTGGGTCCTCTATCTGGATATTTGGGGTATTTAAGGGTCTAGGGGTAATTTGTGTCGTTGGGGTCCACAGGGTCCTCAGGGTCTTCAAGGGGCTTGGGATCTTTTCGGTCTTTTGGGTCTTTGGGGTATTTCGGGTCTTTAAGGGTTAAGGGTCTGTTGGGTCTTCAGGGTCCATTGAGTCTTCAGGATCTTTTTAGTCTTTTGGTTATTCAGGGTATTGTGGGTCTTTGGGTATTTTGGGTCTTTAATTATATATTATTTTGGGACAGGGTCCTGTAGACACACATACACATACACATACACACACACTTTTATATGGTAGAATAATACAAGGCAGATACAACGCACAATAGGTACTTTTTCTCCATTGAAACATCTCCCACGAGGTGGGGTGAAGGTGTATTGATTTGGAGGAAAGGTTAAATGTGTGGTGTGGTCTCCGGTGTTTGTGCCTGTAGTTCGAGATCGTGTTCTTAAACGTAACCACGAGATCGTGCTGAACGAGGGCCACGTGGTGCGGATCAAGCTGTGCAAGGTTGAGCATTCGCCTGAGAAGAGTTCAGGAGCAGCATCCTCTCGGACACCTGGACAGGTATTTATTTAACGGTTAAGCTGTAGCTGGCTAAATCGATGCAGGGCGGGCCACATGTCTAGTTACCCATGCTCTGATTCTCTGTGTGCTTCTGCAGGTGCCCTAAGAAGGTAGCACTTTAACCTTTGTCCTGTCTATAGTCTGGGTTCGATTCCTGACCCCTCTATAAACTGCCGCATTGGTGCTTCGCGAACAGGGTATTGCGTCACGTGGTGCACCGTTTCTTGGTCGGACTTTAAGTTTGCCGTCCAGTCTGCTCGCATTAGTTTGAGGGTGTTAAACATTCCACGGTGCCGTTCACGTGGAGCAAGGAGAGTTATCGCCGGCATCCAAAACTAATTTAAAATTCCTGCCCAAAATCACTTTCATTCGAATGTAGGACCTGGCCAGCAAGTTCGTGAAAGACTTGGGCGAAAAACGTTCACCGCCATTCGCACAAGCAGGTGGGCATAATTGGGGCCGTTAAATAAGTGGTGCCGGTGCTGGTGCTGGTGGCAATTGCAGGATGTGACGAAGACCATCAGCATTCCAGAAATACTGCTATCGGCGTTTGGGACAGGGTCCGCTGGTGCCCACGAAGAACCTTTATCTGCGTACAATAGCGAAGCATCCTTGACGTAGTTTTATGTATCGATTAAACTCGCTGTCATGTCAAAGGTCACGAGTGCAGGCACTCATTGAACACTCTGCACAAAGCATTGCATATACTGTACACTCACGTCCTGATGAAAAGTTGTACTCGGTACCACGAGCACTGGCTGGCCGTGAAATTGCAGCGTGGCCGGCTCCGAATTCCGAATGACGTCGTGATGGTATTGGGAGAATCGTTTTTGGGCCAGTGAAACATTTTGAGCATTTTTTGTTAATTTCTACTACTTTGTTGCTATCAAAAACAACCACGCTCCCATTAGTGGTGTATCTCAATCTGGTGGGGGCATAGACTGGGTTTGTACACACGGATACTGTGTCAAGACGAAGATGAACGATTCATGACGATGGTTACCTAAGCAGGTTTTCAGTGCCACTGAGGCATATTGGAATGACCCAGAGGGCATGCTGTTGAATAATGACCCAGGGGTTGTGCAAAATAATTTTGGAGCGCATTGCAATCCTCGGCAAAATAAAGTTCTGACGCGTTCAGGTGTCGCTTGTGGAATATTTTGAAACTGTTGTTGACCTCGAGTCAGGGTGACCAGGTCTCATGGAAAATAAATAAATAAGGGACACTCCTGAAGTCACAGGTGAAGATGCAGCGCTCCTGCTTCATGAGGACAAAGTTCCCTGAAGTTGAGGTTTTAATTATTTAAATAAGCTGAGGTTTAAAGGATTTAAATATGCTTGTAGAGCACGTTAAGGTCACAGTGTAGGTACAGGCCAGCTGCGTCATGGTTATTGCCGTCACGACTGAAATGAGTCGAATTGCTGAGAACACAGGACAAATAAGGTCTGACGAAGGTTTGAAATGGAACGCTTCAGTATAAAATATGGAATGGCTGATCACGGTGTCTGGATCGTGAGTTGTGCAGCTTTGCTGAGGACTCTGAAGAGTGTTTTCTGTATCGAGCAAGGTCCAAGAGACGTTGCCGTGTTATTTGACCTTTGTTTGAAGAAAGCTATAGATATTTGTTGAGCCCTTGTGCTCACAGCTAAACATACCATTAAGATTAGTCAAGAGCAGCAAAGGCAAACAAATAGAGAAACTTGCAATCACATGTCCGTCATCAAAATAGTATCGTTACAAAATCTGTGTGATAAAGCAACTCGTAATTAGAGGTGCAGCGAGACTGGTGCATGTGGTTTCTGTGGACCAACTCATGAATGGGTCAAACAGAAATACCCTGCTTTGGGACAGAAATGTCACAACTGTTGTGGATGAGACCATTTTTGGTTTCAAGTGCACGAAAATCCAGTGTAACGACATACCTATGACATCACAACCACTGGAAGACCGGATGAGCGACACGGGCTCGCAGCAGCAAGCAAGAGCAAGCGCCTAACAGCTCCGAGGGATGTGAATGGACATGAGGTGCTTTTCCAATTAGACGTGACAGCAAATCTGAACAGAATGTATCGGAGCAATGTATGTGTGGTACAAAGGTTACACGATCTTTAAAAACAGTGTTAAGCCGACCATGTGGATCCTCGCCACTGCGATGCCAGTTGCTGAAGCCAATGAGGGATATCAAGACGAGGATGTGATATGACACCTATCTGCCGAGACATTTTGAGTGATTTGGGAATGGTCCCTGGAATCCAACTTCATTTTTTCTTTTTCTTCATTCACAAGGTTGTGAGTAGCATCATTGGCTGACATCATTGGTTCAGATCTGGTGACTGAGGGGGCCATGATATATGGATAACATCAGTGTCATGCTCATCAAACCATTGGTGGACGGCACGTGCTCTGTGGATGAGTCATTGAAGGGTCTCCTTTTGCAACCATGCTCGCCATAATTATAGGCAACCAGGCCTGTGCAGAATTTTTATGCCTCTGCCCCCGAAGGTGGCCGGAGGCATTGTTATACATGACCCCAAGCATGCTGGCACATTATTACCCTGCGCTTTCCCTGCGTTAGGATGTACGTGTGGTTACGGTTGCGTACGTGTGGCGTGTCTGCATTTTAAAATTACATTTTCTCAGCAACCGTTGGTCCGATTGACACGAATTTTTACCATAGGAATTCCTCCACCTGTAGAATTGTTATGACATCATAGGTTATGTGGTATGGACGCCTTCTTGGAAAATCTTTGCAGCTCTATATCTACCAAACCGCTCAATGGAAAAAGTTGAAACAAGACTCGTGGTCAAGTACTCCCCATGGGGAATATGATATGTTGATGATGATGTCATCGGTGCCTTCATTATGACGTCATAATACCACAAGTACAACACTTGATCTGATCAGTATGAAAAATAAATTCCTATGCAACTGTTAGCCGGATGGACACAAAATTTGTGCCATAGCAGCACCTCTTCCTTTAGAATTTTTTTAACGATAATTATGACGTCATAGGTCACGTGGTACAGGCGCCATTTTGGAAAAACCAAAAAACGTTGCACCTCTATCTCCAAAACGGCTCCATGAAAAAAAAAAATTAAACGTCGCTCTTTGTAAAGATGACGTCATTGGTGCCTTAATTATGACGTCATAATTGAGACAGGGACAATACTTAATCTGATCAGTTTGAAATTTATTGAGCATGATCTATGCAACAATTTAGAGAAAATAATTTTGGGATATAATTGCTCACGTCGTCTGACAGCCAATTTAGATTTTTTTTTAAAAACCCCTTCAAAAACAGAAGAGATGGTTTGCACCAAGTTGACTGCGCAGGGTAAGTATTACATGGGCCACACCTGTGTGGAAGCTGTTCCTTGGTGTTCCTCGTTTACCCAGGTGTTGGAATCCATTTTTTGTCCACTAACTATATGTAGCTGTGGATACCACATGTCCATGTTTACCATTCTTATGCATAAATATTAATCATATCATATTATATTAAAATGGTTATTTGAAACTGAAGTAAGCCAAATTGTACCTAGTTTATTGCATTATGATACTGCAATTGTTAAGTAATATGCAATGCAAACCAGAGGCAATTTCTCATCTCATTTTAAAACAATTTGCTGATTTTGTGTTTACAAGTCTGTCTTTTTTAAGTTTAACCTGCATACTCATGACAAATACACAATCCATCTATTTCCCTGACAGCAAAACTTGTCTCATGAATCACCAAACAAAGGGTATGTAAAAGGTTGCCTTTTATATAATCATGTTTAGCACAGGAAAATGGCACGTACATGCAAATACATATGTTGTACTTGCCTAGATATGAAAAGATGTTTTTTAATCATAATGTGCATTATTACATACAAGTAAGTTGCCCATGCCGGAACAGGATTCTTAACGGGTAGGGATGGAGGAGGCAAAAATGCAAATGGTGTCTTCTGTCATTGAGCCAGCAAGCTAGGAGCAACAATTCACATTTATTGCCGCAATTTAAGTGTGTGTGTGTGTGTGTGTGTGTGTGTGTGTGTGTGTGTGTGTGTGTGTGTGTGTGTGTGTGTGTGTGTGTGTGTGTGTGTGCGTGTGTGTGTGTGTGTGTGCGTGTGTGTGTGTGTGTGTGTGTGTGTGTGTGTGTGTGTGTGTGTGTGTGTGTGTGTGTGTGTGTAAGTGTAAAACTTTTTAAAGCCTCGGGTTGGTCCTTAATAAAATAAAATAAATTGTTTTGTTGTCAAAGTCAGTGTTGGGCTAGCGCCAGCGGCTAGGGTGCCGGCTTAGGATCCTAGGATCCTGGGTTCGAATCCTGGTCGATCGCTGAATGAACGCCAGGGGGATTGACTTAGCCTGTCATCCTTCCGAGGTAGGCTAATTGAGTACCAGTTCACTGGTAATTCCCTGTTTGTCGTTAAAGGCGGCAAAAAGGGTTGGCGTCAGGAAGGGCATCCGGCCGTAAAACATTGCTTCAAAAAGGGGACCAAAAAACAACAACAACCACGGTGCCCGAAAAGGCCAACCCCCGCTTTGCGGGGAAAAATGGCCTCTAAAGGTGGTTATTATTTATTTATGTCAAAGTCAGTGACTAATTGCAAATTAATTATAACATTTTAGCACTATCCAAATTATGCATTCATATACACTAGTCATGGGTATATGATTGTTCTAACTGTTATTGTCCACATAATTGTCAAAATGACTTTCCACAAAATAATGCTGTAGTTAGGTTCTTAGAACTTACACCAAAATTAATGGTTCAACTTCACCCAAGTCGCTCGGTGGGATTGCAACAGTCGACAGCATTGCATGTACATGATGTTGTGTATTTTAGAGGCCTCTTGTAGCAGTTGCATGCTGCTTTCTTGCACTTTGTTCAGAATCCATAGCAAAGGAGTTCCAAACAGTTGGCTGGGATGGTCAGCGGCTTTTTCCATACAACCCCTTCAATCCATCTGGTGTTTCTTCCCAGCCAATCAGTTTCTGCAGGGCCTCCACCTTCTGTGATAGGTTTGTAGGCCTGGATCAATATTTTCGCATGATAATTGGTTTGGGGCAATGTTCAATTTCATGGCATCAATGGTCAGATGTCTCTGGCGTCTCCAAATTCTGTTTGCCCTTCACAAACAGGTTATAATGCATGTTGGTGAAACACTGCCAAATAGTATGCAGACATACTCCTCAGTGATTATACGTCCCGTCCCTTCCCACTCCTGCAACCTTTGGGTATGCGGGTGTCTTCTGATACCTCAGGGAGACGGATGCCCCTGCCTTGCATAACCCCAGGTCACTTATCTGGTGGATGAGAGTCCAGTTGACTCCAACAGCACGGGCGGAAGAGGGTGAATTCCCCAACAGAGAGGAGTGGCGAACCCTCCCCCCTCCCTGGTCAATACCACACACCACACACTTACCTGTGTGTACCAGCCATAGAAAGACAATGCCATCATTGCCTGGGGAGACTCGACATCATCTGGATAGTTCAGAAACAATTTACATCTTGACTTCTTGCCTTATCCAATAAGTGCAGAGGATGTGCCTGAGCCTTTGAGTGTAGAAAATCCTCCACCAACCACAACTCCACAACCATCAGGGATTCGACCAGCTTTGTCTATCATGAAGCTGCTCTGGTACGGAGCAATGTCAGCCTTATTCTCATCAATGCCAATTAACTGGCCCTACAGTTGAGGTATTGCATGTTTTCATGTTTAATTTGTTGGCTCTTACACGAGCCTCGATTCTGTGTACAAAAAAAAAAAAAAATGGAAACATTGGAAACTTGGCACATTGTCAATTACTCCCAATGGGGAACAAAAGCGTGAAAATGATGACATCACCGGTGATCTGGTATACCAGCCATAAATGTTTTTAATCGAATGCCTTATCCTAAAAATCTGAAATTGCATTCACATGATCAAGGACCCATTTGTATTGAAATATTAAATTTATAACATCATAGGTCACATTGTTTGGCAGCCATATTGGATTGAAGGAAAACATAAAATAATTATATCTCTGAAACCGCTTACCCTATCGATGCGACATTTTACAGATGTCATCTAACACCATCGTTGCATATAGTTTGAAAATGATGATGTTGTAAATCACGTGTTTTGGCAGCCATCTTGGATAGAAAAACGAACCTTATCCGATAAACACGAAACTGCACAAACGTGATCCTCTATCCATGCATATGCAGAGTGTACATTTTTGATGTTGTATGTCACTTGGTTTGGCAGCCATATTAGCTTGAAAGCCGATATTTTAAAAAAATCCCTTCTCCGAAAACGCTTCACCGATCAATGTGAAACCTGTCCTGTGGTAAAAATATGATACTTCAAAACAGCTGAGGGGATTTAAACCACACTTGTTTATTTTTAGGACAGTGAATGAGGGCATCTACCCATTGTCACCGGCAGGGACTACGCAGAGGCATATTGGCGACAGTCACATTGCTCTAGATTTTTTTAGCTGTCATTTTTGACAAGTTTAGTTTGAGTACAAAACTGACGTGGACAGGCTTTGCATTTTGAGATGCTTTCTAGTTTAGAATTTAGATCTTCGTCATGCTATCTATTGTAAAGGATGCAGAATCACAATTTAATTTGCACTTCGTAGACTTGTTTATGAAATTGTGGCTATGTTGCCTTGTAACTGTAACCAACCTGTATGTGGATATTTATTCACCTTTTAACTTGAATTCTTTATTTTTGCCTTTCAGCAGCACGACCAATCGGTGAACCCACCTGCAAATCATCAAGGTAGGAAACATTCTTGAAACATTTGCTTTCGGAATAAGGTTCACATCCATAATTTAAAAAAAATTGTGAATATCGATTTTGTTCCTGTGCTCACAGAATGGTGCAGATGTAGTGTATTTAGCATTGTGCTGTCTCATTTGGATGAAATTCTTGATCTGACCATAAGCTGTCGTTGTGGTGTTTTACATGTAAGATGTTGCATCACAAAGTGTCTTTCAGATTTCCATCGAGTAGGGATTTGTCTTCTGGCATAAGCTGGGCAATGTTAATCATCTCGTATCTTTTGGGGAAGGGTAGGTAGGCGAGGTATTGCTGGCACCCTGCAAAATTAAATTTCTACCCAACTCTCTGGATATTGCATCAGATATAGAAGTAACACAAAAACCATTGGGCGTGTGCTGCATCCAAGCACAGAAGGTAACCTTCTTGAATATTGAATCTCTAGACTTTAATTTTGGTTTCATTGAGGTGTTGCCATATTGTTTTTCACCCTAATTTGAGTGTGCTATCTTGCACACCTGCGTAAACCCGAGGGTGAATCCAAGCTTACTTAAAGGTACAAGTTATCTTTTTATTACATTACTGATGGTCAAATATCGGTGTTGGCTTAGCGGTTAGGGTGCCAGCTTGGGATGGTCAAATATATAGAATAAAAACAGTGAATTAATTAAAAAGGTAAGGATTTGGCTATTTTCTGTTTTGTTTTTCTAACACACCTTTCAGCTTTGGAGAACAACTATCGGGGATGCCTCTTTGTGGTTGTTGTACCCATCCATAATTATTGATGTATCCAATGCAAGTCGGGGGCCCAATCTTCTCCATTCTTTCCTGCTGCCCGGATTTGTCAGGGCAGCGCAGTCACGGTCAGAGTGCCGATTGGTCCCCATGGACCAACCCTTTTTTTTCTCTTTCTTTCTCCCTCTCTCCCTCTCTCCCTCTTCCCCCCCCCCCCCCCTCTCTCCACCCCTCTCTCTCTCTCTCTCTCTAACTCTCCAACTCTCTAACTCTCTAACTCTGTCAGGCGCCAACTTTCTAAAGGCAGGTGTACTCCATCCTTTAATTGTGGGGGATCTACGGGTCACTCCTGAGAGATCAATCGGCTGTCTTCGTGCCGCGGGCTTGTTCAAGAGAACTGTCCAGGGCCATAAAACAACAGCAACAATAACAACTTTGGAGTATCTGGGGGAAAAACGTCACTAGAAATAGAAAGTTCCAAGGCATATGAATCCAAGAGTACAGGTGGTATGTGACACATTACCTGCCTTGAAACCTGGGCCTCAGATTTAGGTGCAGAAGAAACATACCATGCTGAATTTTGCTGAAATCTTGGTTTGCAAACATCTCCTCAATTAGCACAAATGATAAATCCTTCATTCAAACTCAAAAATCAATTTGATGGAATGTACTTTCTAAGCACTTCAGCTGTATGTATTTGAAAGAACCCTACATCAGTAAAGTTATTAACCGTCGTGTATTCCCCAAATTTTCAGAGGGTTGTTTTTTCCCTTACCAATCTAAGGTGCATTGTGGCTCAATTAGTTGTGTATTTTTCCATAGCTGAGAAATTACTACTGGATTGGTTTATATTCCAGTGTAGGGAAATTTGAGTGCTCCAGTTAAAATATATGGACATTAATCTGAGCCAAAATCTTATTCGTATTCCATCGAGCGAACCTTTGAGATTCTTTGAATTTCTGTAATTATCCTGTCTGCCTATATCCAAATCCAGATATGCTTGTATGTACCACAAACAGGATGCTGTGTGTGTTGGCATGTGTAGTTAGTCAGGACCCCTACGGAAATAGCCCATGTGGCACATGGTTCCTCATCCCAGAACTGTGAAGTTTTTATTTATTTATTATTACTAGGGGGTCCATTGTACCAAATTTTCATTTGTCTTCACGGCCTTGTAGCATACCTGCCTGCCGGACTCGGGGGTTGGGGGGTGGGGGCTTTTGTGTCCAGGGCACTTTGTGTGATCTGGGTCTTTTTGGAACCTTGGGGTCTTTTGGATCATCTGCGTCTTTTGTGTCATCTGGGTCTTTTTGGTCTTCTTTTTTTTCTTTTTGGTCTTTTTGGCCTTCTGTTTGGTCTTTTGGGTATTTTGGATCCTCGGACTTTTGGAACTTTTGGGTCGTCTGGGTCTTTTGTGTGTCAAGTGTTAACGGGTCTTCCAAGACCTTAAGGGGTCTCGGCAGTTTAAAGGGTTAAAAGGTACATTTGAATAGTACGTAATTAATTAATAGACGTCAAAAAGTACCACACACACACACACCTCGTACATTTATAGTAGATTATTTATATATATATAGAGATAGATAGAGATAGAGGTTCCGCTTCCGGTCCCTCGAGCGACGGGGCTTGCTTTGATCTCTCCACGGCATCAAAGTTTGAGTGTTTTCCCGTTCGTTTCTTTGTCAAATTTCCGCTGCGTATTTTGTTGTGTATGTGTTATTGTGTGTTTCTATTTGGTTTTGGTTTTGTAGTTGTTGCAAATTTGTGTGTTATTAGTCATTTCTTTGTCCGCGCCTCGTGCGGCCTGGTGTCTCGTGCGACTTCCTCGTCTCGACTTGTGCCCTGCCCCCTATATTCTCGTTTGTTCTTTCACCTCTGCTCCTGCTTTCTCAAATCCACGTTCTCACTTAGAGACTTTTCCCAGATTGTTTTCATCGTTTTGATTAAATATTTATTTAAATATGTTTAAACCGCAGCGGTGATCCCCCCCCCCCCCCCCCCCCCAAGATTTCCATGTTTTAAACGTTTCCCAGTGTGTACCCTGGATAAGAATAGGTACGCCGTATCCCTGCGTGTCGTAGGAGGCGACTAAGAGGGTTGGCGTCAGGAAGGGCATCCGGCCATAAAAAACATTGCCTCAAAAAGAGAACCATGACAATTACAACTACATGTGGGCAGGGTACAGCCCGAAGTGGAGATCGGTTTCTGAGGTTTGGGACATGGAATGTAGGGACAATGACAGGGAGATCAGGAGAAGTGGTGGAAGTATTGGTCAGAAGAAGAGTGGACATATGTTGTGTGCAAGAGACGAGATGGAAGGGAAGTGGTGTGAGAATGGTGAAGGGTAGGCAGGGACAGAAATACAAGTTTGTGTGGCAAGGGTGCCTGGAGGGCGTGAATGGTGTTGGTGTCCTGTTTTCTGAGGAGTTTGTAGACAGTGTGGTGAGTGTGACTAGAGTGAGTGATAGGTTGATGATGGTGAAAATGATGATTGGAAAGCTCTTGGTGAACGTCATCTCGGGATATGCTCCGCAGGTTGGTCGGAGCGATGAAGATAAGGACAAGTTCTGGTGTGCGATAGAGAAGCTGATGGAAAACGTGAAAGATGAGGAAGTTGTTGTGGTAGGAGGAGACCTAAATGGACATGTGGGAAGGAGTATGGATGGTTTTGACGGAGTTCATGGGGGTTACGGATATGGCGTGAGAAATGGAGAAGGTGAAAGGATTTTGGAGTTTGCTGATGGAGCTGATTTGTTGATTTGTAATACTCAGTTCCAGAAAGAGGATAATAAGCTTGTTACATACACGTCAGGTGGGTCGACGACAACCGTTGACTACCTGATGGTGCGTAGGCGAGATAGGGGGCACCTCCGAGACACAAAGGTGATCCCGGGGGAGGAGGCTGTTTCACAGCACCACTTGGTTGTCTGCGACGTAAGGGTGAAAGGTGCGAGGAGAGCTCGGCGGGTGAAGTACCAACCGAGAATGAAGGTGTGGAGGTTGAAAGAGGTGACAGTAAGGGAGGCATTAAAAGAGAGGCTGAGTAGGGTCGAGGATGATGTGGTTGAGCTTGAAAGTGGTTGGATGTCAATGAAAGCTAGTCTGTTGCGAGCCGTTGGTGAGGTATGTGGATGGACAAAAGGACCACCGAGGCACTCGGAAACATGGTGGTGGGATGATGAAGTTGGAAAGAGGATTGACGAGAAGAGGAAGAAGTTCAAGGAGTGGCAGAAGGCGAAGGGTACGGGAGCAGAAACAGCAGAGCATGAAAGTTATAAGGCAGCCAGGAAGGCTGCAAAGAAAGAGGTAGCAAAGGCGCAGGAGGCATGTAGGAAAATGTTCGGAGAACGCTTGGATTCGGAAGAGGGTCAGAGAGCGGTATTCAGGATTGCAAAGCAGATAGCGACAGAGAGGTGTGATGTGATGGGGGTGAGCTGCTTGAAGGATGAAGTGGGACAAATCGTTGTCGACCCAGATGGAATTAAAGGAAGATGGAAAAGATATATGGAAATGCTGTTGAATACAGAGAATGAATGGGATGGCAACATAGAGAGTAACCCAGTTTTAGGACCGGCAGAGAAGATAACTGAGAAGGAAGGTGAGGAAGCGATAAAAGCAATGAAGGGTAGAAAAGCAGGAGGGCCGATGGGAGTTGTGGGAGATATGTTGAAGGCAGCAGGAAGTTGGGGTGTGAAGAGAATGACAGAGATCTGTAATCTGGTGGTGAAAGAAGGCCGCATTCCAGTGGATTGGGAACTGAGTACCCTCGTCCCTCTATGCAAGGGGAAAGGTGACCCTCTGGAGTGTGGCTCGTACCGAGCGATAAAGTTATTGGAGCATGGAATGAAGGTATTGGAAAGGGTGTTGGAGAGGAGGATAAGGAAGAAAGTGAAGATCGACGAAATGCAGTTTGGATTTATGCCAGGAAGAGGAACGACAGACGTGCTTTTCATTGTGAGGCAGTTGCAGGAGAAGTACATGGAGAAGAGGAAGAAGTTGTTTCTTGGGTTTGTTGATCTGGAGAAAGCATTCGATCGGGTTCCACGCAAAGTATTGACATGGGCATTGAGGACGTTAGGAGTGGAGGAATGGTTGATCAGAGTAGTGATGGCAATGTACAAAAGAGCGCGCACAGCTGTAAGGACGAAGGATGGGAACAGTGGTGAGTTTGAGGTGAAGGTGGGAGTGCATCAGGGGTCGGTACTAAGTCCACTACTATTTGTAGCTGTGATGGAGGTGCTGGCTCAGAACGTAAAGGAGGGTTTACCGTGGGAGTTGTTGTATGCAGATGATCTGGTGTTGATTGCGGAAAGTATGGATGGACTGAAGGAAAAGATGAACACGTGGAAGGAATGTATGGAGACAAAAGGTCTGAAGGTGAATATCGGAAAGACGAAGGTGATGGCAAGTGGTAAAGCATGTGGTGAGGTGGAAAGAACTGGGAAGTGGCCCTGTGCTGTGTGTAGGAAGGGTGTCGGAGTGAACTCCATTCAGTGTACAATGTGCGCTGAGTGGGTTCATCAAAAATGTAGTGGTCTGAGAGGGTCATTAACCAGTGTGGCAGCTACATTCAAGTGTAAAGTGTGCACAGAGGGCGCTGCAGATGGAGGAAATGTAGAGTTGGATCTTGGAGACGGCATGAAGCTGGAAGGTGTGAAAACATTTTGCTACCCAGGAAACATGCTGAATGGAGAAGGTGGATTAGACTCGGCAACGGATGCTCGAGTGAGATGTGCATGGAAGAAGTTTCGGGAATTGAGTGGCGTGCTGATGAGGGGAGTGTCGTTGAAGCTGAAGGGAAAGGTGTATGCTGCATGTGTGAGAAGTGTTATGATTTATGGGTGCGAGACATGGGTAATGAACGTAGAGCAGCAACGAAGGTTGGAAAGGGTGGAAATGCGAATGGTTCGACGGATGTGCGGAGTATCGTTGAGAGAGAGGAAGACAAATGATGAATTGCGAAAGATTATGGGAATAGAGCCTGTGATTGATGCTGTGAAGAGGAACAGGTTGAGATGGTTTGGTCATGTGTTGAGGAAGGATGAAAGTGACTGGTTGAGAAGAGTGATGGAAATGAATGTAGAAGACGGGGAAGACCGAGAAAGACTTGGCTAAAGATGGTGGAAGAATAAATGCGGGCAAGGGGGTTAACAAGGAGAGATGCAGAAAATAGGGCAAAATGGAGAAGATTGTCATGGGGACCGCAAGGCTAACCCCCGCTCTAGCAGGGAAAATGGCCTTTTAAAATGCATGTTGTTGTTGTTGTGTGTGTGTGTATATATATATATATATATATATATATATATATATATATATATATATATATATATATATATATATATATATATATATATATATATATATATATATATATATATATACACAGTGAAACCTTGACTTACGAGTGCACCAACTTACGAGTTTTCCGAGATACGAGGACGGCTCGGGCGGTTTTTTGCTTTGAGATGCGAGCCGAGATCTGAGTTACGAGCTTACGCCACCCGCCACCAGGTGGGTTCCGGTCACGTGGTTATCTTGCCGTGCAAGCATCTCTGACGTATATCGCTGCTGCTTTGTTTTCGCATTTTGGTTATTTTGGAAATTTTCTTAGTTTTAACCATGGGTCCTAAGAAATTGAGTGCCAAGGGCAGTGCTGAGAAGAAGAAAAGGATGATTAGCTTAGATATAAAACACGTAATCGTCGAAAAACATGAGCGAGGTGTGCGTGTTGTCGACTTGGCGAGGCAGTACGATCGTAGTACTTCTACGATATGTACGATTTTGAAGCAGAAGGAGTCGATAAAGGCTATAACGCCAGCCAAGGGCGTTATGATTATTTCAAAGCTCCGGACCTCTATCCATGAAGAGATGGAGAAGTTGTTGTTTGTGTGGTTGACGGAGAAGCAGCTCGCAGGAGATACCGTGACCGAGAGCATCATGTGTGAGAAGGCCCGAGACATTTACGGGGATTTGGTGCAGCAGACGGCGGGAACATCAACAGACAAGGCATCGGAAGTCATTCAAAGCCAGTCGGGGATGGTTTGATAATTTTAAGAAGAGGACCGGCATTCACTCCGTCGTCAGGCATGGTGAGGCAGCAAGCTCGGATGTGAAGGCAGCTGAAGATTTTATTATAACTTTTGCCGAACTGATAGAAGCCGAACGATACATCCCCCAGCAAATCTTCAACTGTGACGAGACAGGGCTCTTCTGGAAAAAGATGCCGAGGAGGACGTATATAACGGCAGAGGAGAAGAGCATGCCAGGCCACAACTTGTTCAGAGTGCCGGCGATAGCTCGCCTTCTCTTTGTGGAAAACACGGTGAGATCCTTAACATCCAACAACTAATGGGACGTAAACGGGGCGCCCAGTTTAGCGGTACACACATTGATGAATCACCCTGCCTGTGAAACACCGACATGACAGGTTATAGCTGGGTCGGGATTCAAACCCAGGCTGGACAGTTTAGAGTCAAGTGTGCGTACCTCCAGTCCAGGCCATCCTGCCAACTTGTATGCTGCATACAGGTGAAATATAAAGCGCGAGATATTTTTATATATACTGTATATTAAAAAAAAAATTGGTGTGGTTTTTGGCGGGCTGGAACGGATTAATAGCATTTCAATGCATTTTAATGGGGAAATTTAATTTGAGAAACGAGCAAATTGAGTTACGAGCTCGGTCACAGAACGAATTAAACTCGTAAGTCAAGGTTTCACTGTATATATATAGATATATATATATATATATATATATATATATATATATATATATATATATATATATATATATATATATATATATATATATATATATATATACACACACACACACACACAGACTTGGCATTTAATATGGAATATTTTTTTTGGGGGGGGTGTACTTACTTTTCAAGATGACTTAGAACCAAAAGTTCATTGGAATTATGTTGAAATTCTAGATTTTGTTAATGTGACCTTTAAAAGAAACAAAAACCACATTTGACATTTTGAAGCAAATAAATTGATCCTTGAAAGTGATGTCAACTGATATCGAACTCAATTCACGGACAGTACTGTGTTAAACTTCTGTACGTTTTCCAGAAGTATCTCTTTATTTTGCACATTAGCCAAAAAAAATTTCAACAAAAGCTAAATTATGACTGGGATTACGGACAGTAAAATTACAGTTCAGTACTTCGTGTAACCCCCACGAGCATTCAGGAGAGCACGTACATGTCGAGGCATGCTGCTCACGAGATTTGCCAAGGTTTGGACAGGAATCGCTTGCCATGCAGTTACAATAGCCTGCTGCAATTCACGCACAGAGGCAGGCTGCTGGTCCAAGTTGTCGATTCGACGCGTTAATTCTGCCCACAAGTTCTCTATCGGATTCATATCCGGGGACATGGCAGGCCACTCCATATGCTCTACACCACGGTCAGCAAGAAAGTGTTGGATCATGCGAGCACGATGAGGCCGTGCATTGTCATATTGGAAGACAAAGTTTCCTCGAAAGGCTGCACGAGCAAATGGAAGCAATGTTTCTTCCAGAATGACGCTGTACTTGAACTGGCCCAGGTTTCCATTCAGAACAACCAGGTCAGTTTTGCCCCCTGCATGAAAAGCAGCCCAAACGGTCACCCCACCACCTCCAGCTTGGACTATTGGCACTATACAATCTTCATTGTGGGCTTCATGGACTTGTCTGCGCATTCGGACGCGGCCATCTTGACGATAGACCAGAAATCTAGACTCGTCACTGAAGGTCACTTGATTCCAGTGTCCTGGCTGCCATTGACGGTGCTTTCTGGCCCACTGCAATCGACGCTGCCTGTGTTGTCTGGTCAGGCGTGGCTTTCTCAGGGGACGCCTGGCATGATAGCCTGCTTGAACCAGTCGTTGGTTGACTAGCCTTCTGGATACAGGCACATTTGTCAGTTGCTGCCACTCAGCCCTAAGCCGATTAGCTGACTTTGTACGGCCATTGCAGACTAACCGGTGCAGCTGGCGATCATCTCTCCTTGTGGTTCTGCGTGGACGTCCTGGCCTCGGTATTGGAGTAGGGACACCCCTCTGAGCATTTCGTTTCAGGATCTTTGACACCTGACCTTGAGTGATGCCATACTGCCGAGCAATAGCACGCTGTTTCATGCCAGAATTTCGTAAAGCCACCACTCCATGACAAACAGCATTGTCAAGTTGACGGACCACCTCCAGAGGAAGCGGCAATAACTTTTGTAGACGTGCAGCGGTTGTTTTCCACTAATACAGAATGCAACAACCCTTATATACCCGATTGTGAAGCCAATCGTCAAATGTACCTGTCCTTACATTTTGTCACGCCACCTGTGATATAATCCTGTTATTGACTTCTTGCTGCGAAAGACGATCAGTGACATGGTTCTTTCAACAAAGACATCACCGAAGGGTAAAAGAAACTCACCAGATTGATATACTGAGTTCAGAAAGTAAACCCGTCAAGAAAAAAATATATATTCCATATTAAATGCCAAGTCTGTATATGTGTATATATGTATATGTATATGTATATGTGTATGTATATATATATATATATATATACACAGTATATATATATATATATATATATATATATATATATATATATATATATATATATATATATATATATATATATATATATATATATATATATATATATATATATATATATATATATATATATATACATATCTTCTTTTTTTTTTTTTTTTTGCTATGAGTTGTCCAGTTCAATCGTGGGTACAGGTGGTATATGTTTGGTGCCAAATGCAGCTAGCCAGCCAGAAAAAAAACTTGGGGTTGTGATCCCTCCAGGCAAGCTGGCCCAAACAGTCAAGAGTGTAATAATCCTGTCGTTAGAATATGCGCAGCATGACGTACCCCATAAACAGCTGCAGTGAGCACTGGGATATGCTTTCTCAGCCTGTGTGTCGTCAAACATTTTCTTTTAATTTTGATAAGCTGCACAGTGTACATAGACACACTCTGCTTCATGATGCTCTCCACCTGCTACTGGGGTCCACGAGGAGGTCCTCTGCCCCGGGGCAGGATCTACAGATGTGATCCCACCACATTTCTACAAGTATCCAAGAATATTATTTTGGTTTTATAAGCTATTTTCAGTAAACTGCACATGGTTTCTAATAACAACCAAAATCATGTTCAACTAGAACGGCACTCGGTAGAGAGCATACCTCCGGCCTGGTCACACACACAACCTGTCCACCAAGTTTTGTCCAAATCCATCCATAACCTTTTGAGATATCCTGCAATGTATAGTTTTTGGCCATAACTCCCAATGGTGAGGAATCACTTTAAAATTAAACAATTCTCATATACCGAATCCATATTCAGATCTTCACCAAAATCGAATATATTTGTCCTTGTCAGACACTCAACCGGTCCACCAAGTTTCGTCCAAATCCGTCCACAACTTTTTGAGATATCCTGCTATGTATCGTTTTTGGCCCGATCTCCCAATGGTGAAGAATCACTTTAAAAATTCTAGTAGCCGGATCCGAATCCAGGTCTTCACCAAAATCTATTCATTTCGTCCTTGTGGCATACGCTACATCTCTGCCAAATTTCGTCCGAATCCGTCCACAACTTTTTGAGATATTTTGTTCACAAGCAAACAAAAGGACAAACAGACAGGGCTGAATACATAACCTCCATCCACCTTTGGTGGCGGAGGTAAAGAGACATTTGCCGGTTAACTAAAATGATGGAGTTATGATTTGTCTTCTTTCACAGGATCAAACACTATACTGATCACATGTGATGGCATTGCTGATACAGAACTGGAAGTGATCTTTGAGGGCATTTTGCAGCATGAAGTGGAGTTCTGGACACTCAAACACAATACAAAGTTACTCATTTGTCAAACTCCTGAAGGTGGGTGGTCTAAAAACGAAAAAATTGCAAGGTGTTTTTAGGAAACATTTGTGCAATTGTAGCTTGATTTAGATCCAATAAAATACTGCTCAACATAAAGGAAAGGTCAGTCATGTTTTTGACACCAAGCTTTTTATGGCTCTGCCGACAAAGTCACTGGAGGCATTATGTTTTCGGGTTTTCCATGCATACGTGCGTCCGTCCGTGATGGATGTTCGTTACCATGATAACTTCACAACGGCTGAAGCGATCCAAGTCAAACTTGGTACAATTATGCATAATGTTGCAAAGATTAAATGATTAGATTATGGGGTCAGGAGATCAAAGGTCAAGGGTGTCTCCCTTTTCCCCATTAAAACAATGGCACGGCATGCATTCGTGGATTTTCATTGACATTCGTGGAATTTGCCTCAACATTCGTGGATTTTTCTTCAACATTGATGGATTTTGCCTCGACATTAATGGATTTTGCCTCGCCATTCGTGGATTTTTGTGATTCGGGAACCAATCCCCCCTTTTCTCTTTGAAACAATGCCCCGCCATTCGCGGTTTCGCAACTCGCAGCACTTTCCAGGAACGCATCACCTCCGCATGGGGTAAAAAGCATATAGCATGATAACTTTGACGTCATCGGTGAAGTGGTATTCCAGCCATAATTGGTTGAATCGCAATCCTTATCCGAATAATCTGAAATATCATATATCTCATCTACGACCAGATGCGAGTGAAGAATTAAATTTATGATGTCGTTGGTCATGTGTTCTGGTGGCCATTTTGGATTGAAAATAAAAACGTTAAAAAACCTTCTCCAGAAACGCTAAGCAATCGATGTGAAACTTCATACAAATGATCGACTTGCCATGGGGAATGCAGTTTTAATTTTTAACTCAACTGGACTACCGTCCAGTTGAGTTCATCACATACTGAACCCTCTGGCGTTCGTCGTCTGTCGTTTGTTGTCCGTTAATTTTTCGACGTTAACACTCCAGCGTCCACAAATATCAACCGATTCTGATCAAACTTGACATGCAGCATCCTTACCCCAAGGACCAGGATGGTATTACATTTCAGCCCGATCCGTTGAAAAATGGCGGACTTAGGCGACCATTTTGTTTTTGGTCATGAAAACGACTTCAACACTCTAGCGTCCACAAATATTAACAGATTTTGATCAAACTTAGAATGTTTAACCCTTACCACACAAGGTAGGTTGCTATTGCATTCCAACCTGATCCATCACAAAATGGCCACCAGAGGCCGCCATATTGTTTTCAGCTCCGAAACGACGTCAAGACTTAAACGTCCACAAATATTGATGGATTTTGATCAAACTTTGTGTGTGAGACTCTTCCACACAAGGTAGGTTGCTATCGCATGTCAACCCGATCTGTCACAAAATGGCCGCCATAGGCCGGCATTAAAGTTGTGCAGTCAATTCAGCTGAGTTCTGCTTCCCTGGAAGCTCTAGATGTTGTTCCATATTCATTGTCATTGATGTGATTTTGCCATAATGTGCACAAATGTGGTCGTTAAATATCTTAATAAACAATAAACACGTATATGGTATTCATAGAATACTTACCTCACGCAGTCTTGAGAAAGACTTTGTGCGAGCCAACTTTTTTCTTTTTTTTTTTTCTTTTTTTTTTTGAATAAGCAAATTTGTAATTGCAAATATCTGGAAATCACTGAAGTGATTCCAATGATTCCAATTTTCCACACTTTTTGATGTATGCTTAATATGTGCTGTATCAAATGGCCATGTAACGTTTCATTTTCCTCTGTTGAACCGTTTTCGATGAATGCTTTTAATAAAATGCAGACACGTACATACGTGACCACTTGCTTAACCTCGCTTTTCGCTTCGTGAGCATGAGGTAATAAAGCTATGGATAATGACAATGTTTGTGATTTAATGGGCTGCATGGCTGATATGGGTATATGGGTCATAATATAAGTGGGCCATAATGATAGTGTGTCCAGTTAGCAATGGTATTTTTGTTCATAATGAGAACACAAGGCCAGACCAAGTGCTGTGCTGGTGTATAAATGTATAGATGGCGATATGTTCCACAAACCAATAACTTTGTGAAATGTACAGAGTATAAAGGAAGATTTTTATTTTTATTTTTTATTATTATTATTTATTTATAAATACAGCTAAGGTTTTATATGTCTATGGTATGTGAAAAGCAAGAATTTCAACCAAATGAGAGGAATTACATTCCACAAAGTGAAAAAAAGATTTTTTTGTTCTCGTAGGAGACCCTTTCTATAGCAAATACATTAATGTATAGAAGAGCCACCTTTAGAGGCCATTTTTCCCCACAGAGCAGGGGTTGGCCTTTTTCGGGCACCATGGTCCCCTTTTTGAAGCAATGTTTTATGGCCGGATGCCCTTCCTGCCACCAACCCTGTTGGTCGCCTCTTGCAACACACAGGGAATTACCAGTGAACTTGTTCTCAATTTGCCGACCTTGGAAGGATGACAGGCTGAGTCAACCCCCCGGCGTTAATTCAGCGATCAACCGGGATTCAAACCCAGGATCCTAGGATCCCAAGTCGGCACCCCAACCGCTAATCCAACACCAGGCGTAAATACATTAATGTATGAAGGACTCTTATGTTAGTTACATCCTGTGTAACACATTTGTATAGGAATACAAAGTTTTAAAAACTATTACCGTTAAATAGGGCCAATTGATCAAATCAGCAGTTTAATTTTCTTTTCTGTATATTTCAGCATAAATATCGATTTTAGCATTTGGAAGTATCTACAGTCACGTGAAAAAGTAAGTACACCCCATGTAAAGTTTTGACTTTTTCAACATATTTCAACATACAGCTATTTGATCTTCATTTCAACAATATTGATAGATAAAGGTGATAGAACAAATATAATGAAACATTTACATTTTGTAGTCCATTGTATAATTTAAATAAACATAAATGCAAATTTCACATGTGGAAAAAGTAAGTACACCCTTATATCCCTATATATATAAAACGTTCAAACACCTAAAATTAGAATCAGGTGCACCAGCTGAGGTGCAAATGATGAGAACATCGTTAGAGAGGATCTTGGAGGAACCTGTCTTATTTAAACCTCAGACATTTAGTTTGGTTTGCTCTTTGTTGTTGAAGTGTGCGGCGTCACCATGCCTAGATCAAAAGAGCTCTCTGAGGCCTTCAGAAAGAAGGTTATAGATGCCTACGCGTCTGGGAAGGGATTTAAAAATATCTCCAAACAATTTGAAATCAATTATTCGACTGTCCGGAAGATCATCTACAAGTGGAGAAGATTCCAAACAACTGCCAACTTGTTCAGGCCAGGCCGCCCAGCAAGTTCAGCCCGAGAGCAGACCGCAAGATGCTGAAAGAAGTCTCTAAGAACCCCAGAATGTCATCACGGGACCTATGGGTAACTCTTGCTACTGTTGATGTCAAATGCATGAGTCTACCATTAGAAAGAGGCTGCACAAATTTGATCTACATGGGAGGTGTGCCAGGATGAAACCTTTGCTGTCCAGAAAGAACATCAGGGCAAGACTAAAGTTTGCCAATGAACACCTAGGCAAAGACCAGCACTTCTGGAACAATGTGCTCTGGACAGATGAGTCAAAGGTAGAGCTATTTGGCCACAGTACCAGAAGACATGTTTGGCGAAAACCAAAGACAGCATTTAACACAAGAACCTGATACCAACTGCAAAGCATGGTGGTGGAAATATTATGGTTTGGGGCAGCTTTGCTGCATCAGGGTCTGGGCAGCTCACCATCATATAATCCACTATGAATTCTTCATTGTACCAGAGGGTGCTTGAGGATAATTTGAGGCCATCTGTCGGAAAGTTGAAGCTCAACCGAAGGTGGACCTTGCAACATGACAATGACCCTAAACATACCAGTAAATCCACCAAGGAATGGCTGAAAAGAAAGAAATGGAGGGTTCTGGAATGGCCAAGTCAAAGCCCGGATCTAAATCCCATCGAGATGTTGTGGGGGGGATTTGTAACAAGCTGTGCATGCAAGAAACCCCCTCAAACATCGCACAGCTGAAAGAATTCTGCATGGAGGAGTGGGCAAGAATTTCTCCTAGTCGATGTCAGAGACTGGTGGACAGTTATAAAAAACGCCTACTTGAGGTTGTTTCTGCCAAAGGGGGCAATACCACCTATTCGAGCCAAGGGTGTACTTACTTTTTCCAAATGCGAAATTAGCATTTATGTTTATTTAAATTATACAATGGACTACAAAATGTAAATGTTTCATGATATTTGTTATATTATATCACCTTTATCTATCAATATTGTTGAAATGAAGATCAAATAGCTGTATGTTGAAATATGTTGAAAAAGTCAAAACTTTACATGGGGTGTACTTACTTTTTCACGTGACTGTATACACAAATTGTCATAATCACATACCATGCTTTGTACAGAGCAACAGTTGTGCCAATGTAGTTTCTGGGCGAAGATTACAATCGTGGATGAATCGCCATTCCAAAATAGGAGGTCGGGGCAGGAATTTGGAATTTTGTTTGTGGTCATGGTAATAGCTCACCTTCTCTTCGTGAATGACACCATGCGATCTTTAACATCCACCAACTAATGCCGGCAGACAGTATGCCAAGTTTAAGGTCCATCCGACGGTACACACATTGATGCCTTGCCCTGCCTGTGAAACACCAGGTTGACAGTTTATAGCTGTCGGTATTTAAATCCAGGCTAGACAGCTTAGAGACGACTGTGCTGTGTACCTACAGACTATCCTGCCAGCCCTAAACAAAGTGTGCATTTATAAATAACTGAATAACTCGGCAATATATCGTTCCATATTCATTCTTTTTTGTTGTTGTTTATTTTGTTTCAGAAGTTAACAAAATTCTATCTCGAGAGCTCATCGTTGCTGGAAAAAAGCTTTGTGTTGAGGCTTGGACCGAGTCCAACTTTGTTGATTCATGTCGCATCAAGCTTGAAAACCTGGATGAAAACAGTGCACTTGCAATGGTTGAAATGTTCATCGAGTTGTGCAGTCATCGCGGTCGCTCAGAATTTGATGTGGAATATGCAAGAGATGGAAGAAGTGCCATTATTACTTTTCAACAACCTATCAGTAAGCATGTGACAATGCTTCTCGTGCAACAACACTTTCTGTAAATTTCTCGCTGTGCTTAGCATGTGATGTACTGTTCCAAGCATTTGATTGGATTAGGAAGTAGTGTTTGTAAGGTTTGTCACGTAACTTGGTGATTGTTTTTTTTAAAAATTGCATTGAAGTATTTTGTGTCGATGTCTTTCATTCTCGGCATTTTGAATCTGAATGAACAACATGTGCATTTCTGTTTCCATGTTGGTTTCCTAACTCATGTGGTCCGTTTGCTCAGTTGAGATAGGGACTAGGTGAACACGATTCCCTCCCTCAGCCCCTCCACAGTGAGTAGGAACAAATGATTCTGGGCTTTGGAGAGAGATAGTGGGGTAGCAGGATGTGCTGTCTCGTGTGGGGGAAACCTGGAAATACAAGAGCCACAGTGAATGCCGACATGCACTTCACTCTTTTTGTGCGTGCTTTGATGGTAATTAATGCAGGACACCGGGATGTTGTTGCCATCCTGTCATTTTGACAGCAATTGGGGCAAGACCTCAGCATTCTATGAACCCACCAGCCCGTTGAGGATCGCATCATGCTCGGATCAGGCATGATGCAAGGCTTTCTCCCCGATGTACCTCTGGTGTTCCTCACCCTCACTAAGACAGATTCTCTCTACTCCCATAAGGAGAACGATTTGGGGACTTAAAGTCAGTGCCAAAGACAAAAAGGCCTGGAAGGAAAGTTTACCCTTGTGTGGCAAAATGTTGTCTGATGTGTTGAAAGTTTCAGCATTTTGTACTTCATAGAGAATGGATGTATTGATATAAAGTTCAAGGGATTTGCCCCCTATAATAGGGAAAAGTACAAAAGTGGTGTATTTGGGTATTGGCCGATTTGCATAAATATGTTATCAATGTTTGCAAATATGTGTATAGTTTATAATATACATAATTTTATTTTTGTACTCACGTGGCTCGGCTCACCACACGTCGCCGCAGAGGTATGGGTTTGTTCAAACTGAGGATGATTACCTGACTGAACTTGAGTTGTTGTATTGTCATGATTTACACCAATCATAATACAAACATTTATTTTGTTTAAATGTATTTCTAATGTTGGTGATATTATTTATTTGTAATCAAAAGAGGTCCATGTGGTTTAAAGCTATAACGTGTAAAAGGTCAAGGGTTCAAGCTATCTAATTGGTCTGAAGGGTATAAGGGGTCTAAATGGTGTTTAGGTCTAAGGGGTTGAAAGGGACTTAAGGGGTGGTAAAGGTAAAGGTTTAAAGGGTATAAAAGGTATAAAGGTTTAAAGGGTATAAAAGGTTGGAAGGGTGAAGGGAAGGGATCTCAAGGTATCTGAAGTATTGAAAGCGTTTTAAAGGTAAAACTGGTCTTGAGGGTCTTCAGGATCTTGGGGTTTAATGGGTCTAAAGGGTCTTATGTGTCTTACAGGTTTCTAGGGTCTTCTGGGACTTTTAGGTCTTCTTGATATTTAAGGGTCTTCAGTGTATTTTGTCTCTTCAGGGTCTTTTGAGACTTTTGGGTATTTTGTATCTTTTGCGTCTTTGGGGTATTTTGTGTCTTTAAGGGTCTTCAGCGTATTTAGGGTATTTTGGGTCTTCGGGATCTTTTTGGATTTTTGAATTCTTCGTGGTCTTTTGGGTTGTCATTGTCTTTGAGGGTCTTTTAAGTATTTTGGGTCTTCGGGGTATTTTGAGGTTTTCGGGTACTCTGGATCTTTAAGGGTTTTTGAGGTATTTTGGTTATTTTGAGTCTTTGGCGGTCTTCCAGTTATTTTGTGTCCTCTGGGTCTTTTAAGTCTTTAAGGGTCTTTGGGGTCTTTTGGGTCTTTGTTTTTTTTCTCGGTCTTGGGGGACTTAAAGGTTCTTCAAAGGCCTAAGGGATCTCAGTAGTCGAAAGGAAAGGTATATTCCAACAATACGTAATTAATAGACGTACAGAATTAATAGACAGGATGCAACCAGCGTTCAAACAGTACATCATGAATAGACACATAATCACAGCTTCATGGCTTTACTTGAGTCTTTGGGGTCTTCTGGTTATTTGCGTCCTTTGGGTTTTTTGAATCTTGAGTCTTTAAGGGGCTTTGGGGTTTTCAGGGTCTTTTTGGGTCTTGGTGGTCTTTCTTTTTGGTCACGTTGTTTGTCTTTGGGAACCTAAAGGGTCTTCAAAGGTCTAAAGGATCTCAGCAGTCTGAAGGGTTGAAAGGTCTATTGCAACAATCCCTAATTAATAGACAGGCGTTCAAACAGTGCAGTATTAACAGACACATAATCGCAGCTTCCCGGACGGACGAACGTATGGCTTCGCTGACTGTGCTTTTCGGTTTTATATGTATATACAGTGGAACCTTGACTTACGAGTGCCCCAACTTACGAGTTTTTCGAGATACGAGCCGTCGCTCGGGCGGTTTATTGCTTTGAGATGCGAGCCGAGATCCGAGTTACGAGCTTTCGCCACCCGGTCACGTGGTTATCTTGCCGTGCACGTACAGTACGTATCTGTCGTATAGCGCTGCATTTTTTTTTTCGCATTTTGGTTATTTCGAGTTCACGCCGCCAGGTGGGTTCTGGTCACGTGGTTATCTTGCCGTGCAAGTACAGTACGTATCTCTGTCGTATAGCGCTGCATTTTTTTTTTCGCATTTTGGTTATTTCGAGTTCACGCCGCCAGGTGGGTTCTGGTCACGTGGTTATCTTGCCGTGCACGTACAGTACGTATCTCTGTCGTATAGCGCTGCATTTTTTTTTTCGCATTTTGGTTATTTCGAGTTCACGCCGCCAGGTGGGTTCTGGTCACGTGGTTATCTTGCCGTGCACGTACAGTACGTATCTCTGTCGTATAGCGCTGCATTTTTTTTTCCGCATTTTGGTTATTTCGAGTTCACGCCGCCAGGTGGGTTCTGGTCACGTGGTTATCTTGCCGTGCACATACAGTACGTATCTCTGTCGTATAGCGCTGCATTTTTTTTTTCGCATTTTGGTTATTTCGAGTTCACGCCGCCAGGTGGGTTCTGGTCACGTGGTTATCTTGCCGTGCACGTACAGTACGTATCTCTGTCGTACAGCGCTGCATTTTTTTTTTCGCATTTTGGTTATTTCGGAAAATTTCTTAGTTTTAACCATGGGGCCTAAGAAAGTGAGTGGCAAGTGCAGTGCTGAGAAGAAGAAGAGGATGATGTGCTTGGATATAAAACACGCAATCGTCGAAAAACATGAGCGAGGTGTCGAGGAGGACGTATATAACGGCAGAGGAGAAGAGCATGCCAGGCCACAACTTGTTCAGAATGCCGGCGATAGCTCGCCTTCTCTTTGTGGAAAACACGGTGAGATCCTTAACATCCAACAACTAATGGGACGCAAACGGGGCGCCCAGTTTAGCGGTACACACATTGATGAATCACCCTGCCTGTGAAACACCGACATGACAGGTTATAGCTGGGTCGGGATTCAAACCCAGGCTGGACAGTTTAGACTTTAGAGTCAAGTGTGCGTACCTCCAGTCCAGGCCATCCTGCCAACTTGTATGCTGCATACAGGTGAAATATAAAGCGCGAGATATTTTTATATGTACTGTATATTTTTTAAAAAATTGGTGTGGTTTTTGGCGGGCTGGAACGGATTAATAGCATTTCAATGCATTTCAATGGGGAAATTTGATTTGAGATACGAGCAATTTGAGTTACGAGCTCGGTCACGGAACGAATTAAACTCGTAAGTCAAGGTTCCACTGTATTTGCTTTGACCTTTGAACAGTATGCACCTATACTTTGAGAAGGGTGACATTTGCGACCCGATGGGATGGAAGCGTGAACTTCTGAACCTCTCCCTTCTTCCTTCTTTTACTTTGTTTACATTCGAATGGAATGCCACAGTTTTAATAAAGTACCTGTACTGGAGTGTCAGAGTTAATGAGGTGGTGCATGCTTTCACTCAAATATTAAATTTGTTCATTTTAAATATATAAGAGTATAATTGGCAGATGGAATTTAGGTTCATTTGCTTTTTTGATAACACACTAAATTAACTTTTCAAAAATCGATAAATGTTCTCACAATGGAAATTAACTTTCTGCTTCTTCTCCAATTATGGAAATCTGAGACTTGGTTGATAAGAAAAAGACCTAAAGGCTATTTGGAACAAGTTCCTTGGCATGTTATGTCAGGGTTGCGAGTGTTGCTGTAGATACCGAGAACACTGGTGTGCAGTAGGAAGAAAGAATAAACATGCAATATATTCTGACTCTGTCGTGAAACTTCTCGGTACCAGGGGATAAGATTTAACAATGGCTTTGTACCTATGTACCTTGCTTTAAATCTTCTCACTTGGTACAAATTGGTGAAGTTGAACACAATTTTTTTTACGTACGCTTGGCTGTGTGACATGCCATTCAAGTCAAATAGTGAGGTCGGAAAGGCAGTGTGACAAATGGTGAAGTTGTACAAATTGGTGAAGGAAAAAGAAAAATCCTATAATGCAATTTGTTTACCACTCGGGGGTAGGTGTCACTGTGGTGTCATACCTGTGTGATAACGTGCAAATGTTATCGTACGCTTGGCTGTGTGACGCACAAAGCCATGCAAATTTTAAATGACTTGCCTATCGCATTTCTTATCCACTCGTTCCTCATGTCATCTTCTCTTCTTCCAAACTGGGTAACACACATGTACACACATCCAGTAACTCATTTGTCATGAGCCCACCCTACCCCAAACTAGATATTCGTCCGCATTTTCTCTCATCTGTGTAATTGCCTTCATCGGTCTGTAATTTTCAGTTCAGTTTAGTTTATTTCCACTCTTGAATCGATCAAATACAAATAACGTGCATCATTTTATGAGAACGGAGGAGGACTGCATAAAAGCATGGCTTGTACAATTTCAGGTGCCTATCACAATGGATTGTGATTTTTAAAAATTATGAAGACAAATAAAGAAATGTTATGAAATAGCAAATAAGATGCCTACTCTGTGGTGAGAATAATGATGTGGACACTCTTGAATGTGTCAATTCCTGAATCTTTTCTCCATTATTTCAGGAATGCAGCTCATTTCCATATCATAATGGCTCCAATAATGCCTACACATGAGCATTTCTATTCTTACTAACCTTGTCGCCTTTGTCGACGTGCACATTTATCTCATGTATTTGGTCTTTTTTCTACACGTCCCTTCGCCAGTTTCCTAATCTTTAATGGTAGACCTTGATTTACTGTTATCCATTTATTCCAGAAGCCTTAACAACAACTGTTTTGCGACCATTTTTCTTTATTTTTTTTCAGGTTGGTTTAATCATGGCCTTCCTCCATATGGATCTATCAATTGCCTTAGTTGCGTGCAAACCCAAACATTCTATCTTTCTTCACGGACGTCCTCTTGGCCTTTCTACCTTGATCTGTGACTCGGTAATAAAAAGTCAGTTTGGATCCAGCTCGGTAATTTTCGGAAAAGGTTTGCCGGGTCCCGGATCGGCTCAGAACTTGAATAAGTTTGCATTGCATCAAGTGTATGCAATGGTGGACGCATGGCCACAATCTAAGCTGCATTGACGGGTACAGCTGGTAGCAGCACTACTTGCATTACAATATAGCGATGTCCAATGCAGGAATTTATAGTGATGAATTAGTTACTTGATGGTGCAAAGTATATTTCCATTCCTTTCAGCCTATAATCTATATGTAAAAGGAATGGAGTTTCTCCTCCATGCTTCATTCTAAAGGGCTTCTGCTGTCATAAAATAATAAAAATGGTACGTTGGAAAGGTAGTAATCAATTTAGTTAGTTGGAAAGCTAATAATGGATACACTTGGAATTTTTTTTGTTTGTTTAATTACCCACTTGCCTGTTTTAAAAGCAAGCCACTTTCTGAGTTTGAAGAAGTGCTCATGGATTCTTCATGCATTCGAATGGAAACATTTGCTATTCTACCAAAGAAGGAACCTTTTAGAAGGACACGAAAGCGGAACACAAAATTATGTGCAGTAATATTTCTTGAAGCAATTGGAAAATGTATAAAAGCACATGGAAGGAGATCACACAACACCATACACAGCTACCTGGAATTAACCCAGAGCTAGCTGCGCCATAATACCCGTGCTCATGGCTAACAGAGCTGGACAGGTGACAATTACAGTGCCTGATTATGGTGACATTTTGCTTTGAAACCCAGAGAAACAACATGACCAATCTATAGTACGTCCGATTCATATACTAACGTGCATTCCGAGCACACACAGTTGCGAAATACAGTAATTCCTTTACTTCATTTGTCAGAGAAATATACGAATTATTTTCCAGGTTGACAACCAAATTCGGCTTGACTCGGACTCGGCTTGGAAGTGCAATTTTCCGAATTTGAGTTCAGTTACGGTACTGTTGGTTCTACCATAACCTCGATTGCTTTCTGCGCAGCTTCATCCTCTGACCTTTACACACTAATAAACCACGTTTTGTCGTGATATTTTTTTCACTTGTATTGATTTTTTTTAAATCTCCATGATTTCTGAGCTCTGAATTATTTATTTCAGAGACCATCAATTAATTCATCATATCGGGCTCATCTCTGTCATTTCCATTATTTTACATTTTCAATCCACATTGCCCACGTTTTTCTTCCACATATCAATGCGTGTCTTTATAAACTCTAAACTTTTACAGGTAATGGAATGTTTCTGCGCTTGATGATAATCCCGGCTTTTGAACGTCCATTCATACAAACATTATACTTTATAACCATGTTTCGGTCTTTCAAGCGTTTGATCCATTCATATGAACACAGCTTTTTTCACCGCCAGGTTTAAAGGGGCATGTGCAGTGTATCTGTTGCGACAGTGACAACGGAAGGGGACGTATGTGTGCTCTCGGGGATGTATTTAATTTGTCTACTGTATTTTATTTTTATGCTTTACTATCATTATCATTACTAGGGCATTGCCCGTACTATATCTATATCTAAAATTATATCCCCCCCCCTCTATTTACATGAAATGGTTTGGTCCAAAGCGAACGGCTTGCGAGTACGGTGACAATCCCCCCCCCTCTATTTACATGCAATGGTTTGGTCCAAAGCGAACGGCTTCCGGAGTTTGGTAAAGAAATCGCCATCGCGTGCACAAACGCGCAGGAAAGCGAATGAATCGCAAATTCGTTTTTATTAGTTGTAAAACGTAGTTTAACGCCAACATAGTTTGCAAACGTGAAATAAATGAATACGCTCTCAAATGTGCCATCCGAGGCAGAGTGTGCCCGCCACGTTCGGCACACGCGATCGTTCGCTGCTCTCTGATTGGTTGAATCGTTTTTTGGACATAGCTCGGTAAGTAATTGTCCGATTAATATGAAACCTTGAAAAGGCACACCCTCGGGTCCCCAGCAATATACCTGGCAAGTTAAAAGTATATCGGACCCGTGGTTGTCGAGAAACAGCGGTCACAGACAAACGTACAAACGTACAGACAGAGATTACTGGAATTATAGATAGATCATTATCATTATTATAATTGTGTTACTGTACGTATTTATAACGTTAATTTATTCATTTTTTTAATTTTAAAAAGTACATTTAATAACGTCTTTTATGGAAAAAAGGGTTTAATTCGTGTTCAGGAACCAATGACTCACTTATTACATGTATTTAAAGGGGATTTATTGTTCAGCTTATGAACACATTTTCGAGAACACATTGTGTTCAGAAACTGGAGACTGCTTGTACTACCTAGTTGTCTTAACATATTCCAGGCTGACTTTATTTTTGATCTAATGCCTAGTTCTGCTGCTCCTTATGCATCTATCTTGTCTCCAAGGTTACAAACTTTGACCTTTTCTAAATTAAATTTATGAGCTCAGGAGAATTAATTTTTGTTTTCCTCTTTTTTCTTGAAATTATTGATCCTTGCAACTTTTACGTATGAAAATCCCAGCTTCTGTTCCCAATTTTTCCTGCGATACCACTGGGTGCGATACTATATGTAATGCGATACCGTATGTAATGGATTATATCTCTTGTGAGACCATCTATAACGCTGTTTGCATTGAATTGAGTAGTCTCGACCTTTGTGTAAACTCATTTTTGGTTTATAGACCGTGGTAGAGCAGTGTGGAAGTGATATAACTTGTGGAATAATTTTTATTGGAGCAAGTCTAAAATCAACTACTATATAGTAATTGACTGATGAATTACTGGACACTAGTTTGGTCCAATTGTTGAGCAATCGACCACCATTTGTTGTGAAGATAATTTGTCAGTCTAATGGTAGTGTGTAGTGTGAAGATAATTTGTCAGTGTGTCATACTTTTGTTCATGTGTTCCTGTGCCAACTTTCTCAGAGTGGAAGGCGTTTCAAAAGGACTGTCTATCAAGAAAACTCTGTTATCAAGTGATACTGGCAACTCCACTGCTTTTGACAAAATGGCTGTGTGTGGAAGGATTCTCAAGCAGCATCACACAGGCTGTTGTACAGCTGTATTTCCAAAAGGAAGTAAAAAACTATGGAAAGTTAAACACAGTTTTGTTGAAGGAAGAAGAACAAATGGCATACATTCAGTTTGACAGCTATGAAGGTAAATGTTCATCTCAAAACAATCAATCAAGCAAAAATGGTTTAATGGTTTATTGAAATCATGTCTGTCAGCCAATGGCTGAATTGCACAAGCATACACATTCATAGTTTACAATAAATGATTGCATATCAATGTTGTATCAATCAATGATGCAACATAAAAAATATAAATCCAGAAAAATGTTCAAAAAATAAAATAACAAAAAATAAAATACAGAACTAAACAAGCAGACATGGCATTCTTCAACCAAGACCCTTGGCCTATTCTGTTTAGTATGTTTCACATGAATGATACATATCTGCTAAACATATGCAAGGAAAAATTGTTTTGCATTCAGGTGTACATGCAATTACATTTTTGTAATATACTACTTTCAAAATGACATATGAATGTTAAATGAGACGTTTTGCGCATGTGCTGTCTGTGTGTTTTCAGTGATTAGTTCTGTTCGCATGGCACGGTTAACTTGCCCTTGCTAACACAAATCTGTGATTCAAGTTGTCGTTTAGCCATAATTTTCAGCATTTAGACAAAAGAGTGGCAATTTGACGATTGTTAACCATAATTGTTCTCTTCCCGAATGGAAATCGAATGGAAAACGGAAATATAGGAATACGAGAAATATCTGTGGATGAGGTATCGGGTTCCTATCATTTATTGTCTCCCGTCGCACTGCAGAGCGAAAGGGGGACTATGGTTTTCCCCTCCGTCCGTGCGTCAGTCCGTACGTACGTGCGTACGTACGTACGTGCGTAAGTGAAGGACCGCATTCGAATTTGGTGTGTGGGTGCAACCCACGTCAAAATCCAAGATGGCCGCCGCCATGTATGTCTGATGCCATGTATGTCTGAACCTTGTGAGCTGAATATCGTGAAAAATAAGCGAAGTACCAACTTCTAATCTGGTGTGTGGGTGTATCTAGGCACAAGGAAGAACGCTATTGAAAATTGGGTCGCCACGTCAAAATACAAGATGGCCGCCACCATATATATGTCTGAACCTTGTGAGCGAAATATCTTGAAAAATAAGCGAAGTACCAACTTCTAATCTGGTGTGTGGGTGTATCTAGGCACAAGGAAGAACCCTATTGAAAATTGGGTCGCCACGTCAAAATCCAAGATGGCCGCCGCCATGTATGTCTGAACATTGTGAGCGGAATATCTTGAAAAATAAGCGAAGTACCGCACCCACACACCAGATTGGAAGTTGGTAGGCATAAGGAAGAACGCTGTTGAAAATTGGGTCGCCACGTCAAAATCCAAGATGGCCGCCACCATATATATGTCTGAACACTGTGAACGAAATATCTTGAAAAATAAGCGAAGTACCAACTTCTAATCTGGTGTGTGGGTGTATCTAGGCATAAGGAAGAAAGCTATTGAAAATTGGGTCGCTACGTCAAAATCCAAGATGGCCGCCTCCATGTATGTCTGAACCTTGTGAGCAAAATATCATATATCGTATCATAGCATGTTTTCTGCGTCTTCCACTTTGTCAACTCGCATCACTTCCCCGACAGGGGACCGAGGCGTAACGCTTGTTAATGCAAGCTAGCTGCAGCGGTGGATATAACATTATAACACACAACACACACACACACACACACACACACACACCACACCACACCACACACACCTCCTTTTACCAATAGATGCAAATATATCTAGTATTTCTCTTGTGACCCCAGAACCAAGCAAACAATATATTTATAGCAGCGGTCACAGATCCTGCAGCTCTCCTATCTCCCCCCCCCCCCCCTCCGCCCCCAGCATGATTAATAGTAAATATTATTTTAAACATACCGTGTGCATTCACATGCTCTAGATATGTCCTTGTCATCAGTGTTCAGAAGCAACTAATCCAGATACACAGTCCATTCACTAGTCGTGATCCGTTGGGGGGGGGGGGGGGGGGGGTTTGTGTAGCATACGCCCGTCCCCTTGGGCCTGGCCCCGGCCCACATGATCGGGAGTTTGTACTACGAGCAGCTGCCCGCTCGTCGAGCTGCGAAAGTTGTCCAAGCCCTTAGTTGTGCAGAAGCACAGCCCTTTCTCTCAGGTACTTTTCCAAGTATTTTGATTTATTTAGGAAGTTTAGTGAGCCATTTCAGGTAACAATCTTATCCCGGGCACACTATATTTGATTTTGCCCCGAACACGGCAGTTCCTCGCTTTTTTGTGCATTCTTGGGTGGATTATAGCATTTTGAAAATCAAGCATTGGCTTCCTGCATTTACAGTGCCTTCAGAAAGTATTCACACCCCTTGACTATTTCACATTTTGTTGTCACAGCCTGAATTTAAAATGGATAAAATTTATATATTTTTGTCATTCATTTACACATAATACTGATCAACATAAGCTGCAGTACAACAAAATGTGAATAAGTCGATGGGTGTGAATATTAGCGCTGTATTAGCCTTTACCATTCTCAACGGGATGGGGGAGGGTGTGTTAGTGTGTGCACACACATCTACTTTAATATAGATTGTCGATTTCTCAGATATAATCAGATTGATTCTCAGCAATACTATGTTGCACTTAATATTGTGATATAAAAATATTTTAATCTATTTCAAATCCATCAATTTAAAATCTTTTCTGATTGTTTGTTTTACTCGATAAAGGTTCACCATTCGTCGAGCCTTTTGAGTCTGCTGCTGGTTTTGTTGACTGTGATATATCCTTAATTTCCCGGTGTGTACCCCGGTTTAGAATAGGTACACCGTATCCCTGCGTGTCGTAAGAGGCGACTAAAAGGGTTGGCGTCAGGAAGGGCATCCGGCCATAAAAACATTGCCTCAAAAAGAGAACCATGACAATTACAACTACATATGGGCAGGGTACAGCCCGAAGTATCCCGTGGGGGACCCCACTCCCTCTCGTCAAAACTCAAGGTGGGGAACCCGATCGAAGCAAGGGTGGAAATCATTCCATTTATGACGACGAAACGTCTGATGCCCGACGTGGAGATCGGTTTCTGAGGTTTGGGACATGGAATGTAGGGACAATGACAGGGAGATCAGGAGAAGTGGTGGAAGTATTGGTTAGAAGAAGAGTGGACATATGTTGTGTGCAGGAGACGAGATGGAAGGGAAGTGGTGTGAGAATGGTGAAGGGTAGGCAGGGACAGAAATAATAGTTTGTGTGGCAAGGGTGCCCAGAAGGTGTGAATGGTGTTTGTGTCCTGTTTTCTGAGGAGTTTGTAGACAGTGTGGTGAGTGTGACTAGAGTGAGTGATAGGTTGATGATGGTGAAAATGATGATTGGAAAGCTCTTGGTGAACGTCATCTCGGGATATGCTCCACAGGTTGGTCGGAGCGATGAAGAGGACAAGTTCTGGTGTGCTATAGAGAAGCTGATGGAAAACGTGAAAGATGAGGAAGTTGTTGTGGTAGGAGGAGACCTAAATCGACATGTGGGAAGGAGTATGGCCGGTTTTGAGGGAGTTCATGGGGGTTACGGATATGGTGTGAGAAATGGAGAAGGTGAAAGGATTTTGGAGTTTGCTGATGGAGCTGATTTGTTGATTTCTAATACTCAGTTCCAGAAAGAGGATAATAAGCTTGTTACATATACGTCAGGTGGGTCGACGACAACCGTTGACTACCTGCTGGTGCGTAGGCGAGATAGGGGGCACCTCCGGGACACAAAGGTGATCCCGGGGGAGGAGGCTGTTTCACAGCACCACTTGGTTGTCTGCCACATAAGGGTGAAAGGTGCGAGGAGAACTCGGCGGGTGAAGTACCAACCGAGAATGAAGGTGTGGAGGTTGAAAGAGGTGACAGTGAGGGAGGCATTAAAAGAGAGGCTGAATATGGTAGAGGATGATGTGGTTGAGCTTGAAAGTGGTTGGATGTCAATGAAAGATAGTCTGTTGGGAGCCGTTGGTGAGGTATGTGGATGGACAAAAGGACCACCGAGGCACTCGGAAACATGGTGGTGGGATGATGAAGTTTGAAAGAAGATTGATGAGATGAGGAAGAAGTTCAAGGAGTGGCAGAAGGCGAAGGGTATGGGGGCAGAAAAGGCAGAGCATGAAAGCAAGAAGGCTGCAAAGAAAGAGGTAGCAAAGGCACAGGAGGCATGTAGGGAAAAGTTCGGAGAACGCTTGGATTTGGATTTGGAAGAGGGTCAGAGAGCGGTATTCAGGATTGCAAAGCAGATAGCAAAAGAGACTGGTGATGTGATGGGGGTGAGTTGCTTGAAGGATGAAGTGGGACAAATCGTTGTGGACCCAAATGGAATTAAAGGAAGATGGAAGAGATATATGGAAATACTGTTGAATGCAGAGAATGAATGGGATGGCAACATAGAGAGTAACCTAGTTTTAGGATGGCAGAGAAGATAAACGAGAAGGAAGTTGAGGAAGCGATAAAAGCAATTCGACAACAACAACAACATGCATTTTAAAAGGCCATTTTCCCTGCTAGAGTGGGGGTTAGCCTTGCGGTCCCCATGACAATCTTCTCCATTTTGCCCTATTTTCTGCATCTCTCCTTGTTAACCCCCTTGCCCGCATTTCTTCTTCCACCATCTTTAGCCAAGTCTTTCTCAGTCTTCCCCGTCTTCTACTTCCTTCTACATTCATTTCCATCACTCTTCTCAACCAGTCACTTTCATCCTCCCTCAACACATGACCAAACCATCTCAACCTGTTCTTCTTCACAGCATCAATCACAGGCTCTATTCCCATCATCTTTCGCAATTCATCATTTGTCTTCCTCTCTCTCAACGATACTCCGCACATCCATCGAACCATTTGCATTTCCACCCTTTCCAACCTTCGTTACAGTTCTGTGAGAGGAATTGGGTGGGAACAGTCAAGTCAGTATGCGGTGGAGCTAGCAGGGTTTGTGGAGAGGCCAAGAAGGGGGAGGAGCCAGAATGAGTGGGAAAGGGGTGGAGAGGATCTCTCGCCTGTGGATTGTCAGGTGGAGTCACCAACTGGGTTAGAAACTGTGTTAGTGATATGACTAACAAGGTGGTACATCGATATTGATAGGGTGAGCGGTTTCAGAGATATAATTATTTAATATTTAATAATATAAGATATAATTAATAAATATAAGCGAGAAAAGCGGGAGGGCCAACGGGAGTCGTGGGAGACATGTTGAAGGCAGCGGGAAATTGGGGTGTGAAGAGAATGACAGAGATCTGCAATCTGGTGGTGAAAGAAGGCCGCATTCCAGTGAATTGGGAACTGAGTACCCTCGTCCCTCTATTCAAGGGGAAAGGTGACCCTCTGGACTGTGGCTCGTATCGAGCGATAAAGTTATTGGAGCATGGAATGAAGGTATTGGAAAGGGTGTTGGAGAGGAGGATAAGGAAGAAAGTGAAGATCGACGAAATGCAGTTTGGATTTATGCCAGGAAGAGGAACGACCAGGAAGAGGAAGCTGCAGTTGCAGGAGAAGTACATGGAGAGGAGGATGAAGTTGTTTCTTGGGTTTGTCGATCTGGAGAAAGCATTCGATAGGGTTCCACGCGAAGTATTGACATGGGCATTGAGAAAGTTAGGAGTGGAGGAATGGTTGATCAGAGTAGTGATGGCAATGTACAAAAGAGCGCGCACAGCTGTAAGGATGAAGGACGGGAACAGTGGTGAGTTTGAGGTGAAGGTGGGAGTGCATCAGGGGTCGGTACTAAGTCCACTACTATTTGTAGCTGTGATTGAGGTGCTGGCTCAGAACGTAAAGGAGGGTTTACCGTGGGAGTTGTTGTATGCAGATGATCTGGTGTTGATTGCGGAAAGTATGGATGGACTGAGGAAAAGATGAACAAGTGGAAGGAATGTATGGCGACAAAAGGTCTGAAGGTGAATATAGGAAAGACTAAGGTGATGGCAAGTGGTAAAGCATGTGGTGAGGTGGAAAGAACTGGGAAGTGGCCATGTGCTGTGTGCAGGAAGGGTGTCGGAGTGAACTCCATTCAATGTACAATGTGCGCTGAGTGGGTTCATCAAAAATGTAGTGGTCTGAGAGGGTCATTAACCTGTGTAGCAGCTACATTCAAATGTAAGGTGTGCACAGAGGGAGCTGCAGATGGAGGAAATGTTTAGTTGGATCCTGGAGACGGCGTGAAGCTGGAAGGTGTGAAAACATTTTGCTACCTCGGAGACATGCTGAATGGAGAAGGTGGATCAGACACGGCAACGGTTGCTCGAGTGAGATGTGCATGGAAGAAGTTTCGGGAACCGAGTGGCGTGCTGATGAGGAGGGGAGTGTTGTTGAAGCTGAAGGGAAAGGTGTATGCTGCATGTGTGAGAAGTGTTATGATTTATGGGAGCGAGACATGGGTCATGAATGTAGAGCAGCAACGGAGGCTGGAAAGGGTGGCAATGCGAATGGTTCGGTGGATGTGCGGAGTATCCTTGAGAGAGAGGAAGACAAATGATGAATTGCGAAAGATGATGGGAATAGAGCCTGTGATTGATGCTGTGAAGAGGAACAGGTTGAGATGGTTTGGTCTTGTGTTGAGGAAGGATGAAAATGACTGGTTGAGAAGAGTGATGGAAATGAATGTAGAAGGAAGTAGAGGACGGGGAAGACCGAGAAAGACTTGGCTAAAGATGGTGGAAGAAGAAATGCGGGCAAGGTGGTTAACAAGGAGAGATGCAGAAAATAGGGCAAAATGGAGAAGATTGTCATGGGGACCGCAAGGCTAACCCCCGCTCTAGCAGGGAAAATGGCCTTAAAATGCATGTTGTTGTTGTTGTTGTTGTTGTTGTTGTTGTTGTTGTAGTCATTCCTAAATGCCTGATTCATAAAGTAAATTTGAAGTTATCGTGGTTCTTACAAAAACAGCAGCTAACTCTTGCAAAATTGTAATGGATTATTTGTCATCCACATTGAATGAATGAATGAGCGTTTTAAGGCCATTTTTCCCCACTAGAGCGGGGGTTAGCCTCGCGGGCCCCATGACAATCATGGTTCCTTGTTTGAGGCAATGTTTTTTTTTATGGCCGGATGCCCTTCCTGACGCCAACCTTTGTTCGCCTCTTACGATGCGCAGGGATACGGTGTACCTATTCTAAACCGGGGTACACACCGTGATTGTCATCCACATTGTAGTTGTCAATTTGTTTCCAGACAATATTGTGCTCTGCAGTTGGAAGTTTTTCTGCCAATACCTTACCAAGTGAAAGTTGTAGTCGATCTGATTCCAACAGGCATAAACCCGAAACCAGATAACCGAGGCTAGCACACTTCCAAGTACGCTACCATGCCTCTTCATTAATGGTATAAACTGTACTTGCATCTTGAATTCATTTCAAAAGCTCACATTGATGTAGGCACATTCAGAAAAAATGTCGTCGCACTCTATACCTATTTGCAATATGCTTTTGTTCTGTACTGTACAAGCCTGTGGGGCTGTCAATATTTAATACTGACCCTGATAATCTATCTTCCTTGCAGCTGCTAAACAAGTTTTGGCAAAGCAGCATTTCCTTCAGAAGTCAACTCTACAAACATATCACTACTACAAAGAAGATGATATCGTAATTCGTGGACAAAATAAACCAGATCTCCAGATTCCGAAGGAAGTGCCATGCAGTGTGGACGCCAACATTTTAGCGTTGATTGTAAATAACCCATCCTACACAAAACTCACCGAGGATTGCTTCAGAAGCATCTGTGCACAGTTGCAATTTGACCAATCGTCGTCATCCATTGTGGTGAAGCCAAACTTTCGAGTTGAAACGATTGCCTCTTTGAACCTCGCGCAGCATTGGGAGGTGGTTGTCCATGAACAATTTGAAAAAGCCATGAGCAACTTTGTGAAAAAAACATTCCCTACCAGTCACCCAGAAGTGTGGGACAGAGTAAAAGATGAAATGGCGCAGCTCATGAATGAAGCGAGAATAATCCGTTTTGATCGTCGTGTGCTCAAAATCCACTTGCTGGGTGAAGTGAACGATGTAGACGTTGTATGTGAGAAAGTGAAAAAGGCGGTACAAAAAGCTCACACCGACATTCAGTTTGAACACCAGTACCTCAACAGATTAATATTTTTGCAGTTGCCTGAGTTTGAACTGCTGCAGATGTTAAAAGTTGATGTGGACCTGAAAAAAGATTTCCCTGATGTTTCATTTGAGTTTCAGGACGAGAAGAAATGCCTGTCGTTTAAGGGAATGCAAAAATATTTTGATGACGTGAAAGACAAATTGCAACAACATCTGAAGACCTTGACCCAAAAAGATATTGCATTGACCACTAAAGTGACCGAATTTGTTTGCAAACCTGAAATGCAGCATGCTATAAACGCGAAATTTCAAGAAAACTCCATAACTGCACTTGTTGCTTGTTCAACCAAAGTTATTTTGCATTCAACCAAAGCTTGTTTGCAGAAAGCAGAGACGTTTTTGAAAACCGAAATAGTTAAGCAACACTTTGCCATCCCAAAAGAGTCGAGAACATACACAAATGGGAAACTCTGGACCGACTTTCTGAAGTCTCTAAATCACCAGAGCGTTGGTGCAAGTCATTGCTGTGACATCTGGCCCAACTATGACAGTGATGGCTGTTGCTCAAGCCTCGATATTGTGGCATTTTCTTCTGTCGTTGCTGATGCAAACAAGCAGTTAGAATTTTTTTGCGAAGAGTATGCATTCGTAGAAACGTTTTTCCCTTTTGAGTCATTGTACTCACTCAAGTACCTGACTGACGTCAAGCAGATCATGAAGAACCAATCTTGCCAAGGAAAGAATATCGAGGCTGATTTTGAAAATGTGGGTTTTATACTTTCAGGGCATCCCAAAGAAGTGACGAAGTTAAAGGACTTCATTTCAAGTCATAAAGTTGTATTACACAAAATGAGTGTGGACAAACCTGGAGCAATTAAAGTGGCGAAAGAAAAAGAGGAGGAATTGGAGAATTTGTGCAAGAAACATGACTGCATGGGAAAAATTGATGATCCAAACTCCACGCCACATTTAGATTCAAAACAACGATACAGAGTAGACCTACCAAGCAGTCATACTGTCAGTGTTTCCTTTGGGAACCTCTTGTATCAGCCCTGCGATGTTATAGTCAATGCAGCAAATGGAGAATTGAGGCACATCGGAGGATTGGCGAAAGCAATTTCCGATGCTGCAGGTCCAATTGTGCAGAAAGAGTGTGACGCACATGTTCAGAAGCATGGCAAATTGACCGAGGGGGAAGTGTTTGTATCTAGTAGTGGCAGACTTGCCTGCAAAAAGATAATCCATGCTGTTGGACCACGATGGAATTCTCATTCGGGCAAAGTGGCTGTTGGATTGCTGTTCCACGCGGTGACAAATTGCCTCAAAGAAGCTGACAAAGGTCAATACAAGTCGATTGTGTTCCCAGCTATAAGTGGAGGCATTTTTGCCTTCCCAGTAAAAGAGTGTTCCCAAACTATTGTGGATGCCATTGTTGCTTACTGTGAAGATGTGAGCCATTCTCAACACGCGTTAAAAGATATCCACATTGTTGACGTCAACGACAAAGTTGTTTCTGCCCTGAAAGACGCGCTTCAAGAAAAGCTTGGCCAAAAACCATCAGCGAGTGGAAAAGCAACACGGCATCATCCTGGCATAAAGTTGCCATCTGGAGTTAGTATCACCATGGTTGCTGGAAACATCGAAGATGAGATGGTACATACAGATTCTTATTCTTCCTCTGGTGCATTAAAGATGTTGATGATCTTTATTTTCATTATTTTATATCAGTTCAGTTTACGAAGTATTGTCTCCTTTTCTATTTTGCAGTCTGATGTTATTGTGAATTCTGTAAGTGGATCTATGCAGCTGAATGAAGGACAATTATCAAACTCGATCTTGCAGAAGGCTGGACCACATCTCCAGGCTTTGTTTGACCAAGCAGTATCTAGCTTTCCCATGAGTGCAAAACAGGTCATTCAGACACCGGCTCCAGGTGACCTCAAATGCAAGGAAGTTTACCACATCCCATTGCAAGTATGGGTAAAAAATCGTCCAATTTCAGGCAAGGTGTGTGTTCTTGGTAAATGCATCAAAATTGAAGCATTTTGTTTTTTAATACCGCACCTACTCCAGCTGGAGATGGTTAGAATGTTGATAAATATCAATGTCAACATTTCCCAATGCAGTATATCAAATGTTTTTCTTAATTGACTACATTGCTATACAGCGCATTCAGAAAGTATTCAGACCCTTTCACTTTTTTCTCATTTTGTTATGTTGCAGCCTTATGCTGAAATCGTTTAAATTCATTTTTCCCCTCATCAATCTACACTCAATACCCCATAATTACAAAAAGAAAACAGGATTTTAGAAAGTTTTGCAAATTTATTTAAAATAAAAACTGACATCACATTAACATAGGTATTCAGACCCTTTGCTATGACACTTGAAATTTAGCTCAGGTGCCTCTCATTTCTCTTGATCATCTTTGAGATGTTTCTGCACCTTGATTGGAGTCCACCTGTGGTAAATTCAATTGATTGGACATGATTTTGAAAGGCACACACCTGTCTATATAAGGTCTCACAGCTGACAATGCATATCAGAGCAAAAACCAAGCCATGAGGTCGAAGGAACTGCCTGCAGAGCTCAGAGACAGGATTGTGTCGAGGCACAGATCTGGGGAAGCCTACAAAAAAATATCTGCTGCATTGAAGGTTCCCAAGAGCACAGTGGCCTCCATAATTCTTAAATGGAAGAAGTTTGGAACAACCAGGACTCTTCCTAGAGCTGGCCGCCCGGCCAAACTGAGCAATTAGGGGAGAAGGGCGTTGGTAAGAGAAGTGACCAAGAACCCGAAGGTCACTCTGGCTGAGCTCCAGAGATCCTGTGTGGAGATGGGAGAAACTTCCAGAAGGACAAACATCACTGCAACACTCAACCGATCTGGGCTTTATGACAGAGTGGCCAGACGGAAGCCAAACAGTTCAATCTCAGTGTCATTAGACCACAAAATCTTGTTTCTCACAGTCTGAGAGTCCTTTAGGTGCTTTTTTGCAAACTCCAAGCGGGCGCTCATGTGTCTTTCACTGAGGAGAGGCTTCCGTCTGGCCACTCTGCCATAAAGCCCAGATCGGTGGAGTGTTGGTTGTCCTTTTGGAAGTTTCTCCCATCTTTTGGAAGTTTCTCCCATGGTTGTCCTTTTGGAAGTTTCTCCCATCTCCACACAGGATCTCTGGAGCTCAGCCAGAGTGACCATCGGGTTCTTGGTCACCTCTCTTACCAAGGCCCTTCTCCCCCGATTGGCTGGGCAGCCAGCTCTAGGAAGAGTCCTGGTTGTTCCAAACTTCTTCCATTTAAGAATTATGGAGGCCACTGTGCTCTTGGGAACCTTCAATGTAGCAGAAATTTTTTTGTAGGCTTCCCCAGATCTGTGCCTCGACACAATCCTGTCTCTGAGCTCTGCAGACAGTTCCTTCGACCTCATGGCTTGGTTTTTGCTGTGATATGCATTGTCAGCTGTGAGACCTTATATCGACAGGTGTGTGCCTTTCCAAATCATGTCCAATCATTTGAATTTACCACAGGTGGACTCCAATCAAGGTGCAGAAACATCTCAAAGATGATCAAGTGAAATGGGAGGCACCTGAGCTAAATTTCAAGTGTCATAGCAAAGGGTATGAATACTTATGTAAAAGTGATATTTCAGTTGTTTTTTTAAAATAAATTTGCAAAACTTTCTAAAATCCTGTTTTCTTTGTCATTATGGGGTATTGAGTGTAGATTGATGAGGGAAAAAATGAATTTAAACGATTTCAGCATAAGGCTGCAACATAACAAAATGTGAAAAAAGTGAAAGGGTCTGAATACTTTCTGAATGCACTGTATATCTGCAACAGCTAAGTTGACCTTTTAAAGAGTTTTGGTGTTCGCTTAACTTCATAATCCATGCAATGAAACAACACTGTTGTCATCATTGTGTGAAGAATGACCAACAAAGGGCAATCCACGATGTCAGACCCTTGCCAGGACTTGTTTTGTGTGGTGTATTTTGGGTGACAAATAAATCGAAGGATGTACTAAATGAAAGGTCGGGGGGAGGGGTGAGGAGGGCAAGGGGGGAGGGGTGAGGAGGGCAAGGGGGGAAGGGAAGGGGAGGGGGAAGAGGGGGGAAGGGGAGGGGGGAGGCAGGAGAGGAAGGGGGTTCATATACAGTCACGTGAAAAAGTAAGTACACCCCATGTAAAGTTTTGACTTTTTCAACATATTTCAACATACAGCTATTTGATCTTCATTTCAACAATATTGATAGATAAAGGTGATATTGTAGAACAAGTATCATGAAACATTTACATTTTGTTGTCCATTGTGTAATTTAAATAAACAAATGCAAATTTTGCATGTGGAAAAAGTAAGTACACCCTTGGCTCTAATAGGTGGTATTGCCCCCTTTGGCAGAAACAACCGGCGTTTCTTATACCGGCGTAGTCGTTTCTTATAACTGTCCACCAGTCTCTGACATCGACTGGGAGAAATTTTTGCCCACTCCTCCATGCAGATTTCTTTCAGCTGTAGAACATTTTCCAATCATACTGTGCGACAACTTGCGAACATACTGTGCGATGTTTGAGGGGTTTCTTGCATGCACAGCTCGTTTCAAATCCCCCCACAACATCTCAATGGGATTTAGATCCGGGCTTTGACTTGGCCATTCCAGAACCCTCCATTTATTTCTTTTCAGCCATTCCTTGGTGGATTTACTGGTATGTTTAGGGTCATTGTCATGTTGCAAGGTCCACCTTCAGTTGAGCTTCAACTTGCCGACAGATGGCCTCACATTATCCTCAAGCACCCTCTGGTACAATGAAGAATTCATAGTGGATTCTATGATGGTGAGCTGTCCAGGCCCTGATGCAGCAAAGCTGCCCCAAACCATAATATTTCCACCGCCATGCTTTACAGTTGGTATCAGGTTCTTGTGGTCAAATGCTGTCTTTGGTTTTCACCAAACATGTCTTCTGGTACTGTGGCCAAATAGCTCTACCTTTGACTCTCCTGTCCAGAGCACATTGTTCCAGATGTGCTGGTCTTTGCCTCGGTGTTCATTGGCAAACTTTCGTCTTGCCCTGGTGTTCTTTCTGGACAGAAAAGGTTTCCTCCTTGCACACCTCCCATGTAGATCAAATTTGTGCAGCCTCTTTCTAATGGTAGACTCGCGCACTTTGACATCAACAGTGGCAAGAGCTACCTGAATGTCCCGTGATGACATTCTGGGGTTCTTTGAGACTTCTTTCAGCATCTTGCGGTCCGCTCTCGGGCTGAACTTGCTGGGGCAGCCTGGCCTGAACAAGTTGGTAGTTGTTTGGAATCTTCTCCACTTGTAGATGATCTTCCGGAAAGTCGAATGATTGATTTCAAATTGTTTGAAGATCTTTTTAAATCCCTTCCCAGACTCGTAGGCATCTATAACCTTCTTTCTGAAGGCCTCAGAGAGCTGTTTTGATCTAGGCATGGTGACGCCGCACACTTCAACAACAAAGAGCAAACCAAACTAAATGTCTGAGGTTTAAATAAGACAGGTTCATCCAAGATCCTCTCTGGCGATGTTCTAATCATTTGCACCTGAGCTGGTGCACCTGATTCTAATTTTAGGTATTTGAAGTAGTGATAAATGTCCAGGTGTACTTACTTTTTCCACATGCGAAATTTGCATTTATGTTTATTTAAATTATACAATGGACTACAAAATGTAAATGTTTCATGATACATATTTATTATATTATATCACCTTTATCTGTCAATACCCCTGGTGTCATTAAAAAACCCTGGTGTTGGACTAGCGGCTAGGGTGCCGGCTTAGGATCCTTGCATCCTGGGTTCGAATCCCGGTCGATCGCTGAATTAACGCCAGGGGGGTTGACTCAGCCTGTCATCCTTCCGAGGTCGGCTAATTGAGTACCAGTTCACTGGTAATTCCCTGTTTGTCGTTAAAGGCGGCAAAAAGGGTTGGCGTCAGGAAGGGCATCCGGCCGTAAAACATTGCTTCAAAAAGGGGACCAAAAAAACAACAACAACCACGGTTCCCGAAAAAGGCCAACCCCCGCTTTGCGGGGGAAAATGGCCTCCAAAGGTGTTTTTTTTTTGTTTTTTTTATCTGTCAATATTGTTGAAATGAAGATCAAATAGCTGTATGTTGAAATATGTTGGAAAAAGTCAAAACTTTACATGGGGTGTACTTACTTTTTCACGTGACTGTATATGCTGGTGGGTGTATGTGGCGTTCATCACGTTTCTGAGTTCAGTGTGATGCTGATCAGGAAGAAGAAGAACCCATACTATCAACTTCGTACACTTCCGGAATTGTTCGATTTATTTGTATTCTAATGTCTGGTGATTGTTTGTATTTATTTATGCGAATGTGTACTCGTATATAACTGTCATTAATTTAAAAAGGCCTAGGCACTATCGAGCTTTTTTTTTTCTTTTTCATTTTTGAACTCCAAAAAACGATGGGTTTTTTTTTTCATTATTTGTTTGCCGAAAACACTCCCAGGCACTCACTGATGAACCTCTGAAAGTTTGACAAAGATCCGTTCAGCCATCTGAGAAAAATGGCGACACAGACACACAGACACACACAAAGACAGACATCTCGCTTGTATAGTAGATTGTACGTTGTCACAATGTGGTGGAAACATTTTTTGGGGGGGGAGGTTGTTATTCTCGAGCAGAACAAAAACAGTTATTTTCAGATTGAATGAACTGAAAGAGATTTATAGATTGGAGATCTCGCGAGATCTTGTCGAGGCGGTCACGGTTTTTCGAAGCTGTTCCACGATCCTCACGCACCCTCGAAGTTAAGTAATTGTCACATTTGTATTTTTGTCGAAACTGTATTTATCTTACGTGTGTGTACCTTTTGCGTGTCCCTGGGAAGATTATTATCGGTGTTAATCTTTCATACCTGTAAAAAATAGTCGAGTATTTCGCGCCACGTGGCCTAGTTGTTGAAGCTTCCGACCTTGAGGCTTGGTTCTCTCCGGGCATCCAAAGCGGTTATTTTTTCATTCGTGTGTTTGTCAAATTTCAACTCGTTATTTTATCGTCCATGCGTAATATTGTTTGTTTATAGTTAGTTTTGGTTTGAATTTCCTGTAACTCGTAATTAATTAATCGTGTTCTGCTCCGCGTGTGCGGCCTTGTACCCCCATCGGTGTTTGTTTACTTAACTCCCCTACATCGTGTTTTGCTTGGCTCTTAGTTTTTTCCCTTCTACCCCGAACATAATACTCTTTGTCTAACGTTTTAAATCCCCACCCCTCCCCCCCCCCCCCCAAAAGAAAAACGAAAAAAAAAAAACAAACCAAAAACATTTATTTTTCCTTTCTCCACGTGTGCTGTTTGTCTCATCCTGTACTTTCTGTCCAGGTGTGCTGTTCGCCCCGCCCCCATTATCTCCTTGCCATCCACCTTTTGCCCTGTCCACGTGACTCGTGGTGGTCCCTCTCGGCTCTCCCCCCGTTGGTACTTTGTGCATATAAGATTGTTTACGGTTCTGTTTTAATATTATTTAAATATGTATAAACTTTCCCCTTCAGTGTTTTATTCAGTGGTATATTACAACACGCTGTTTTTCTTCCTATTTAAAAGGCTTTTTTCAAATTCCTCTCCATCTCATTCCATGTCAAAAAAAAGAAATTCAATCTCTTATACGTCTCCCTCACTACATGGTCTAAATTCACATTCATTCCACCCCTCCTCCATCGTTCTGAATCGGATTGCTAACTTGAAAATCACAACAAACCCAATTTGTTATCAATGTTCGTCTTTCATTAATCATCCACTTTCGAAACTCCCCTCTTGCCCCTCCCCTCCAAATCCCCCCCCTTGCACCAACACTCCTAAACTCCCCCCTTGCCCCTCCACTCCTAAACTCCCCCCTTGCCCCTCCCCTCCAAATCCCCCCCTTGCCCCTACACTCCGAAACTCCCCCCTTGCCCCTCCCCTCCTAAACTCCCCCCTCACTCCTCCCCTTCAAAACTCCCCCCCAACCCCTCCCATTCAAATCTCCCCCCATACCATTCCTCTCCAATTCTCCCTCCTCCCCCCTCCTCCTCAAAGCTGCCTCCTCCTCCACTTCGTCTCCCTTCTATCTCATACCTCCACCCCCCCCCCCCAACCTCCTACTTTCCTCTGCCCCCCCCTTAAACAACCCCTCACTGTGCCTCATCCCTTCACCATCAAACCTTTCATCCTCCTCATCCTTCCCTTTCTTGGAACTCTTCTGTAATCTCTGACACACTATCAACTGCTCTCCCTACCTCCCCCTCTCATCCTTCATCTTACCCTACTCCTCCCCTCCCCTGTCCTGTACCCGATGCTCCCCCTCTCTCTTCATTAACGGTATGGACCTCAAACATCCGGGGCCTTCGCGCAAACCTGACTGATCTCTCCATACAGGTTGCTTCTGACAATCCAGACTTGATCTGCTTAACAGAGACTTTCCTCCTTCAAGATGTCTCTGATTCCTTAATATCTCTTCCTGGTTACTCCCTCCTCCGGTATGATAGACCTGAGCCTCGTCCTGGTGGTGGGGTGTCTATCTTTATCAAAAACTCTCTTCCTCACTCTCCTTGCACTGCCCTCTCTCCTCCTCATCCCCAGGAGTACCTCTGGCTACGGCTTCCTCTCCGCTCCCACCTTTTGTTCATATGTGTTCTGTACCGTCCAAACAGTGATGACTCCATTTACATTTCACTGTCTGACCACATGGACCAACTTCTATCCACTCATCCCAACTCTCTCTTCCTCATATGTGGTGACTTCAACTGTCATCATGCCAGCTGGTTGGGTGTGGGTTCCTCTCTCACCAGTCATGGCACCTCAGCAAAGGACTTCTGTGACTCACTGGGATTGACACAATCTGTCAATTTCCCGACCCGGATCTCAGCCAATGGAGTATCTTCTCTTCTAGACTTGGTTATGACAAACTTCCCTGCTAATGTCTGCTGCTCTTCTTCTGCTCCAATCGGTTCTTCTGATCATGTGCTTGTCAAAGTGGACATCTCTCTGGCCATTCTCAGAGAGCCTCCTCAGCGTCGACGAGTCTGGCATTTCACTCAGGCCGACTGGGACGGTCTTCAAGCAGCCATCAATCGGCTGGATTGGTCTCCCATCTCCACTGCCTCTGACATCAATTCTTCCTGGGAATTCTTCCAAAGCAAACTGCTCTCTCTCATGCACAGATTTATCCCATCTCGTCTTCAGTTGTCTTACCCTTCCTCCCGTCCATGGTACACTGAATCTTGTGGTGAGGCAGTTGCCCTGAAACAACTTGCCTTTGCCTCTTGGAAGGCAAATCCAACTGAAGGCAATCTCAGTTCCTTCCACCAAGCTCGGAACAAGTGTGTGTCTACCCTCAGGAGTGCCAGGAAGCACCATCTCTCCACACTCAAGAATGAACTCTCAAACCTGTCTCCTTCCTCCAAATCCTGGTGGCGTCTGGTCAAATCCGTTTCTGGTGTTTGTTCCCCCTCCATCCCCTCCCTTACCTCAAATGGCCACACAGTTGACATCGCACGTGACAAAGCCGAATGCCTCAACTCTGTGTTTGCCTCAAAATCTTGTGTCCCAAACCCATCTCTCTCTGTTCCCACCCTTCCCAGTCGAACCCAACTGCTCCTGGACTCTGTGTCCTTCTCTCCTGACAAGGTGGAGGAGTTTTTGTCTAACCTCGACTCTGATTCTGCAACTGGACCAGACGGCATCAGCCCACGGGTCCTAAAATCCTGCTCTGCTGCTCTATCTCACCCTCTCTCTGTCCTTTTCACCCTCTCTTTTGCTCAAGGTCATCTGCCAGCATCCTGGAAATCAGCAAACATTACCGCTTTACACAAAAAAGGTGCAAAAACAGATCCTTGCAACTACAGACCAATCAGCCTGCTCCCAATTATCAGCAAAGTCATGGAATCCATCATTGCTTCGGATATGAAATCTTCCTCTTCTCCAACGGCTTGATCTCTGATCATCAATTTGGTTTCAGACCAGGTCACTCTACTCTGGACATGCTGCTTCTGCTGTCTCAACAATGGATGGAGGTCCTCAATGCCAAACAGGAAATCAGAGCTGTCTCCCTCGACATATCACGTGCCTTCGATACGGTCTGGCACCCAGCTCTGCTCACCAAACTCTCCTCATATGGTATCCATGGAAATCTCCATGCATGGCTTGTGGACTTCCTCTCTGGTCGTCGTCAACGTGTGGCCCTGAATGGATTTCTCTCAACTCCCCTTCCTGTTCAGGCTGGAGTTCCCCAAGGCAGTGTTCTGGGCCCTGTGCTTTTTCTGGTCTTTATCAATGATCTCTCCGACTCTGGAAAATCCTCTCTATCTCTTTGCTGATGACTCCACCCTCTGCCGCTCCATTCCTCTGCCCTCAGATCGGCAGTCTGCAGCCTCCTCACTCTCTGAAGACTTGGACAAAATCACAGACTGGTCAAACAAGTGGAACATGTCTTTCAATCCTGACAAATCTCACACTCTTACTATGTCTCTCCGAAAAGATCGACTGGACAACCCTCCCATCTACTTTCTCAACAATCCTCTCCAAGAAGTTCTGTCGCTCAAGCTTTTGGGTCTCACTATCTGCCATAATCTTTCTTGGGAAAACCACATTTCCAAGCTGGCCTCCAAAGCCAGTCGCCGACTGGGCACTCCGTCGTGCGAAGTCCTTCTTCAGCACACCTGAGCTCCTCACCACACACAAGGCTTTCATCCGCAGCTCAATGGAATACTGTTCTCCCCTATGGGCCGGTGCTCCTGCCTCACACCTAGCTTGGCTTCACGCTGTCGAAACCAAAGCTTTCAGAATTATTGGAATCTCCCGCGATGAAGCAATCTCTGAGGGCCTTTCACTCACTCACCGCAGGCAGGTAGGTGGTCTTTCTATCTTCTACCGACTCCTCTCCGGCCTTGCACCCCCAGCTATCTCTGTGCTCTGTCCCCCAAATATTCCTACAGGTCGCACAAGATCTGCCAGCAACCCTCTGATGGTTAAACTGCCGAAATCTCGGCTCTCTGCTCACCTTCACTCTTTCATTCCTCTTTTCTCCCGCCTCTGGAACAAACTCCCTCACTCCCTTCAATCCCACTCGTCCCTCCAGGTCTTTAAAACAGCTGTTCACCACCATCTCTTATCTTCCCCCATCCAAAACCTTGATCTTTTCTACCCCCGCTAATTCACCCCAGATCCACCTTGTTTGAAATTCCAACTTCTTTCCTGGAAGTCCTGGCAGTGTCCATATGTTTTATACCTCTCCCACCCCCCCTCCCTTCCCATGCCCCCCCCCCCCCCCCAATGCCCTCTCCCTCTCACAGATCTCTCGATGTCTCCATGTCTCTCGGTCCCTGCTCTCAAAATAATGTTGTGTTTGTGTCCTTCCTCCTCTCTCCCCATCTTGTCTACCGCTCCCGATGTTATATGTTTTATGTGTCGGTTTGTCTTTCTGTGTGATTAATGTTCGCTCTTTCACGAGCCTCGATCTTGTATACAAAAAAAAAAAAAAAAAAAAAAAAAGAAGAAAGGTAGGACCACCAAATATGTAAAAGTGTGTATATGTTTTTAACCCACCACCATTTTAACATATTTACATCTGCCAGCACAAACCAATGAGTACATCAGCCACAACAAAACAGTTTTATATATTAACACAAATTTGGCTAACTGATGATGTTAAAATATTGTCATGTCAAGCTCCCGTTAAAACGGGAACCTCAGCGCCAAGTTAGACTCGTCAGATGGACCAAACGATCTTTTATTAGTTATTGCACTGCGTTCAATTGATGGATTGGCTTAGCGGTTAGGGTGCCGGCTTGGGATCCAAGGATCCTGGGTTCGAATCCCGGTCAATCGTTGAATTAACGCCAGGGGGGTTGACTCAGCCTGTCATCCTTCCGAGGTCGGCAAATTGAGTACCAGCTTGCTGGGATGAATGATCTCGGTGTGTACCCCGATTTAGAATAGGTACACCGTATCGTAAGAGGCGACTAAGGGTTGGTGTCAGGAAGGGCATCCGGCCATAAAAACATTGCCTCAAACAGGGAACCATGAGCTCATGGGGCCCGCAAGGCTAACCCCCGCTCTAGCGGGGAAAATGGCCTTAAAACGATCATTCATTCATTCATTCATTTTCATTTTGTTCAATTGATGGATTCTTACTTTACTGTTCTCCAAGGAGCATTCAATTGGACTGAAACAATGGTGCCAACCGCACACGGAAAGCAGGCACATGGCTGAAACAGGTTTTCTTTCCTTTAAAGGATTTATTTGTAATGTAAACAGGGAAGAGGGTAATAAGACGCTATACACAAAAACGGAATGAACCAAGCGAGTCAAATGGACACAGGTAAATGGGAATATTCAAACTTATGTACAATGATTGGAAATAAAGCAATTCCTAACCCACTAGGTGCCACAAATCACACTTGCATCAAAACAATTTCAGGCGAGACTTTCCTTATCTGATGCAAAGGTGAACACCAGACTCAAACCGTTTTGGGATCCTGGTGCGAGATGAATAGCTCCCAAGAGCCAATATGAGCACGATGGAGATGGTGTTTGGTGTGGAATGCCAGTGACGATCTGCCTCCTCAACATGGCCTTGTGGACCACTTTGTCCTTTTTGCGATCTCCTCCTAGTCTGCTCTCTGTCCTCTTCCTCCACGCTCCACAAACACGCGATGATCCCAGCCTCGGTCAATCCCAAGAGACTAAGCCCCAATTGGTCCCCTCCAAAAGTCCGTGATCAGTTTTGCTTCTCCTTCTTCCACGCAAGCTTTTGTGATCTCCGGTCTGAATGAGGGCTCTTCTTCCTCCTTGTCTGTAGGTCTCTTGCTCCCTCCTTCCTTTAGCGGTCTGTGGTCACTGTCTTCGACCACCTCCTTTATGGTCTTCCACCCTCTGCTCTTTCCGTATTTTGTGCCCCCCCCTTCCGCCCCTATGTTTCTGCAGGGCGCACATAGTACACCTTCAACCCCCTCCTCGTGCAACTCGTAAAATCCAGAATCACGGCTTGTCTCTCCCCTCTCCTCCCCACCCCCTTTCCAAGGTTTCTCTGCTCTCCTGCCCCAAGCCTGTCTTTTTCCAAATTACCAGTTTTTCCTTCCTGAGAGTTTGCTTCCGTATCCACCTTGTACATCCCGTGCATCCTCCCTCCCCTACTCCTCATTCCTCCACACATCCCTCATTTGTCCAAGTCTCCCTCTATTTTTCCCCTCAAACCCTGCAGTTGTCCCCCCCCTCCCCCACCCACCCCCTCTCCCTCCCACCACCTAACCTCCTCCCTTCTTTCTGCTGTTCCTTTTGGTCTGTTGCATCCTGTCTTGGTCCGTTCCATGTTCTATCTCTGCTCCATTGAAAATCCTGGTCCATTGAATGCTGAATCTTTGCTGGACTTAATGCCACATATCCCCCTAATGGGACACTTGTTTAATTATCTGATTATTTCATTCAATAACCTCAAATTCTTTAAAAAAACATTTTTTAATACAACAATGGCATGGTTTTCATTATCACATACATACTACAGGCTTTGTGTGACGCTGTGAAGACCTGTTTGAATCTGGTGGAGAAGTCGGGTTTGCATAGCATCTCATTTCCAGCCTTGGGTACTGGGCACCTGAACTATCCTGCACACCTCACAGCAACTTTCATGCTGCGTGAAGTTTTACGCTTTTGTGATGAGCACATTCCCACATCTATCACAGATGTTCGCTTTGTACTGCACCAACAGGACGATCGTGAATTGAAGGTAACCATTGGTTATATTTTGAACAGTTCGAGTTGAAAATTCACTTTTTTTATTATTATTATTATTATTATTATTATATATATATATTTTTTGCATCTTCCTTTGTTTTTATTTATTTCTTTGAAAGGAAAAAAACTTTCCTTTGATACTAAATATGAATTTGCATTTTTCAAACTAGTCTTTTTGCATGATAACATTTTGGTAAAGGCTCTTTGTTAGAGATGAAAACCTCGATCTTTTTTATTTTATTCTTTATTTCCTTAGGATGCAATTAAATCAACACCGAGTGTGGTCCTAAGGTCCTAAGGTTATAAGCTACTCTCGGTCCCAATCTTTGAAAAGTGCAAGGCAATTTGAATACAAGTTAAACAAGTCAGGAGACGACGATAGTTCACAAGCGAGCGGTATTCAATGACAAAGGACGGACTATAACCGAAACGAGCCCGGACAGGCCAGGCCCGGAAATGTCAAAACGAAGGTTATTGACCTTGAAATGAGATAGAAAATAATGTATAATCAGTTATGAGGTTAGTTAGCTGCACACTACCGAAAATTCGGTGAAAAATGAAATGAAAAAATAAAATAAAATAAATAAAATGAAAAAAAAAATGAAAAATCGAGCTCCGTGGGGCTAGACATGACATTCGCCTAACCAAATATCGAAACCCCTGTCAGATTCCACCAAACCCCTCGGAGAAGATGTAGCTTGAACTCGATTACCCCCTAAAAAGACATCTTTTTCGGGCGTGGCTCCGCCCACAATGGGCGCAATACGCCCATTCTAGGCAGGACACAACTCGATCATGATATCAACCTCCCACCCAAGTTTCATCAAGATCGGATGATATCATCGGGTAGTTATGCTGCGGACAGACAGACAGACACAGACAGACACACAGACAGACACACACACATGACGAATATAGTGGTCACTTGATAACTCGTGAACCAATTGTGGTGTATTCATGAGCTTAACTGTTTGTTTTTTTTGTTTTTTTTTGCAAGGCCTTTCAAGAAGTAATGAATTCCATCTCCCAACCAGGTAATTATAACCTTGCTTTTAAAAATTGGTTTATTTAATCAAACACTGAAGTGCTTGATTTGGGTGTATGGGTATTTGTATTCCTGATCATATTTGTTACCAACTACGAAAGAACCTGTCACTGCAGATAGAATAATTGATTCCCCCAGATTCTGGGACTATGAAATAATTTACCCCCTAAAATGAGTATAACCAGCAGTTTTCATCTCATGCCATCCTGCGGTTTTTCAATCAAACAAACAAAAACCCACAAACAGACACTTCTCAAATTATAGTGTGATAAATATAAGTGTTGAATGTACTTGCTGATTGTATTTCTCATCTTCGGTTACAATTTATACCTAAAACGATGAAATACGTGGCACTAACGAAGTTCCGGCTGACTTGTGAATTCCTAAAACAGCCCTATTTTTGTTGTAATTGGAGATATATTTGAAAAAAGTGCATGGGTGCCAATACTTTTGGCCACGACTGTATGTGTATATGTGTATCGTCATTCTGCAAGTGTGGCACTCTCTCATTGCTTCCATTTCAATTGCATTGACATTTCTTGCATTTAAAATTTCACGTCTTTAATTTTTTTTTTTAAGCCAAATTCATTTTCGTCTTTTTTTTTTGATGATTCCGAAGTGGATAATTCTGATGATCCAATTGACTTGAGGGGGCATCAATTCTATGAAAGTCTTTGTTGATACTTTAGGAAACACAGGTAGGATGTCCAAGGCTTCAGGTAATTGATTAGCTTCCATCGTTCCCTCCCTTTCACTTGAGTACGTCGTGGGCTTCTGATTGTGGCAAGCTGCGCAGAGTGGTAAAGTACATGAAGACAAATGTACAAGTCCATTTGGGAAAGTTTGAGTTTGTAGGGAGTTGGAGGGGGTGGGGGAGGCGGGACTAAGGTACAACACTCTGATGGGGAAGACGGGGGTTCTATAAACACGTGCTTGACACTATATATATATATATATATATATATATATATATATATATATATATATATATATATATATATATATATATATATCTCACACACACACACACACACACACACACACACACACACACACACACACACACACACACACACACACATATATATACAGTCACGTGAAAAAGTAACAAAAAGAAAAAGTAAACAAACCCCATGTAAAGTTTTGACTTTTTCAACATATTTTAACATACAGCTATTTGATCTTCATTTCAACAATATTGATAGATAAAGGTGATATAATATAATAAATATCATGAAACATTTACATTTTGTAGTCCATTGTATAATTTAAATAAACATGAATGCAAATTTCGCATGTGGAAAAAGTAAGTTAAAGCCTAGGTCACACATAGGCGGATTTGTCGGCGACTACTGGCGACTGGAAAAATCGCCACCACCCGCCGACAATCGTAATGAAACCGTAATGGATGGTCTTCTGTAGTCGTGGTTATCCTCCGCAGGTCGGCTGCAGTCGGCAAGAGCCGCAAAGGGGCAAAATATTTTTTTAAATGTTTAAAAACGGGGCGCTCAGTCGTCCTCGAAAAAAATCCGCCATGCTGTCGTGATGGAACCGCCATGCTGTCGTCGGTATCCGTAATAAGACCATAAAGCGGCCGCAACCCAGTCGCTCATAGTCTTCCGCAATCGCCCCAGCATCGCCCCACCAGCTAGCACGGCAGAGATGCGAATGCCATACGGCCTTCCTGCGGCATCTTCCCGACTACGGGCCGACACTGTTGCGGCTGCATATCGACTACAGAAGAACTGCCACGTCTCCCCTGCGGCTATGGGAGACTGATGACGACAGCAGTAGGACTAGTGGCGGCCGAGTTACGGCCATTGGCGACAGAGATACGACTGCCTGGCGACTGCATTACGACATACCACGATTCCATGGCAAGACAGGATGGTGTGAGGGTCTCCGTGGAGTGAGGTCCTGTGGTGCCGACAAGGATATGGCTTTATTGTTTAGACTTGGGACTTTTGGGAACTTTATTTTTGGGACTTTGGTCCTTTGGAAACTTTATTTATGGGACTTGGGACCAGTGGAAATAATTTGTTGGACTTTATTTCCATTCTCTCTCCCTGCAGAAAAGTTTGATTATTACATTACAATGATACATCTTTATTAACTTTCTTATTGTACATCAAACATCTTTATGCTTCATGTCATACATCATTGAAGTGAATAAAGTGAAATGTAAAATGGAGAAATAAAGATTTAAAAAGTTGTGTGAATCGTCTCCAATCGCCGGCGGTCTTATTGCAGTCTTGCGGACGTCGGAGTAAACCGCCACCCGGCCCCAATGCAGTCGCCGCGATCCGCCATCGGTCGTAATCTAGCCGCCAGACTGTCGCCACGCTGCCGCCGTGCATCCGCAATGCAGTCGTTGTCGATCTTCAACAGTCGCCATCCCACTCGGGGCGTCGTCGCAATGCAGTCGCAATGTGGCCTCCTGCAGTCGCCATACTGCCGGCTGACCATATTTGACCGCCCGAAATCGCCAGTAGTCGCCGAAAAATCTTGATCGCCGGCAGTCGCCAGTAGTCGCCAAAATATCCGCCTATGTGTGACTTAAGCCTAACATTCCAGCATGCACAAGATGGATACAGAAATATATTTCATGGGAATTACAGCACACTGATTCCAACATGCACTGTGAAATATACAGACTTGGCATTTAATATGAAATCTTTTTTTGTGGGGGTGAACTTACTTTTCAAGATGTCTTAGAACCAAAAGTTCATTGGAATTATGTTGAAATTATTCTAGATTTTGTTAATGTCACCTTTAAAAGAAACAAAAACCACATTTGACATTTCGAAACAAATAAATTGATCCTTGAAAGTGATGTAAACTGCTATCAAACTCAATTCATGGACAGTACTGTGTTAAACTTCTGTACGTTTTCCAGAAGTATCTCTTTATTTTGCACATTAGCCAAATTTTTTTTTAACAAAAACAAAAGTTAAATTACGACTGGGATTATGGACAGTAAAATTACAGTTCAGTACTTCGTGTAACCCCCACGAGCATTCAGGAGAGCATGTACACGTTGAGGCATGCTGCTCACGAGATTTGCCAAGGTTTGGACAGGAATCGCTTGCCATGCAGTGACAATGGCCTGCTGCAATTCACGCACAGAGGTCGGCTGCTGGTCCAAGTGGTCGATTTGATGCGTTAATTCTGCCCACAAGTTCTCTATCGGATTCATATCCGGGGACATGGCAGGCCACTCCATATGCTCTACACCACGGTCAGCAAGAAAGTGTTGGATCATGCGAGCACGATGAGGCCGTGCATTGTCATGTTGGAAGACAAAGTTTCCTCGAAAGGCTGCACGAGCAAATGGAAGCAATGTTTCTTCCAGAATGGCCCTGTACTTGAACTGGTTCAGGTTTCCATTCAGAACAACCAGGTCAGTTTGGCCCCCTGCATGAAAAGCAGCCCAAACGGTCACCCCACCACCTCCAGCTTGGACTCTTGGCACTACACAATCTTTGTTGTAGGCTTCATGCACTTGTCTGCGCACTCGGACGTGGCCATCTTGACGATAGACCAGAAATCTAGACTCGTCACTGAAGATCACGTGATTCCAGTGTCCTGGCTGCCATTGACGGTGCTCTCTGGCCCACTGCAATCGGCGCTGGCGGTGTTGTCTGGTCAGGCGTGGCTTTCTCAGGGGATGCCTGGCACGATAGCCTGCTTGAACCAGTCATTGGTTGACTAGCCCTCTGGATACAGGCACATTTGTCAGTTGCTGCCACTCAGCCCTAAGCCGATTAGCTGACTTGGTACGGCCATTGCGGACTAACCGGTGCAGCTGGCGATCATCCCTCCTTGTGGTTCCGCGGGGACGTCCTGGCCTCGGTATTGGAGTAGGGACACCCCTCTGAGCATTTCGTTTCAGGATCTTTGACACTTGACCTTGAGTGATGCCATACTGCCGAGCAATAGCACGCTGTTTCATGCCGTAATTTCGTAAAGCCACCACTCCATGACAAACAGCATTGTCGAGTTGACGGACCATCTCCAGAGGAAGCGGCAATAACTTTTGGAGACGTGCAGCAGTTGTTTTCCACTAATACAGAACGCAACAACCCTTGTATACCCGACTGTGAAGCCAATCATCAAATGCACCTGTCCGTACATTTTGCCACGCCACCTGTGATATAATCCTGTTGTTGACGTCTTGCTGCGACAGACAATCAGTGACATGGTTATTTTAACAAATAAATCACCAAAGTGTAAAAGAAACTCACCAGATTGATATACTGAGTTAAGAAAGTAAACCCAAATCAAGAAGAAAAAAAAAATTTCATATTAAATGCCAAGTCTGTATATTCTAGTCTATGCCCCATCACCCCATCTCCCCCACCCTCGACCAGAAAATGGAGACGGACATTATGTTGGTAACATTGCTATTATTCAAAATATGAAAAAAACTTGTCCACCATGCATTGGTTCAGTAACATAAGTAGGAAGCCAATTTTGAAGGCAAATACATGGTGATAAATAATGCTTAATAATGATTACAAGTTGTGTCAATAGGAGCCCCAAGTATTGCTGGCAACATGATCATTGGAAACCTCGCAGTCACAATCGATGTTGGTGACATCACAACAGAGTGCACTCAATCCATCATCTGTTCTCCTGGTAAGGAATGTTTTTGGCATTTGCCATACAAGTACAGTCGTTGACAACCACTTAATCAGAATCTGTGTTAACCTTCCCTCCCTCACCCAACTCGTTTTATAATTACAATCTCACCCAATTGGAGCCCTACTCTCCAACCACATTGAGTTCGCCTGGCACGGGATTGGTGAGAATTGTTTTGCATATGTGCAAGGACACACCATTGCGGGCAGTGCACGGTTGTGTGGAAAATGGCAGGAGCAAAGATAGTGGAGAGATCTGAAGGTAGAGTTTGTGTGTTAAGGCCTCGAGTTGAGAGTGTTGAGGAAAGAAATGAAGAGGCTCCGTTTTCCACTAGGCGCTGGAGAAATAAGTCTGCTGCACCTTGCAAGCCTTCCCTTTAGCTGTTATTCACCCTTTAGCTGTTGGGGTGACACAAATTTGTGCCCCATCATGGCCATTAACACACAAATTGTAATCTCATTTTACCTGCGACATAAACACTACCTGTGGCAACACAAGCAGCAAAAAGGTGAATTGCAAAGGATGTCGGGAAATAGTAATGCAAATTGAATTCTCCCACTTGTGGGTGACCAGCACGTCTCGTATTGGCTCCGCCCATCGTTGGATCTCTGTAGTGTCTGAGCTTCAACAACCCTGTGGTACATCAGCTCCAAGGCAAGAGAGGAGTGAACCAACCTTGAAATATATAATATAATGAAAAAAAACCCCAATTTTTGCTGGTGTGACAACATAGTACAGATTTTATTTTATAAACGTACCTGTTATTCTTTTGCAGGTGTCTATCGTGCAGTTCTGTCAGCCTCTGGCCATCCTGCCCAATTGTTTGGTAAAAACTTTTTTTTTTCCCTGTCACATCCTGTTTAAGAAAAACAAAAAAAAGGTTTCCAACTTTAGTTTTGACTGTACAAGGTTCTTCAGAATTGTTTTTTGCATAATGTAAATACTTATAAACATTCCTAAGTGACTGCTAAATTTTAAATTTAATGTCTTTGTTTCCATTTGGAGCATTGACTCGTATGTGTGTAAAACTGGAAAAAAAAATCAAAAGATTCTAGCAATTGTCTATTCTATATTTGTTTGGCGGTGTATCAGCTTGGTTCATACACGCAGCCTTTTTGTCTGAAGAGAGGGTGGTAAACATTTCGCTATAATTCTACATGATTGTGAAAATTGTCAACATTGGTATTGGCTTTCCAAAATCGCCTCCAGCCCTACCTCGCTCCACCTTTTCTTGCTTAGACCTCTGTCTCTCACCACATCCCATTTTTCAGGCTTCTTCTTCTCTCGCCCTTTCTCTTTTTTTACCTTGCATTCACACCTCCTGTAGTCTCCCCACCCTGCTTCATCAGTTGATGGTCATGCGCAACTGCAGCTGATACATCCTGTATTTAAAGCTTCACATTGCTGCACTTGGTCTTGCATCATCTGCCGCCTCCCCCTCACCTTTGCCTCTTCTTCACCTCCGGCACGTTCTCTCCCACTATGCTTCATAACCTCCTCATGCCCTGCGCCCCTCTTTCCTTCTAGCCTCCTCGTGCAACACTACCCTATCTCATTGTAATGTGACCTTGACTGTCTGCACCTCATTCACATTCTCAGATCCAACCACTATGATCTTGCCCACGAGGTTACTTGATCACCACCTGACATAATGTGCCTTTGCAAAACCTTCTTCTCCAGTGATATAATACCAGATTCCAGAATTTCTCTTCATAGATACACTCCATAATCACCTTGTTCAGTCTGTTCCATGCATTGGTGGTAGTGATGGTGGTGTTTATCCTCATAATACCTCTCATCACAGGTATTTTACCCCCTTTTCCTCCTCATACATCATATTATCTGGCTGCATATGCATATTTTCCTGTGAAACAACCTCTTGTTCATTTGTGTACTGTATTGTCCCCCAAATGGCAATAACTCTATCTCTGAAGTTCTCTCTACTGACACCTGCATATCCTCCTATCTTATCATCTTTGCTTCTTGATTCTCTTTTGTTGAGAATTTAATTGCTAACATACTGAATACTATGTTGTTGAAGCCACAATTCCCATTGAACCATTTCCCACAACGATGGCCTGAGGAAGTTCTGGATCATGGCACAATATCTTTCACTATCAATATCTTTTTCACTTTTGGTTATGACAAACCTCCCTGCTAATGTCTGCTGCTCTTCTTCTGCTCCAATCGGTTCTTCTGATCATGTGCTTGTTAAAGTGGACATCTCTCTGGCCATTCTCAGAGAGCCTCCTCAGCGTCGACGAGTCTGGCATTTCACTCAGGCCGACTGGGACGGTCTTCAAGCAGCCATCAATCATCTGGATTGGTCTCCCATCTCCACTGCCTCTGACATCAATTCTTCCTGGGAATTCTTCCAAAGCAAACTGCTCTCTCTCATGCACAGATTTATCCCATCTAGTCTTCAGTTGTCTTACCCTTCCTCCTGTCCACGGTGCACTGAATCTTGTGGTGAGACAGTTGCCCTGAAACAACTTGCCTTTGCCTCTTGGAAGGCGAATCCAACTGAAGGCAATCTCAGTTCCTTCCACCAAGCTCAGAACAAGTGTGTGTCTACCCTCAGGAGTGCCAGGAAGCACTATCTCTCCACACTCAAGAATGAACTCTCAAACCTGTCTCCTTCCTCCAAATCCTGGTGGTGTCTGATCAAATCATGTTGTTGATTTGTCTACACAGTTGACACCGCACGTGACAAAGCCGCATGCCTCAACTCTGTGTTTGCCTCAAAATCTTTTGTCCCAAACCCATCTCTCTCTGTTCCCACCTTACCCAGTCGAACCCAACTGCTCCTGGACTCTGTGTCCTTCTCTCCTGACAAGGTGGAGGAGTTTTTGTCAAACCTCGACTCTGATTCTGCAACTGGACCAGACGGAATCAGCCCACGGGTCCTAAAATCCTGCTCTGCCGCTCTATCTCACCCTCTCTCTGTTCTTTTCACCCTCTCTTTTGCTCAAGGTCATCTGCCAGCATCCTGGAAATCAGCAAACAATACCGCTTTACACAAAAAAGGTGCAAAGACAGATCCTTGCAACTACAGACCAATCAGCCTGCTCCCAATTATCAGCAAAGTCATGGAATCCATCATTGCTTCGGATATCAAATCCTTCCTCTTCTCCAATGGCTTGTTCTCCCATCATCAATTTGGATTCAGACCAGGTCACTCTACTCTGGACATGCTGCTTCTGCTGTCTCAACAATGGATGGAGGTCCTCAATGCCAAACAGGAAATCAGAGCTGTCTCCCTTGACCATATCACGTGCCTTCGATACGGTCTGGCACCTAGCTCTGCTCAACAAACTCTCCTCCTATGGTATCCATGGAAATCTCCATGCATGGCTTGCGGACTTCCTCTCTGGTAGTAGTCAACGTGTGGCCCTGAATGGATTTCTCTCATCTCCCCTTCCTGTTCAGGCTGGAGTTCCGCAAGGCAGTGTTCTGGGCCCTGTGCTTTTTCTGGTGTTTATCAATGATCTCTCCGACTCTCTGGAAAATACTCTCTATCTCTTTGCTGATGAATCCACTCTCTGCCGCTCCATTCTTCTTCCCTCAGATTGGCAGTCTGCAGCCTCCTCACTCTCTGAAGACCTGGACAAAATCACAGACTGGTCAAACAAGTGGAACATGTCTTTCAATCATGACAAATCTCACACTCTTACTATGTCTCTCTGAAAAGATTGACTGGACAACCCTCCCATCTACTTTCTCAACAATCCTCTCCAAGAAGTTCTGTCGCTCAAGCTTTTGGGTCTCACTATCTGCCATGATCTTTCTTGGGAAAACCACATTTCCAAGCTGGCCTCCAAAGCCAGTCGCTGACTGGGCTTCCTCCGTCGTGCGAAGTTCTTCCTAGGCACACCTGAGCTCCTCACCACATACAAGGCTTTCATCCGCAGCTCAATGGAAAACTGTTCTCCCCTATGGGCCGGTGCTCCTGCCTCACACCTAGCTCGACTTCACGCTGTTGAAACCAAAGCTTTCAGAATCTTTGGAATCTCCCGCGATGAAGCTATCTCCGAGGGCCTTTCACTCACTCACCACAGGCAGGTAGGTGGTCTTTCTGTCTTCTACCGACTCCTCTCTGGCCTTGCTCCCCCAGCTCTCTCTCTGTGCTTTGTCCCCCAAATATTCCTACAGGTCGCACAAGATCTGCCAGCATCCCTCTGATGGTTAAACTGCCGAAATCTCGGCTCTCTGCTCACCTTCACTCTTTCATTCCTCTTTTCTCCCACCTCTGGACCAAACTCCCCCACTCCCTTCAATCCCACTCCTCCTTCCAGGTCTTTAAAACAGCTGTTCACCACCATCTCTTATCTTCCCCCATCCAAAACCTTGATCTTTTCTACCCCCGCTAATTCACCCTTGATCCACCTTGTTTGAAATTCCAACTTCTTTCCTGGAAGTCCTGGCAGTGTCCATATGTTTTATACCTCTCCCACCCTCCCCCCTTCCCATGCCTCCCCCCCCCCCAAAGCCCTCTCCCTCCCACAGATCTCTCGATGTCTCTCGGTCCCTGCTCTCAGATATTGTGTTTGCGTACCTCCCCCTCTCACCCCATCTTGTCTACCGCTCCCCATGTTATATGTTTTATGTGTCGGTTTGTCTTTCTGTGTGATTAATGTTAGCTCTTTCACGAGCCTCGATCTTGTATACAAAAAAAAAAAAAACAACAACTTAGTTTCACCTTCATAATCCTCGAAAATGTACGGACCAATGATTCTGTTTACCATAATTCCACACCAAACAGTAACGCGTTGAGGGTACAGTGCACAATCCATGGATTTGCTTAAAACCCACTTCCAACAGTTGTGTTTGTTACTGAAACCATTCAAATGAAAATCAGCTTTGTCATTCATTATCAAATAAGAAATTAGCGCTTCATCTTCAGTAACAAGTTCCAGCAGTTTTGACGAAAACGACATGCAAGTTTCGAAATCGGTTGGAAGGATTTCTTGCACAAGCTCGACTCTGTATGGACAGCACTGCAAATGTTTCTCACAATGCATTTCAGAAGTTGACTTGTGTCAGTCCTTTCCATAAGAATGGTGCCAAGACGGACGAATTTCTGAACTACAGATGGAAAGGTTAGCATGGTAATGAAATCAATAATCTCAGCATACCTCAAGACTGACATTTTCTCCAACTCTTAAACATCACATCAACAATTGGAGTTCCTTCTCGGCTACATCTGTTAACTCACCAACTGATGGACACTGAATCTCAAGCAAGATGTCAGAGCAATCTCTGGAGATCGGCCGACCATTTACCACTATCTGGCACTCAACCTTGATTGTTAATCTTTTGGTCAAGGGTATTCTGGGTCCACTTCTTGGATGGCTGGTGGATTATTTTGTGCTTGCAAGAAATGTGTCGATCTTGGTGTTACATCTCCCATGCCTTTCCTTCGAAGCTAGTGGCCCTCAATATTGTGTCCTGTTTCCTATCCTGTTACAGGTTTACATCAACATTCTCTCGGGTCTCTTTGGAAAATCCTACATATCACTTTGTGGATGACACTGTTCTTTTCTGGACTGTTTCTCACACCATGAATAACAAGCAGGCTGAGCCCTCTCCTTGTCCTCAGGTTTGGAAAAATATGAAGCTGGTCAATCATTACTGAGAATGTTTCATTCAATGCTTTCAAATCTCACACACTCATTCTGTCTCTACATCAATAATGTATAGCTAAACCTCTAATTCCTTGCAAATCAACGTTTTGCAGAGGTGAAGTCTTTGGAGATTCTTGGACTAACAATCTGCCTTGACATTTCCAGGTCCAACCACATCTCCAAATTGGTCTCCAGGGCATGTAGCTACCTTTTAATCGTATGCAGAGCTAAGTCGTTCCTGGGCTCAGCTCCTAACAGTGTACAAGGCCTTCAACTGCAGTGCTATGGAGTATGGATGTCCTCTCTGGCCTGGTGCTGCAAAATCTCACCTTGCACCCTTAGGCCTCAAGCTGAGGCCTGAAATAGTGCCAAAAAAATGAGTTTCGTTCCGAACTCGTGGGACTACGATTTCTATGCATTTTTTATTGTATATAACATGCCTGACCTTGTGTTAAAAGTTTAACTCTGAAATCCTGCCAGTTTCCGTGAACGACCACGTCAAACTAGGTCATGTAGAGTCAAAAAGGAGGATTTTTAGCTCCGGTGCCGACTTTGCGGTGTGGTATCTCCGTCAGTACATATAATTCAGCCGAGGAATTTATGCTAGGCACAGACCTCCCATGGTTCTGTGGCCTCGTCAGTTTTAAAGGCTCTTACGCACGCACGCATCATACAGCGGAAATGTAAAAAATGTACTTTTGTCGTACGTACGTACTGTAAAATTCAATGAATTTCTTCTAAATTAACCCAAAATATTTTCGAAACCATCGGAGATATCCTCTCAAAAATGGGTAAGCTTGGCATATGGAAGGGATACTGCTTATTGACGACGTTTCGTGGTTGTCTGGAAAACAACTGATGAAGGGGGCGACACTAAAAATGCCTCCAGATGCATATGGGGACCGCATGATGACCAGGGATAGCATAGTGAATGTAGAGTAGGGAAGCTTGGTATTATGGTCGGCGGTATGAATCCGATGAATACATGATAATCCATTGATACAATAAGTATCAATCCATCTATCTATAATTCCAGCAATCTCTGTGTGTGTGTGTGTGTGTGTGTGTCTGTGTGTCTGTGTGTGTGTTTGTTTGTTTGTCTGTGACCGCTGTTTCTCGACAACCACGGGTCCGATATACTTTAAACTTGCCAGGTATATTGCTGGGGACCCGAGGATGTGCCTTTTCAAGGTTTCATATTAATCGGAGAAGTAGTTACCGAGCTATGTCCAAAAAACGATTCAACCAATCAGAGAGCAGCGAGCTATCACGTGTGCCGAACGTGGCGAACAGACTCTGCCTCGGACGGCACATTTGAGAGCGTATTCATTTATTTCACGTTGGCAAACTATGTTGCCGTTAAACTATGTTTTAAAACTAATTAAAACTAATTTGCGATTCATCGTAACTGCGATTTGCGACCTTCCGGACAGTGAAGACTGCACTTCCGGCAGCCAATCACAGAACGCGTTATTGCGTAGGCGTGGCCGATGTGAGAGCGAGGCAGCGAGCCGAGCCGAGCGCGTGCGCCATTACGGTTCGTAATTCGATTTCTTCCGGAGAAAATAATAATTTCTCGATTTCTTATGCGCATTATTTCTCCCAATTCAGTCAGAGCGAAGGGCGGAAGCGAAGAGCGTTGTTTTTTTTGTTTACGGGCGTACGGGCGGGGTAGAGCGTACGGGTAGCGTTATTTTTTTTTTTTGGCAAGGAACGGGCACCCACGTACGGGCATGCCCTAGTAGATAATAATAAGGCACACACCTGAAGTAAATCGCATGATAGTTTATTCACCGTCGTGTCAATACGCAAAGATACAGGCTTCGATGTATGCGAACATTCTGAATGTCCACGGGCTCAAGTAGCACAAATCTTCTTAAAATTTCAAGGCAATCGGATGAAAATTGAGGATTTTAGAAATTCGACAAAGTTGGTGAACTTTGGCCTATGTTGACCTATTGACCTTTTGATCCCAAAAACAATAAGCTTCTTGCTTATGATCAACTCTACCATTTGGTGAAATTTCGTGAAGATCGGTTGAACATTGTGACCTGTAGGCGCCTGACAGACAAACAGACAGAATAACGCACAAGATCAAGCAATATACTTGAAAAATCTCAGGTAGAATTAATCAGCAATTATTTAGCTCAGGTAGAACAGCAAGGTGATCGTGAGTATTTTATTATTAAAATTAGAATACAGTGCACGTTTTTATGCCTCCGCAGGACGGTTGTCCGTCCGGTTGTCAGTCTGTACCAGACTTTCGTTTCCAGAATAACCGCTTATGGGATTGGCTTATTGGTATAACCACCGTTTAGAGGCCATTTTTCCCCGCAAAGCGGGGGTTGGCCTTTTCGGGGACCGTGGTAGTTGTTGTTTTTTTTTGGGTTTTTTTGGGTCCCCTTTTTGAAGCAATATTTTACGGCCGGATGCCCTTCCTGACGCCAACCCTTTTTGCCGCCTTCAACGACAAACAGGGAATTACCAGTGAACTGGTACTCAATTAGCCGACCTCGGAAGGATGACAGGCTGAGTCAACCCCCCTGGCATTAATTCGGCGATCGACCGAGATTCGAACCCAGGATCCTAGGATCCTAAGCCGGCACCCTAGCCGCTAGCCCAACACCAGGGATCAACAGCTAGCCCAACACCAACACCAACACCAGGGATTGGCTTATTGGTATGAACTGTAATAATTGGTATGATAACAAAATTGGTATGAACTGTAATGCAAAGATTAACTGGTTCGATTTTGGGTTGAAAAGGTCAAAGTGACCATGGTCATGTGACCATGGCCTTTAATTTAAAATCTTGGTTACCACAACTTGTGGACGAGAGAAGGGATTTCAATCAAACTTGACAGTAAATATCGCGGATGCTTCTTCATGGTGGTCGAACCCTTCCCCCTCCTCCCCCCAATGCAATTCGGGGGCAAAATCTTCCCCATTCTGTCCTGCTGCCCGGATTCGTCAGGTCAGCGCTTTATTAGGGTCAGAGTTCTGATTGGTCCCCATGGACCGTCCCTTTCCCTCTTGTCCCTGTTTCTCTCTTTCTCCAACTCTGACGTGGCCCTGACTTCGTGAAGGTGGGTCACACCATCCTCGATGTGGGGGATCTCTGGGTCGTTTCTGGGAGATCGATCCGTTGTCTTTGTGTCACGGGTTTGTTCGAGAGAACTGTCCGAAGTGATACAACAACAACCAAATTTGACACCGCAATGGCCTGCTGTGCAAAGATGGACAGATTAAATTTTTGGGTGTAACAGGACATGTGCCCTTTGAAAATAGTTTTGCAGATCATAACTCGAGTTTGAAACATCTGAGGTTTTACCTCTGTCATGTGACCTTTAATCGAGATCAAACGTAAACAGTGGGTTGACATCGAACGCAGCCGGACGCATATCCAATATCACCCACCGATGCAGACATTGTACAACAGAGCTCGTTTCGTCCCACCCTGCACAATTGGGGTATAATTAGCAGTGTAGGTAGATCCTAGACTCGTGGAGGTAGATCCTAGACTCGTGGAGGTAGATCCTAGACTCGTGGAGGTGTATCCTAGACTCGTGGAGGTGTATCCTAGACTCGTGGAGGTAGATCCTAGACCCGTGGAGGTAGATCCTAGACTCGTGGAGCTAGATCCTAGACTCGTGGAGGTAGATCCTAGACTCGTGGAGGTAGATCCTAGACTCGTGGAGGTAGATCCTAGACTCGTGGAGGTAGATCGCAGACTCGTGGAGGTAGATCGTAGACTCGTGGAGGTGTATCGTAGACTCGTGGAGGTGTATAATAGACTCGTGGAGGTGTTGGTGAACTCGACGTTGACCAGATGCTGGTGTCTGTTGGCAAGATTGTGACACTCACCGTCCAATTGCAGCCACGTCTGCAGGCATTCACGATATTTACTCCATCTAAGAGGCGTAAACGGCGAAGTTATGTCATTCTGGAACTCACTACCACAAACCATCAGAGACTCCTCACTCACCACATTCAAATCATCACTCAAGACCCACTTGTTCAACACCGCATTCAACCCCTGATCGTCTCTTCTCCTTCTCCTTCCTTTCTGTTTGGTTTTTTAATTATGTATTTTTGTCTCCTTTGTCTTTGTTTTATGTACCATGTTAAAGCGTCTTTGGGTTTCTTGAAAAGCGCTATACAAAATAAATGTATTATTATTATTATTATTATTATTCACGACGTGTTCAAAGTGCATGAAGCACTTTAAACGCGATTTTCCCGAGGCCATGACTAAACATTCAGTGAAAAATCCTAAACCAGTGGGCGCCACCATTTTGTATGTCATGTGACCCAAGCAAGTGATCTGATAGGCCTAGATTCAAAATTAGTGCCTTCGATGCAAGACAAAGTAGTGCGACATAAACGCGTGGAAAACTTTCAAACTGGCAGGATCTGTTAGTTAAACTTTTTGTATGTGCTACAACTCGGCACGTACTCAGATTACCAGTGATTATTTTTTAGTCTCTCTGACCTCAGAACGGGATTGAACGATACACGGTGTCAGCTTGAGGCCTACCTTAGAAGATGTGGAGTCAAAGATCATGAGGCTAATTGGAGTTTCTCAACAGGAGGTTGAGGTGCGAGGCCTCTCCTCTCCTACCACAGACAGGTTGATGGCCTAGTTGTTTTATATTGCTTCATTATTGGTCTTACCCCACCTGCCCTCTCAGCTATTTGTCCCTCACAATGTGAGTGATCACAATCTTACGTTCTCCTTTCCTATTCCTGATATTTTCACTTCACACTGACTCTTTTCTGGGGTCCACCCAGACTCTTCACACTTACCATGTTGTCTGTCCAATTGGCTCCCTCGGAGTATCCCCATGTTGATTGTCGTTGCCTTTGTGTTCGTTCCTTCACCATTTCTGTATCCTTTTTTTTTTTTTGCTGGAGCAGCAACATCACCCCTTGTGTTATTCAGCTTGCTCTTCCATGAGCCTCAATCTTTCTTTCTTTAAAAAAAAAAATAGAAATATAAACTAGAATAGAACAATATTCATATGAGAGGGGCAAAGTAGAGTTGCAAGAAGTTTAGAAGTAAGCATCTTGTGTTGATTGGTAGATGTGCTCTCACAAATACAGCAGTTAAAATTAGAGTCTTGCTATTTATTTAATGTGTCATTTCAAAACCTTTTTGATTATTTTTATCTCTCCATGTGACGATGCAGCTCAATTGCAACAATCTGCCGTGTCTGTCATTCCACCGGGAAATCTTAATTGCCAACACATCATACTGTTGAACGTGCAAAAGAATAATGTGAAAATGTGTACCACCAATGCCTTGATGGAGTGTCATCGCAGATCAATCACATCTGTGGCATTTCCTGCACTCTGTACAGGTTTGTTCATCTCGTTTTCATTTATTGCATGCGCATCAGTTTTTGTATATATGATCGAGGCACGTAGAAGAGCCAGCAAAGAATGAAAGGGAAGAAAATGGGAAGGGGAAACCCCAACAGCAGATTAGAAGTGAGATCAATGGGAGGGCAGTAAGGACAGACACATGGAGGTGAATAAGCTGCACACGGTGAATGAAACGAAGCAAGAAGAGGAATAGGAGGGGGAAAGTGGGGATGAAACAGAAAAGGAACAAACCAACCCACAACTAAAATGAAAAAAAGTGAGGGAGAAGGAGAAGAAAAATCACATTAACCTTGGAAAGGGGGAGTGCTTGTGAATGGGGTCATTTGGGGTAGAAGAGATTGAGTATAGATGGGGTATGACCTGAGGTGTAGTGGTGAGCAGTGCTCTTGCTGCCCTGGGAGGAAGAATGGGACTGAACAGACTGGGGGAGTTGGTTCCGCAGGCGAGAGAAAACTGGAAATTAGTGGAGGTGAGCAGGGAGCCTGGATTTTGAGGGTTTAACAAGAAGAGAGAGAGAAGGTGGGGGAGGGGTTCCCACACAATCCAGTTTCAATTGTTATTTTCTGACTTGAACGTTACTGTCCATGAACGTGGCTTTCATTAGTGTATGTTCAGAGCAGAGATGACTGAATGAGGAAATAGAAGCTATATTTGCATTCTGAGACAGACCGGTTAAAGAGAAGGCTTCCAGGTAAAAAGCTGCTTCATTATTCTCTCGACAAGCAAGGTTGATCAGACTCCGCCACGGCTATGCAGTGGGGTTTTGGTGCTCCATCTTCACAGCATCATGAAAACTGTGCAGCATTATTTGGAAAGATTAGCGACTGAAGCAAGATTATAAACGATGAAAAAGAAAATCTCATTTGTAACAGTGGTTCGTATTTTAAAGTTAAGATGACCAGTGAAGCACATTCTCTGTACTAGAAAGGGAAGAAAGAAAGAAATGGTGAGAGATGAAGAGAGAGATGAAGGTAGGAAGAGATAGGGAGGAAGAGACAGGGAGGAAGAGACAGGGAGGAAGAGACAGGGAGGAAGAGACAGGGAGGAAGAGACAGGGAGGAAGAGATGGGGAGGGAGAGAAGGAGGAAAAGAGAGAGAGAGAGAGGGAGGAAGAGAGAGAGAGGAAGAGGAGGAAGCATGGTAACCTGTAAGGAAGAGGGTTTTGTTCCTTGCCTCTTGTTGCTAATAAATCTGCTTCTATTCATAATGTTGACATGACACAGAAATGTCAGAGTGACTTGGTGGTGTAGTTGGTTGCATTTCCCTCGGTGGTGTAGGTTCATTTCCTATGCCTCCTCAGTGGAAATTTTCAAATCCTGTGACAGAATGTCGATCTGTCTTCAATTGGTTCTTCACCACGGAATTGTTCACGACTTCTTGTGAGCATTCAATTCCACCTACCACCTACATGTCAGACAACCTCTTCACTATAATTACTCGGTTCTCCCTGCCACAAAAGTTAAGGAAGCCAATGATCCGCTTCAATGTTTATATTGGGGTTTTTTTTTTTAAACCAAATTTACAATAGAATATGCCATTGTGTACACCTGTAGCTATTTCCTTTTGCAATTAGACCAGAGGGGACTACATGTTTGCTCTCCATCTGTCTCTGTTGTCTGTCTGTCCGTCCATGCATCTGTCCACCCATCTGTGGTTTTTCCAGACTTTCCCCATACCCTTTAACATATTCAACTGAAACTTGGTACATGGCTTTATTACGATAACTTGCAGAACAGGCCTTTTTTTTTTTTTTTTTTTTTTTGTATACAAGATCGAGGCTCGTGAAAGAGCTAACATTAATCACACAAAAAGACAAACCGACACACAAAACACAAAAAACAAGGGGAGCGGCAGACAAGATGGGGAGAGAGGGGGAAGGACACAAAAGAGAGGGGGAAGAGGGGGAAGGACACAAACACAACATTTGAGAGCAGGGACATCGGGAGGACTTGGGGGGGAGGTGGGAGAGGAATAAAACTTATGAACACTGCAAGGACTCTGGGGTGAATTACCGGGGGTAGAAAAGATCAAGGTTTTCGATGGGGGAAGATAAGAGATGGTGGTGAACAGCTGTTTTAAAGACCTGGAGGGAGGAGTGGGATTGAAGGGAGTGAGGGAGTTTGTTCCAGAGGCGGGAGAAAAGAGGAATGAAAGAGTGAAGGTGAGCAGAGAGCCTAGACTTTGGCAGTTTAACCATAAGAGGGTTGCAGGCAGATCTTGTGCGACCTGAAGGAATATTGGGGGGACAGAGCACAGAGAGAGCTGGGGGAGCAAGGCCGGAGAGGAGTCTGTAGAAGACAGAAAGACCACCAACCTGCCTGCGGTGAGTGAGTGAAAGGCCCTCGGTGGTGACTACATCGCAGGAGATTCCAATGATTCTGAAAGCTTTGGCCTCAACAGCGTGAAGCCGAGCAAGGTGTGAGGCAGGAGCACCAGCCCAGAGGGGGGAACAGTATTCCATTGAGCTGCGGATGAAAGCCTTGTATGTGGTGAGGAGCTCAGGTGTGCCAAGGAAGGACTTCGCACGACGGAGGATGCCCAGTCGGCGACTGGCTTTGGAGGCCAGCTTCGAAATGTGGTTTTCCCAAGAAAGATCATGGCAGATAGTGAGACCCAAAAGCTTGAGCGACAGAACTTCTTGGAGAGGATTGTTGAGAAAGTAGATGGGAGGGTTGTCCAGTCGGTCCTTTCGGAGAGACATTGTAAGAGTGTGAGATTTCTCAGGATTGAAAGACATGTTCCACTTGTTTGACCAGTCTGTGATTTTGTCCAGGTCTGCAGAGAGTGAGGAGGCTGCAGACTGCCGATCTGAGGGATGAGGAATGGAGCGACAGAGAGTCGAGTCGTCAGCAAAGAGATAGAGAGGATTTTCAAGAGAGTCAGAGAGATCATTGATGAAGACCAGAAAAAGCACAGGGCCCAGAACACTACCTTGGGGAACTCCAGCCTGAACAGGAAGAGGAGATGAGAGAAACCCATTCAGGGCCACACGTTGACTACGACCAGAGAGGAAGTCCGCCAGCCATGCGTGGAGATTTCCATGGATACCAAAGGAGGAGAGTTTGGTGAGCAGAGCAGGGTGCCAGACCGTATCGAAGGCACGTGAAATGTCAAGGGAGACAGCTCTAATTTCCTGTTTGGCGTTGAGGACCTCCATCCATTGTTGAGAAAGCAGAAGCAGCATGTCCAGAGTAGAGTGACCAGGTCTGAAACCAAATTGATGATCAGAGATCAAGCCATTGGAGAAGAGGAAAGATTTAATATCTGAAGCAATGATGGATTCCATGACTTTGCTGATAATTGGGAGAAGGCTGATTGGTCTGTAGTTGCTGGGATCTGTTTTTGCACCTTTTTTGTGCAAAGCGGTGATGTTGGCTGATTTCCAAGCAGATGGCAGATGACCTTGAGCAAAAGAGAGGGTGAAGAGAACAGAAAGAGGGAGTGAAAGAGCAGAAGAACATGATTTTAGGACCCGTGGGCTGATGCCGTCAGGACCAGTTGCAGAATCAGAGTCGAGGGTTGACAGAAACTTTTCCACCTTGTCAGGAGGAAAGGACACAGAGTCCAGGAGCAGCTGGGTACGACTGGGTACGGTGGGTACAGAGAGGGATGGGTTTGGGACACAAGATTTAGAGGCAAACACAGAGTTGAGGCATTCAGCTTTTTCACGTGTGGAGTCAGCCGTTAAGCCGTTTGAGGTGAGGGAGGGGATGGAGGGGGAACAAACACCAGAAACAGATTTTTTCCAGACGCCACCAGGATTTGGAAGAGGGAGACAGATAAGAGAGTTCGGTCTTGAGAATGGTGAGATATTGTTTCCTGGCTCTCCTGAGGGTGGACACACACTTGTTTCGGGCTTTGTGAAAGGAAATGAGATTTCCTTCCGTTGGATTTGCTTTCCAGGAGACGAAAGCAAGTTGTTTCAGGGCAACAGCCTCACCACAAGATTCCGTGTACCATGGACGGGAGGAAGGGTATGACAATTGAAGACGAGATGGGATAAATCTGTGCATGAGAGAGAGCAATTTACTTTGAAAGAATTCCCAGGATGAGTTGATGTCAGAGGCGGTAGAGATGGGCGACCAGTCCAGATGATTGATGGCTGCTTGAAGACCGTGCCAGTTGGCCTGAGTGAAATGCCAGACTCGTCGACGCTGAGGAGGCTCTCTGAGAATGGTCAGAGAGATGTCCACTTTGACAAGCACATGATCAGATGAGCCGATTGGAGCAGAAGAAGAGCAGCAGACATTTTCAGGGAAGTTTGCCATAACCAAATCCAGAAGAGAAGATGCTCCGTTGACTGAGATCCGGGTCGGGAAATTGACAGATTGTGTCGGTCCCAGTGAGTCGCAGAAGTCCTTTTGCTGAAGAGCCATGGCTGGTGAGAGAGGTACCCACACCCAGCCAACTGGCATGGTGACAATTGAAATCACCACATATGAGGAAGAGAGAGTTGGGATGGGTGGATAGAAGTTGGTCCATATTATCAGACAGTGAGATGTAGATGGAGTCATCGCTGTTTGGTGGACGGTACAACACACATATGAACAAAAGGTGGGAGCGAAGGGGAAGCCGTAGCCAAAGGTATTCCTGGGGGTGAGGTGGAGAGAGGGCAGTGGAGGGCGAGTGAGGAAGAGTTTTTAATAAAGATAGCAACCCCACCTCCAGGACGAGGCTCAGGTCTATCATACCGGAGGAGGGAGTAACCTGGGAGAGATACCAAGGCATCAGAGACATCATGAAGGAGGAAAGTGTCTGTTAAGCAGATCACATCTGGTTTGTCAGAAGCAACCTGTATGGAGAGGTCAGTCAAGTTTGAGCGAAGGCCCCGGATGTTTGAGGTCCATACCGTTAATGAAGAGGAAGGGGGAGCATCGGGTCCAGAACAGGGGGGGGAGGGGTAGGGTAAGATGTGGAAGAGGAGAAAGAGGTAGGGAGAGCTGTTGAAGGTGTGTCAGAGATTTCAGAGATTTCAGAATAGCTTGGAGAAAGGGAAGAATGGGGCGGACAAAAGGTTTGATGGAGATTGGGTGAGGCACAGTGAGGTGTTATTTGAGGAGGGGGAAGAGCGAGGCAGAAGGTTTGGGGAGATGAAGGTGAAAGTTGGAAGGGGGAAGAAGCAGGGAGGATGCTTTGAGGAGGAGGGGTGAGAGGGGAGTCTAGGAGGGGAGGAGCGAGGGAGAGTCTCGGAGGGGAGGGGTGTGGGGGGAGTTTAGGAGGGAGGGGAGGGAAGGGGCAAGGGGGGAGATTTGAAAAGGATGGGTGATGGGGAGGATTTGGAGGGGAGGGGTGAGATTGGATTTTGAAAAGTGTACGATTCATGGGAAACGAACATTTTTTGCAAAATGAGTTTGAGACCTTCGAGTCAAAAATACGTTTGAGGACACTGGAGGAGGGGTGGAGTTCTGGATAGTTTAGGGAATGTAGAAAGGAGGAACTGTAAGAGATGGTATTATATATATTTTTTGGAATGAATAGATTTGGTGAGCAAGACGAAAGCATCCTTTTGTAGGAAAAGAAGAAAAGGATGTTATAATATATGAGAGAAAATAGGTGTTCAGGGGAGAGATTATACATTTCTAACCGCGTGATCGCGAACGAAGAACGAACGAACAAAAAGAACAACAAATAAACGAATAAGACCTGGGAAGGAAATATTTTTTTTGGGGTTTTTTTTTTTTTTGTGAGTACAGATATTAAACAAGGAGGTACGGGGTGAACGACTGGGACGAAACAGAGAACGAAAATAATTTCAGCGCATTCGACGAATCGCTGAGAGAAAAACAAAACCACAAGGTCGGAGACGGTACGGTAGTCTAAGCCTACGAGTACTAGGCCGCAGAATACTCGATACCATTAACCGACGATTGTGTATACATGTACGAAAAATTAGCACCGAAAATTTTCCAAAAGATACGCTATAGGTACACACACCGAAAGATAGATACAGTCTCGACAAAAACACGATTGTGAAAGATCACTTAGCTTCGAGAGCGTGAGCGCATGGAGCAGCTTCGAAAAGACGCGACCTCGCCGTGATCTCACGAGAACTCGATCCAATATATGTTTGGATCTGACAACTTCATTACGATAACTTACAGAAAGGGTTGTAATTGTCATGGTTCTCTTTTTGAGGCAATGTTTTTATCGCCGGATGCCCTTCCTGACACCAACCCTTTTAGTCACCTCTTACGACACGCAGGGATACGGTGTACCTATTCTAAACCAGGGTACACACCGATTTGGTTTTATTTGCTTTTGTTTATTTATTTATTATAATTTTTTTTTTATTTATTTTCATTATTTATTTATTTATTATTTATTTATATTTATTTATTTATTATTTATTTATTATTATTGTTTATTATTTATTTATTTATTATTATTTCTTTCTTTTTATTTATTTATGTTTTATAAACATATATATATATTTATTTATTTATTTTTTACTGCAGTTTGGCTTTATGCCAGGAAGAGGAACGACAGACACGCTTTTTATTGTGAGGCAGTTGCAGGAGAAGTACATGGAGAAGTAGTCAGGTTCACTATGTTAACAAATATAATTTAGTTCAAAATTTTGGTAGATTAGCAAAACTATACATTTCTGGAATACTCAGAGCATGAGGAATCCAAAAATTAATGTTTGCATTTGCATAGACACCTTTGCGAAAATGACACTCAGGACAGTGATGAAGATTGTCAGGTTCACTATGTTAACAAATATAATTTCGTTCAAAATTTTGGGATTAGCAAACCTGTACATTTTTGGAATCATCAGAGCATGGAGAATCCGAAAATCAATGTTGGCATTTGCACAGACACCTGCATGGCCGCCATTTTGGATTTTCAAAATGGCCGCCATAAAATACATATTTTGCGCTATCTCGGCTTCTAGTCAACCGAGAGACTTAATTAAATATGCTAATCCTATGTTTTCTGGGTTAAGGAATCCAATAAAGGCCTCAAAATAGTGCTCAGGATTATAGAAAAGCAACAAACAAAGGTAATTGAAAACCATTGTCTTTATATTTGTGATATAACTGTATTACATAATACATGATATTGCAAGTCCTTTGAAGTTATAGGTATGGGTTTATAAAGCAAGAAAGCAGCCTTGTTAGTATCAGATTGAACTATAAGTCCTATACACAGGATCTACTAGGTCTACACCGTTCAGGAATATGCTTTTACAGATCTTCATCACTGTCCTGAGGGTCATTTTCGCAAAGGTGTCTATGCAAATGCAAACATTAATTTTTGGATTCCTCTTGCTCTGAGTATTCCAGAAATGTATAGTTTTGCTAATCTACCAAAATTTTGAACGAAAAAACATAGTGAACCTGACTAAAGAGGAAGAAGTTGTTTCTTGGGTTTGTTGATCTGGAGAAAGCATTCGATAGGGTTCCACGTGAAGTAGTGACATGGGCATTGAGGAAGTTAGGAGTGGAGGAATGGTTGATCAGAGTGGTGATGGCAATGTACAAAAGAGTGCGCACAGCTGTAAGGACGAAGGACGGGAACAGTGGTGAGTTTGAGGTGAAGGTGGGAGTGCATCAGAGGTCGGTAACTAAGTCCACTACTATTTGTAGCTGTGACGGAGGTGCTGGCTCGGAACGTAAAGGAGGGTTTACCGTGGGAGTTGTTGTATGCAGATGATCTGCTGTTGATTGCAGAAAGTATGGATGGATTGAAGGAGAAGATGAACAAGTGGAAGGAATGTATGGAGACAAAAGGTCTGAAGGTGAATATCGGAAAAACGAAGGTGATGGCAAGTGGTAAAGCATGTGGTGAGGTGGAAAGAACTGAGAAGTGGCCGTGTGCTGTGTGCAGGAAGGGTGTCGGAGTGAATTCCATTTAATGTACAATGTGCGCTGAGTGGGTTCATCAAAAATGTAGTGGTTTGAGAGGGTCATTAACCAGTGTGGCAGCTACATTCAAGTGTAAGGTGTGCACAGAGGGAACTGCAGATGGAGGAAATGTTATTAGATCTTGGAGACGGCGTTTAGCTGGAAGGTGTGAAAACATTTTGTTACCTAGGAGACATGCTGAATGGAGAAGGTGGATCAGATTCGGCAACGGTTGCTGGAGTGAGATGTGCATGGAAGAAGTTTCGGGAACTGAGTGGCGTGCTGACGAGGAGGGGAGTGTCGTTGAAGCTGAAGGGAAAGGTGTATGCTGCATGTGTGAGAAGTGTTATGATTTATGGGAGCGAGACATGGGTAATGAACGTAGAGCAGCAACGAAGGCTGGAAAGGGTGGAAATGCGAATGGTTCGGTGGATGTGCGGAGTATCGTTGAGAGAGAGGAAGACAAATGATGAATTGCGAAAGATGATGGGAATAGAGCCTGTGATGGATGCTGTGAAGAGAAACAGGTTGACATGGTTTGGTTATGTGTTGAGGAAGGATGAAAGTGACTGGTTGAGAAGAGTGATGGAAATGAATGCAGAAGGCAGTAGAGGACGGGGAAGACCGAGAAAGACTTGGCTAAAGATGGTCAAAAAAGAAATGCGGGCAAGGGGGTTAACAAGGGGAGATGCAGAAAATAGGGCAAAATGGAGAAGATTGTCATGGGGAGCACAAGGCTAACCCCCGTTCTGGCAGGGAAAATGGCCTTAAAATGCCTGTTGTTGTTGTTGTTGTTGTTGTTGTTGTTGTTGTTGTTGTACAGACCAAGTTTGAGTTTCGGATGTTTTACCAATTTTTCCACAGAGTTATGCCCATTTTGGACTTAGAAACATTTTCCTAAGTCTAATTCATAAGATTTTTTTTTTGCGTAGTTAAAACAATTTGTCCTGTATATGGTTCACAATTGCTGAGTGCTTGGAACAAGAACATTCATTGAGACTGGTAGGGGACATGTATTGCAAAGCTATTCTCTGTGTGCTTGTTTTTCTTTAGGAGGGGGTGGTTTATCTCCAGCGCAGGGAGCTGCTGCAATGGCCGATGCCTTCAGAGAATTTCTCCAGCAAAATCCAATTACGTCACTGTCAGAAATCCGCATCATCCTTTACATGTGTGAAATGTACAAGGATTTCTGTGAAGGATTTGTTGGCAAGCAGAACTCCATTTTTGTAAGTATTATTTTCCTAAACAGTAATTAAATCTTGAGGTTTAAAAAAAAAAGATATTTAAATGGTCTGTGTTAGTCGTCGACCATTGTTCAACTACTTGGCTTAAATGTGGCACTTTTGTATTAGTAGGCCATCTTCATAATTTGTATGTAAAAATGGCAAACATTGTGCTGCTATTTCTTTTTCAAAGTTCCCCTTCATTCACATCTGAACTCGTTTGTTTTCTTTTCTCCAAACACCTCATATTTCCTTATCCTGGCACTTGTCACCTTCACTTTATTTTTCTCTTTGTCTTGTATTGTCTTTCTCATCGCCTGTACCTTTGCGATGCGAAAGGTTTTCCTTTGGTTTTTTGGTTTTCCATTTTTATCAAGTTGCATATCAGGAACGTTGAAGCGCAAGTTCATGCAACAACAACACTTTTCCATTTATTTAAACAGTATAATTTATTATAACAAGCATTAATACCTTGTACTATTGTTGCTCGTTATATTATAAATATGTTGTACCAGGTGAGATTAAATGAATAAACTTTTGGTTCATGAGTTATCAAGTGACCACTATATTCGTCATGTGTGTGCGTCTGTGTGTGTGTCTGTCTGTCCGCAGCATAACTACCCGATTATATCATCCGATCTTGATGAAACTTGGGTGGGAGGTTATCATGATCTAGTTGCGTCCTGCCTAGAGTGGGCGTATTGCGCCCATTGTGGGTGGAGCCACGCCCGAAAAAGATGTCTTTTTAGAGGGTAATCAAGTTCAAGCAACATCTTCTCCGAGGGGTTTGGTGGAATCTGACAGGGGTTTCGATATTTGGTTAGGCCAATGTCATGTGTCTAGCCCCACGGAGCTCGATTTTTCATTTTTTTTTTTTTCATTTTATTTATTTATTTATTTATTTTCATTTCATTTCATTTTTCACCGAATGTTCGGTATTGTGTAGCTAACTAACCTCATAACTGATTATATATTATTTTCCATCTCATTTCAAGGTCAGTGACCTTCGTTTTGACATTTCCGGGCCTGTTTCGGTTATAGTTGAATACCGCTCGCTCGTGAACCATCGTCGTCTCCTGACTTGTCTTTTTTTATCGCATTTTAAAGAAAACTTCACATAGCATGTTAGACTGTTCAGTAAAACGTGAAACAAAATCAAGAATAACAGGGAAAACTAGAATGACACTTGGTAGAGCGCATAACTCCGCCAGACTGAACAGTTTGTTTTGTATCCCACTGAGAGACCAGATCTGCATCTGGACCTTAATCAAAATCGAATCTTCTTGGTCTTGTCATCTACCCAAATCATCCACCAAGTTTTGTCATCCATCCACAACGTTTTGAGATATCATGCTATACTGTATATCGTTTTTGCCCCCATCTCTCTCGATGGTGAAGAATCGCTTAGAGTTAAATAAATTCTCTGATCCGCATCCGGACCTTCACCAAAATTTAAACAATTGGTCCTTGTCACACACCCAACCTGTCCACCAAGTTTCGTCTGAATCTGTCCATAACTTTTTCAGATATCCTGCTCAGGCAGACAGACAAATATGGATGAACACATAACCACCATCCACATTATATGGTGATTAAAGATACAGAAGGTATAAGAGATTTCAAAATGGTGAACACCACAAAGTTTCTATGTCAGAACATACTCTGAGGTCTCCATCTCTGAAAATGCTGTTTGACTTATTGAGATTTGTCTTGTCATATGTCCAAGTAAAGACTTCACTGCATAATGTATGTACATTATACATGCATATATCACTCCATCAATAGCAACAGAAGCAAGAGTAGGATGCGATGGGTTTTGTGGATGCAACAGAAAACGTAACAATTAGTCTATTTTCCATCGAAAAAAAAAATACATTTTTTTTTTTCAACCAAATATTGACAAAGGCATGCTACTGCCGTGCGAAAAATCAGGTGGTAACCCTTCGTTTGAGCAAAAGGGTTAACGACCAAAATCTCAGCTTCTCCTTGCATCCAACGTTAGTTATCACAGCTCAATCAAAGCCTTGTTGATTTCATCCTTCATTGTCAGTCCCTTGTGCAGTTCTGTAATTTTGATCTTGCATGCTACTTGTTGAAGCCTGGTGTTGGGCTAGCGGCTAGGGTGCCAGCTTAGGATCCAAGGATCCTGGGTTCGAATCCCGGTCGATTGCTGAATTAACACCAGGGGGGTTGACTCAGCCTGTCATCCTTCTGAGGTCGGCTAATTGAGTACCAGTTCACTGGTAATTCCCTGCTTGTCGTAAAAAGGCGACAAAAAGGGTTGGCGTCAGGAAGGGCATCCGGCCGTAAAACATTGCTTCAAAAAGGGGACCAAAAAACAACAACAACCACGGTCCCCGAAAAAGGCCAACCCCCGCTTTGCGGGGAAAAATGGCCTCTAAAGGTGTTTTTATTTTATTTTATGCTACTTGTTGAACTCTGAGCTTGGATACCTGTTCGGATACTTACAAGTCGGGGTGATGTTGATGGTTGAAGATATAATCTGAAATTTAACCAAAAATACATTTTTATCATTTTTAGATCAGTGCAAACGTGATTTGTGCAAGGGAGAAAAAAATTTTGACACCATTTTATGACTACAGAAGTAAATTTATCCTGCTCTTCTTGTTTTGTCATTTGTTTCACAGAAACCTTTTGTTCAGGGTTGGAGAAAACTCAACAGATTTCTTACCGGTTTGTGAACATTTTTTAAATTCCAAACAAATTTACATCCATTAATTTAACACTTTATATAATACAAGGTTGCTGCCATTTTTACCTGGGCTTTGTTTATACTGTTGCGGATCTCAGTGCCGGCCTTTCCCCTTACCAAGGGGGGATTAGTCCCCTTGTCTTTTACTAGCCGATGGGACCCGGGACCGATGACGTCCTTTCCAGACAGCGTTAGATAGGGTTTTAGGACTAGGGATTCGCTATTACCTAAGTACTAACGCCGCCCAGAAACGAGGAAATAAGCCCCGCCCGAATCACGGGTGTTAGTGGAAATGCCGAGCGGTAGTGACCCGTGACCCGAGCCGTTAGCAATGACTAACCCGATCCAAGCGGTTCGTAATCGTACCACGCTTACCCAATGGAGGAAATGACTGAAACGGTCGAATTTGGGAAGAAAGGAAAAACACAATTTATTTACACTTTGTACAATAAGAAGAAGAAGAACACACAGTGCAGCCTTATACAGTCTTAACCTATCCCTGGACAAATGTGCCCGTCACACTCAGACATGCTCACACGGGGTTTGTAGTTGACCAGGTCGATGGTCCAGGGATGCGTCCAGGCAGCTCGTCTCCAGTCCCCAACTCGCACCGCGAAGCAGATGAAACAGACGGCAGCGGCCAGGAGCTCTCCGCGTGTCGTTTGGCACGCACGGGTTTATTACAGGGCAACGGTAGGCTGGCTTTGGCGGTTACACTCGCGGCTCAGCCACGTACGTAATAAGCAGACAGTTCGACATGCGTTTCTCACTCAATTCCTCGAAACTGTCATGCGCACGCCGGTCCTCTCAGTGCTGTTCTCACGCGAGTGCTCCGGATCAGTTCTCTCAATGGCTTCTCGCATGGCGTCGCTTGGCTCGCTTGGTTCGCGCTTGGCTTCCGTCCTCATCAAGTCCTTTGTAAGCAAGCTCTCTCCAATAAGTCCTTTCCCCACGAGTCCTGTTGTGTAGGGCTTTGTGCAAAGGCTTATATAGCCTTGCTCAACGAACCTTCCAGCACTTGCTAGATGCGCCCATACCACGCCCTCTCAAGCCATGCCCTCTCAGCCCTGGTTGGCTGGTGCCCTTACCGTCACCGCCTCTGACGTGCTGCTCGTCGCGGCCACACCCCGACCTCGCACTCCTCCCTCTTTCCAGGCCTACCTCGTGTCATTTGACTAGTTTTGAGCGAAACCAAGGGCAGCAAACGCTGCTGGCGGCCAACGCGTAACAAACAAGGTGGACGAGCCGAATGGGGCACGGGATCGAGTTTGCCCATTGGTGGAATTGAAGGGCGGCTGCAAAATGAAAAGACCTAAGCTTATTTCTTTACACAATGCAGATGTTACTAGTGAAATGGCCTACTCTTACACATACTATGACATAACTAATTCTAATGGGCTTACGTGTTGCTTGTGGACTAACTATGGGGGGCAAACCTTTCACCTTTAATGATATATGTACAATTTTCAAAACCTCAACACTGCCCCCTCCTTCGCCAGGCTCGTCCCCGAGCCGAACCCACACAAGTGAGCACGACTGGTTTTTAGCAAGGGTCATGACTACTTTTTAACTTACGTGTGACACTTAGATATGGTTCCCCTCTACATTTAATCTAACACCCTGTATGCGACAGTTTTACAACACAAGATATGTCCCACCTACTGCATTGTGTACTAACTAACAGATTCACACCCACGGCTAACTGAATTACAGAAAAATTCCTCAAACTAAACATAAAGCCGGTGGGGAGCATGTTATTTACAAGAAAAATGAATGAATGAATGATCGTTTTAAGGCCATTTTCCCCGCTGGAGCGGGGGTTAGCCTTGCGGGCCCCATGACAATCATGGTTCCCTGTTTGAGGCAATGTTTTTATGGCCGGATGCCCTTCCTGACGCCAACCCTTAGTCGCCTCTTATGATGCGCAGGGATACGGTGTACATATTCTAAACCGGGGTACACACCGGGATCACACCGGGTTATTTACAAGACTACTAATTATTTACAGTTCTACAACCCAGGACCTGTTCTTTTTGTGGGAAAGAATTTTGAAGAGAGAGAAACACAGAATGCACTGCACCAATACACCATAATAAATGCACAATCATGCACATACTAGAGTAGCTCATGGTGGTTGAGTATGCACTTTATTGTACAGACCTAAACTCTTCAGGAATCCACTAATTGAAGGTCCAGGAACAATATTTGGTTGGTAACACATTTGCCACTGACGGCGAAATAGCTGAAATGGCCACACCCCTTTTTGGGCCACGCCCCCTTTTTGCCGTGACTGTATCTACAGAACCGTTGGACCTAGGAGGTTGCCCGACCACTCAAAATTTGCGCAATGGCCACATTATGGGGGGTCAGTAATACATTTTCATATCCAAAAGTCAATGGTTTTTAAGATAATTGCCAAAAACCGATTTCAACATGTTACGAACTACAATATTATTCGTAATTGTTCCTGTTCCTGTTCCTATTGTTCAATTACTTGATTCCTGAAGAGTCTAGACTAGACTAGAGTCTAGACTAGAGTCAAGACTAGAGTCAAGACTAGAGTCTAGACATGGCTAGAAATTCCGGTCATGGGTGTTTTGTCGTTGAGCCTGCATGCAGGCAGCGGTATCCCATAAAACAACATGGCGTCGCACCGAGAAGCAAGTTTGGCCGGACAAACTATAGCAGATGGGGTACGCTGTTCCTTGAAGATTGCCTGGACCTACAAAGGAAGTTCCCGGGTATCTACAGATGCTTTACAGATGGTGGATGGGTGATGTACCACACTACCCGACAAGGCAGTGCAGTAGGATTTGACATGGCACTCGAGAAGTGTTACAATAAACCCGCCAAGGTTGCTGGAGGTATCATTGGGATGACCAGACAGAAAGAAGCAGTAGCCTTATGGAATCTCCTAAAGCATGAGAAAGATCTTCATGTGGCACAGCTGCTGGAATGGTGCAACTTGGGAGACAAAGATGACAGTGAGCTGAGCCTACACCATGAGTTCAATCCAAGTTCTACGAAGATTGGCCATGTTCGTGCAAAGGCCCTTCTGGATTACATAAAATCCATCAACAATCCGTTCGACGCTGGAATCAGACTTCAGAACATCTCTACTGGAGCTGACATTCCCCAGGAGGTTGTCGACGGATTACTTGAATGCCTGGAAATTGGTGAGAAGAGTTATGAAGAGTTTGTTGAGACCAGATTTCAGGATAAGGAGAAGCACCTACATGATACAATCCCTACCAACCGCAAGACTGTTTTCATGAAACGTACTTCTACTCCGTTCACAGCGAAGAAATCGATGGCGAAAAAGGATGCAGCGGAAACGGTTAGGTACATTGACTATGCTAGAGAAAGAGGGTACAGCATGCTAGAACTCCTGAAGTATGAATTGACCAGCACATCCCAGTTCCTCACCACTGAATGTAAAGATGGCATCAAATTGAAGAAGCCCGATAAAGCCTCCTTAGCCAGGGAACTTGTCAGTCGCCTTCCACAGGAGACGAGGAATGTAAAGAGTGACGCTCAGATGACAATAGTGGACTTCATGGCACTTGTGCGTAAACTACCGATGAAAAAGATGGGCCTTCACACATTCGGGGAATTGGCTGAGAGTCTTTCCAACAGGATTCTTGCTACAGGCTCCGTGTCCACAAGAATAGACATTATTTTTGATGTTTATCAAAAATCATCAATCAAGCAAATGGAACGGGCACAGCGAAGTTCCTCAGAACAAATCACAATCACCATTGGGTCTGACAATCAGAAACTCCCTGTCGATCTTGATATGTTCTGGAGCTCAATGTTGAACAAAGTTCGGTTGCAGGAGTATGTCTTCAAGTGGATGCTGCAGAATGTCGAGTCGGACAAGGAAATATTCTTTGGAGGAGTATATGGGGGTGAATGCAGGAAACTGTTAGCTGGCACTGAAACACAGATCGCAGAGCTCTCAAGCAACCAAGAAGAAGCCGACGACAGAATCATGTTCCATATTAATGATGGTGTTGTGAAACACGGGGTTCAATCAGTCTTGGTCGACTCGCCTGACACAGATGTCTTTGTCAACCTCATCTTCCACTTCAACACAACCTGGCAACTACAAAAGCTGTACGTGAAGCTTGGTAACCGGAAAACAAAGAAAACTGTACCAGTCCACATGTTGGTTGATCAACTGGACAACGGTTTGGTGTCGTGTCTCCCAGCCATTCATGCTCTCAGCGGTTGCGACAGTACCAGCAAGGTGGGTCCAAAGCTGTCTGGCCTGAAAGCATCCATCGATCTCTCCCTACTGGAAGGGTTTGGTGTAGAAGAACTGTCACCACAGATAACAAGCAATGCTGAAAAGTTCCTTGTGTCTGGATTAAAGAAGACCGACTGTTCCACTTTCGATGAATATCGATGGGAGCAGTACCACAACTCCAAGAAAGAACTGGACTTCAACCAGCTTGTGTGCTGTTCATCAACGCTACGAGAACACATAAAGCGAGCATTTCTTCAGTGTAAGATGTGGTTGCAAGCCCCAACTCCTGCCGTCACCAAACCAGATCCACTCCAGTATGGGTATGAAGCAACGGACGTTGGCATAACACCAGTGATACTGCCAGTATCGTGCAGGCCCGATGACCTGCCTCCTCCATGCAAATGCCCAAGAGCATGTATGAGTACCAAAACGTGCACTTGCAGAGACAGGAACATTAAATGTGTCACGTTTTGTGGCTGTAGTAAAGGCGAAAAGTGTAGAAATCCAAATAAGTAAATTCCAAAATAGGATGATGCAAAAGGTATAAGTGTCATATAATGTTGTGGCCTTGGTGGTATCATACAATTGTAGTTCGTAACATGTTGAAATCGGTTTTTGGCAATTATCTTAAAAACCATTGACTTTTGGATATGAAAATGTATTACTGACCCCCCATAATGTGGCCATTGCGCAAATTTTGAGTGGTCGGGCAACCTCCTAGGTCCAACGGTTCTGTAGATACAGTCACGGCAAAAAAGGGGGCGTGGCCCAAAAAGGGGTATGGCCATTTCAGCTATTTCGCCGTCAGTGGCAAATGTGTTACCAACCAAATATTGTTCCTGGACCTTCAATTAGTGGATTCCTGAAGAGTTTAGGTCTGTACAATAAAGTGCATACTCAACCACCATGAGCTACTAGAGTAACAATCATCAAAAATGCACAATAAATGTCAATAATAAATGGCACATTTGCTGCTTGGCTGCTGCATCTTGCGTCTTCCTGCTTCGTCTTCGGTGTGCCATAATTAAACTTGGAGATCTTCTTTCCTGGCACACCGGAATAAATAAAAAATGCAAAAACCGTTTTCGTTTTTTTTATTTGCAGGGCCATCTTATGGTCCATCTGCGTGATATTTACACCACTTAGAATCAGTGGTCCGCAGGGCAAGATAATGTTTGCAGCAATTGTCTGCTCCAACAAAGGTGCCAGGCCACAGAACGTGTGGTCCATTAGGTGTACTGGTGCAGCAACAGGTAGCAGAGTGCAGCTGCATGGTGTAGCAAAGTGCAGCCGCACAGCTCAGGGTTCCTGCACACTCCCCTCAACAAAAATATGGGTCCATGGGTGGGGAGGAAAGACAAAGCGGAGAGTTAGCGGGGGAAAGGGCGCAAAGGTACACACAATGCAAGGCAATGCAACATATGAGGAGCACGGGAGAGCGAGCGGAGAAAGCTCGTCCCTACTCGTTCGTAACCCCCCATGTCAGCCTACACTACCCTTGCCCTTCCCCGTATTTACAATTTACAATTCGTCGCTACGTCTTGTCTCTTCTATTCCCCCTCTCTATGCCAAATTCGTCTTCCAATCCCTCCCAAGAAGGAAGAGATGGAATAAACACAATGTCCAACTCGCGTCATGATGCGTCTCACCATCCAAATCATCTGCAAAATCTGGTGTGGAGTTCTGTCACCTTGGTGAGTGGATGTGGATGGTGCGAAGAGACTTCTTATACTAACTATCCTCTAATAACATTAACTCCTTTAAACTACCCGGGGTCTTGCCCTGCCAATTGGCAACTTTAAACTATGCGGTTCTAAAAAACCAATTCCCATTGACCCACCCTTTGGTGCTCTTCCAATTTGGGGTCTCACTCTCCCAATTTTTCAGTACTGTGCCTTCGCACAATTTTGGGGCTGGGTCGTGTGGCTCTACCAGCAGGTCTACCTACCTGTGCACCTCCGCCACTGAAGTCGCCACCCGAGCTTACCATGCTCCTTACCACTACCCTAACTCGGGGAAGGCCCCTCCTGGCTCTCTCACCCCTCTGATGCCCTCTCTGGCATTGGGCTACCCGGGTCCTTCACTCGGATCCTCGGGCCCCACTGAACACTACTCTGAACTCTAACTGGCTCCCAGAGCCTACCTGCGGCCTCACCTGGCCGACAGACTACCAGTGGCGGAGTGCCCCAATAACTATACTCACCAATTAAGCCCACACGCCCAGCCATTTCCACACTCACGCACCCATCAAAGCAACACCTTGCTACTACCTGCACCACAGGTGTCAATATCCAAACAATTTACCTAAACCCTCTACCTAACTTTAAACTACCCTCCCCAGGTATTTGTGAAGGTGTCCATCTTCCCCCATCCACTCCTTCGCACCACTCATTCCACACCACTCATTCCACACCACTCACTCCACACCATTTACTCCCACCAAACATTCCACACTACTCATTCCACACACCTGTTCTCCACTTGCACCCCATGCAAGTCAATTCACTCAACACAATGACACTTACCCTCAATACACCACTTATACACTTCCTCTGGTCATCCCCGACCAATGCCTCATGTGCTCAAGCCCAAGCACACGGTGGTTCCCATTCAATTCCTCATTTGCTCAAGCGCAAGCACACGGTGGTTCCCATCCAATTCCTCATTTGCTCAAGCCCAAGCACACCGTGATTTCTCCACACTACTACACACACACAGCATCATCTAACGAACTACTTCCTTCTAATACTTATGCTTTCCCGTCTTCCCTTACACTAAGCACTTCCCTCGTCATTATCATCCTTCTAATCTGACTACGTCCCCTCTACTTGTACAAATGTCTACTTAAATCTTGTGTCTCCTATTGTCATTTCTAAACCCCTAACAATATCCTATCCTTCCCTCGGCTAGTTTTCACTGCCACCCCATAATCTAAAGCTCATGTGCCCCCAGTGATAGAATGGTGAAGCTACCATTCGCCAACGCCATTACTATCCGTCCACTATACTGGAGCCTCGTTGTGTGGGAATACATTATCACAGCTCGGCTTTGCAAAGCCGAGCAATGCATGCAGGTGGTTGGTCTACTGTTGGTTGGGTCCGTCCGGCATTTTCGATTCTGGGGAGGAGGCATGCTTGGGCCGAGGTTCTAGGCGCCATCTCTGCGTGGAGCCTTTCGGTCTCCGGCACGATGGCCCAACCTCCCCCGGTCGGAGCACCGCGCCCGCCAGGGGGCGAAGGTCCGACCTCTCCTTCCTCCCCTCAAACCGTGCCGTTTGCCTCTTTCGCCAAGGCGCGGCACCGACCATACAGGGCGGGGCCCGGCACGAATCGTGCATGGCGCTCCTTGTGAGACCGCCGCGGCAACGATCCCCGCCGGCCCCCGGAGCACACAAAGCACACCACGCCCCGAGAGCTCACGTCGGCTATGCATCGCCCTAAACGCTGCCCCGGTCTGCATCGATGCCCGAATCGCATTCTCACACCACGCGACCCTTCCCATACTCATTCCACACCAAGGCGTCCCAGCGCCTCTCATACACCCCATACATTTTGTTACCGCACTCGCTCGTGCACACTCTTCTCTTGCACACTCAGGTGCACACCACTCAAGCGCACTCACGCCACTCACACACCATTATTTCACATCCTCGTGCACACCCTGGCGCACACTCTCTTGTTACATCCTCTGTAACACCCATGGGTGTGCACTCCTGCACACACCCAATCAGCACACACTTACCCACGGTTGTGCAATCTCTTGTTGCACACCCAATCACGCGCTCTGGTGTGCACTCCCGCACACTCTCCTCAGCCAACTCACACTCTGTGTTGCACTCTTCACTTATACACTCCGTTGTGCACTCACTCTCACTCTCGGTTTCACACTCTCCTGTTACACACCCGCGCTTCGGTGCACACTTTTTTCCCACACGCGAGCCATTCACCTCCACACAGCGCACCACGGACCTTCCACGAGCGCCCGGGTGACGTCGCAATCCCAAGCGCGTGAAAAATCTTTTCGCGCCAAACCTTTTCGCGCCATACACAACCCTACTCACCTTCGGGATTCTCTTCTCCTCCCGCACCTGCAAACTTTCATTGGGGTTAGGCAGCACGACATCACGATGTGAATCCAGACTTTGAGTACATTCCATCTCAATCTCCCGTGATACATGTACTAACTCTGCCGTCTCCTCAACCCCAATTTCCATTATAATTCCATTTTCTTTATTAAGCTTGACGACCGCTGGCGCACATAAAATAAAATTTTCCAATTCGGCGGCCGTCGGCTTTTCCACACCCCAAGTCGCGATTTCTACCCTGGTCATTTTAACTGCGCCTTGCTCAGGCTCGCTTTCCCCGCGTTCCTCAAATCGCGCTACCTAGTCGCGTACCAATGTGACTTTCCCGCTCGACCTGCGCCTTATGTCTTTCCCCATCTCTTTTATTTGGCCACCTATTCTGTTACCAAACCCTTTTAACCCGACTTTCATTTCTTTTATTTGGTCACCCATTTTGTTTTCCAAATTCGTGTTTTACCTCTTTCAATTCCCGGGTGGATTTGTTACTTTGGGCGTCCATTTTGTTTTCCAAATTATTTAACCCGTCTTTCATTTGGCCACCCATGGCATCCATTTTCTTTTCTTGGATGTCCATTCTCCCATTTATTTTATTTATGTCATTCTTTTGGACGCCCATCATTTCTTTCGTTTCCCGGGTTTTGTTTTTTATTTCCTTCATTCCTTCGGTGGATTTATCACTCATTTTTTAAATTTCTTTCATGAATTGCGCCATGACGAATTGCACATACCCTGGCACCGCGGGCTCGGCCTCCGCCGCCACGTGCGAGGCGCCGCCATTTTCTTCCCCCGCTACCTCTACTGCTGTACCCTCAATTGCACCCTCCATTTCTCCCACTTCTTCCCGGGGGTCCTGGGTTGATTCTAATTCCTCCTCTATCTCCTCATTTACCCCCACCGGCATCCGACCGTCTTGGTTATCCATGGCACGAATATAATTTGGTTTTTAATTAAATTTCAGCCGCTCGTAATTTTGATTGCGTTAGGCGCACTTCGGGTCCAATCCCACTCCTGACACCAATTGTTGCGGCCAATATGCAAAATTGGTGTCCAAAATTTGGTCTAAAAATTTTCGTCCCAGGTTCCAAATCCCACTCCTGACACCAATTGTTGCGGATCTCAGCGCCGGCCTTTCCCCTTACCAAGGGGGGATTAGTCCCCTTGTCTTTTACTAGCCGACGGGACCCAGGACCGATGACGTCCTTCCCGGACAGCGTTAGATAGGGTTTTAGGACCAGGGATTCGCTATTACCTAAGTACTAACGCCGCCCAGAAACGAGGAAATAAGCCCCGCCCGAATCACGGGTGTTAGTGGAAACGCCGAGCGGTAGCGACCCGAGCCGTTAGCAATGACTTACCCGATCCAAGCGGTTCGTAATCGCGCCACGCTTACCCAAATGACTGAAACGGTCGAATTTGGGAAGAAAGGAATAACACAATTTATTTACACTTTGTACAATAATAAGAAGAAGAACAACACACAGTGCAGCCTTATACAGTCTTAACTTATCCCTGGACAAACGGGCCCGTCACACTCAGACACACTCACACGGGGTTTGTAGTTGACCAGGTCGATGGTCCAGGGATGCGTCCAAGCAGCTCACTCTCCGGTCCCCAACTCGCACCGCGAAGCAGATGAAACAGACGGCAGGGGTCAGGAGCTCTCCGCGTGTCGTTTGGCGCGCACGGGATTATTACAGGGCAACGATAGGCTGGCTTTGGTGGTTACACTCGCGGCTCAGCCACGTACGTAATAAGCGGACAGTTCGATACGCACTTCTTAATGCGTTTCTCACTCAATGCCTGGAAACTGTCATGCGCACGCCGGTCCTCTCAGTGCTGTTCTCACGTGAGTGCTCTGGATCAGTTCTCTCAATGGCTTCTCGCTTGGCGTCACTTGGCTCGCTTGGTTTGCGCTTGGCTTCCGTCCTCATCAAGTCCTTTGTAAGCAAGCTCTCTCCAATAAGTCCTTTCCCCACGAGTCCTGTTGTAGGGCTTTGTGCAAAGGCTTATATAGCCTTGCTCAACGAACCTTCCAGCACTTGCTAGATGCGCGCATACCACGCCCTTTCAAGCCATGCCCCTTCAGCCCTGGTTGGCTGGTGCCCTTACCGTCACCGCCTCTGACGTGCTGCTCGTCGCGGCCACACCCCGACCTCGGGCTCCTCCCTCTTTCCCGGCCTACCTCGTGTCATTTGACTAGTTTTGAGCGAAACCAAGGGCAGCGAACGCTGCTGGCGGCCAACGCGTAACAAACGAGGTGGATTAGCCTAATGGGGCGTGGGATCGAGTTTGCCCATTGGTGGAATTGAAGGGCGGCTGCAAAATGAAAGGACCTAAGCTTATTTCTTTACACAACGCAGATGTTACTAGTGAAATGGCCTACTCTTACACATACTATGACATAACTAATTGTAATGGGCCTACGTGTTGCTTGTGGACTAACTATGGGGGGCAAACCTTTAACCTTTAATGATGTTATATGTACAATTCTCAAAACCTCAACAATACTCATAATTATGGTTAAAGAGACCATTCTGAGTCTGAGATGTCGACAGTTTGAACCTTATCCGAGTCATATCAAAGACTTAAAAAATGGTACTGTACCTGCTTGGCGCTCAGCATTTAAAAGGAGAAAGCACGAATAAACAGCCATAAATCGGCAATACTACCGCAGGTTTTGATGGGCCTAATTAATGGCTTCCTTCTTCCTTGAAATTCCTTGTTGGGGATCATTTTTCTAATGTCCCGAATATCCCTTTGAGCTCTTTCCCTGCTCTTAACTACCTTATAAGTAATCCTTTCACCATATTCTGAGTCTAACTTCTCATGACATCCTCTACATACCTCTTGTCTAACACTGTTTTCTTTGCCTCTGCTGTCCTCCTGCCGATAACCTTGCCATAGGTTAATGGCCTTTTTATTCTGTCTAATTGCTTCCTGGACCACCAAGTTCCACCACCACTGCTCTTCCCTTTTGGTCCTCATCCTTTAGTTTCTCCATACATACACCTTAGCTGCTGCTCTGATCAAGGCCTCCTTCACATTCCTGCCACTTCACACCTTCTCCCTCTGTAGCCTGACTTCTCTATTTCTGATCAATAGTACACCCATTGTTTGGGAAAATCAGAATAATTATTGATTTGCCTTTTAGTGGATAAACTTGAAGAATGTTGGTCAAATTGACTAGTTATGGTCAATTATACAGTATGCCAAAACAGATATATATATATATATATATATATATATATATATATATATATATATATATATATATATATATATATATATATATATATATATATATTATAATAGCGTGGAGTTATGGTTATATATAAGCGTGGCACGATTACGAACCGCTTGGAGTTATGGTCAATTATACAGTATGCCAAACTAACATCACGATGATGAGTATTTATGACGATGATGGAAATTCTCGCACAATGTTCCTTTGAAATAATAGATTTTGGTAAGTTATTCATTGACTTGCCCTTTTCTCAGGTGCAAGCTCTGGGTCAGGCCTTTCTGGAATGCATGTGGAAATCATCCAAGGGGACATCACAAAGGAGACAACTGATGCCATTGTGAACTCTACCTCACCTACTTTTGATTTACAACAAGGTTGATGAAACATTACACCCAATGATGAAAACTCAACAAGACAAAATCGCTAAGATGAACGGCACTTTTACTATCAAGTTATATTCAATCATACTATATATATCTATATATATATATACACTCAACCCTCGGCTATCGCGCTTAATTGGTGCCGCCATCGGTGCGCGTTAGCCGAAATCGCAATAGCCAAACTGAAGAACGTATGGTAATAATTCTAATTGGTGCCAGGACCCCCAAGTTGACCACATATTTAACCTATTTTTGCCACTTTTTTACCAAGTGTTTCTACCATATAAAGAAACATTAACATATGAAGAAACATTAAAACAAGAATCACAATATGTAAATAAAAATAAAATGGTTAAAAAAAGTACTTTTTTACCATTTTATTTACCTTTTTGGGGACGATGAGGGGCTTAGGTGGTTGGGTAGGTTCCGAGGCTTGGGTGGAGTCTGATTGACCACCCCCACGTGCCTCTAACTCGTCCAGGATTGCGCGCCAGCTGTAGCACCAGAGAAGCGCTCAACGTCGGAGGGCTCGTCAAAGACAGAGGGCTGTGCCTCGTTGCGACACCGTAAGCAGGGTCGGCGTCATGGGGGGGGGGGGGGGGGCATTCGCGGGCCATGCCCACCCAAATTAGTTATTGTGCCCCCCCACACCCACCCGCAGGCCAAGTCTTTGGCGCCAAACTTGCACGTTGGCTAGTGTGTGTGTGTGTGTGTGTGTGTGTGTGACTTTGCAGCATGTTTTTAAATTGTAACTGGGTTGGTGTGTTGGTTGTTGATGGCAAACTCTTATTATCAAGCATTTACATCATAGATTGAGGTCTCGAACGGTAGTTTGTGCCCCCCCCCCCTCCCCCCCCCGCGGTTACCCTAATGTCCCCCAATTAAACTTGTCCTGACGCCGAGTCTGGCCGTAAGAATTCGGTGATCTGGCGTTGGCGGAGGGTGTTGACGTGGGCATGATGCTGCTCCTCGTAATAGTTAGGCAGCTACAACCTGCCAGTGCCGTGTTAATAAAGGAGCACGTTGCTTCACTGTTGAATGTTAAATCTTATCTACGTTTCTACGATAATCACGGTTTTGGTAAATACCTCGCACTGTTCTCTTTTCTTTTTTTTTCTTTTTTTAATACAAGATCGAGGCTCGTTTCGAAGAGCGAACATTAATCACACAGAAATACAAACAGACACACAAAACAAATAACATCGGGAGCGGTAGACAAGATGGGGAGAGAGGGGGAAGGACACAAACACAACATTTGAGAGCAGGGACCGAGAGACATGGAGACATCGAGAGAACTGTGGGAGGGAGAGGGCTTTGGGGGGGAGGCATGGGAAGGGGGGGGGGGGGTGGGAGAGGTATAAAACATATGGACACTGCCAAGACTTCCAGGAAAGAAGTTGGAATTTCAAACAAGGTGGATCTGGGGTGAATTAGTGGGGGTAGAAAAGATCAAGGTTTTGGATGGGGGAAGATAAGAGATGGTGGTGAACAGCTGTTTTGAAGACCTGGAGGGAGGAGTGTGATTGAAGTGAGTGTGGGAGTTTGTTCCAGAGGCGGGAGAAAAGAGGAATGAAAGAGTGAAGGTGAGCAGAGAGCCGAGATTTCGGCAGTTTAACCATCAGAGGGTGGCTGGCAGATCTTGTGCGACCTGTAGGAATATTTGGGGGACAGAGCACAGAGAGAGCTGGGGGAGCAAGGCCGGAGAGGAGTCGGTAGAAGACAGAAAGACCACCTACCTGCCTGCGGTGAGTGAGTGAAAGGCCCTCAGAGATAGCTTCATCGCGGGAGATTCCAATGATTCTGAAAGCTTTGGATTCAACAGCGTGAAGCCGAGCCAGGTGTGAGGCAGGAGCACCAGCCCATAGGGGAGAACAGTATTCCATTGAGCTGCGGATGAAAGCCTTGTATGTGGTGAGGAGCTCAGGTGTGCCTAGGAAGGACTTCGCACGACGGAGGATGCCCAGTCGGCGACTAGCTTTGGAGGCCAGCTTGGAAATGTGGTTTTCCCAAGAAAGATCATGGCAGATGGTGAGACCCAAAAGCTTGAGCGACAAAACTTCTTGGAGAGGATTGTTGAGAAAGTAGATGGGAGGGTTGTCCAGTCGATCTTTTCGGAGAGACATAGTAAGAGTGTGAGATTTGTCAGGATTGAAAGACATGTTCCACATGTTTGACCAGTCTGTGATTTTGTCCAGGTCTTCAGAGAGTGAGGAGGCTGCAGACTGCCGATCTGAGGGAAGAGGAATGGAGCGGCAGAGAGTGGAGTCATCAGCAAAGAGATACAGAGGATTTTCCAGACAGTCGGAGAGATCATTGATGAAGACCAGAAAAAGCACAGGGCCCAGCACACTGCCTTGGGGAACTCCAGCCTGAACGGGAAGGGGAGATGAGAGAAATCCATTCAGGGCCACACGTTGACTACGACCAGAGAGGAAGTCCGCAAGCCATGCATGGAGATTTCCATGGATACCATAGGAGGAGAGTTTGGTGAGCAGAGCTGGGTGCCAGACCGTATCGAAGGCACGTGATATGTCAAGGGAGACAGCTCTGATTTCCTGTTTGGCATTGAGGACCTCCATCCATTGTTGAGACAGCAGAAGCAGCATGTCCAGAGTAGAGTGACCTGGTCTGAAACCAAATTGATGATCAGAGATCAAGCCATTGGAGAAGAGGAAAGATTTCATATCCGAAGCAATGATGGATTCCATGACTTTGCTGATAATTGGGAGCAGGCTGATTGGTCTGTAGTTGCAAGGATCTGTTTTTGCACCTTTTTTGTGTAAAGCGGTAATGTTTGCTGATTTCCAGGATGCTGGCAGATGACCTTGAGCAAAAGATAGGGTGAAAAGAACAGAGAGAGGGTGAGATAGAGCGGCAGAGCAGGATTTTAGGACCCGTGGGCTGATGCCATCTGGTCCAGTTGCAGAATCAGAGTCGAGGTTTGATAAAAACTCCTCCACCTTGTCAGGAGAGAAGGTCACAGAGTCCAGGAGCAGTTTGGTTCGACTGGGAAAGGTGGGAACAGAGAGAGATGGGTTTGGGACTAAGGATTTTGAGGCAAACACAGAGTTGAGGCATTCGGCTTTGTCACGTGCGATGTCAACTGTGTGGCCATTTGAGGTAAGGGAGGGGATGGAGGGGGAACAAACACCAGAAACGGATTTGACCAGACGCCACCAGGATTTGGAGGAAGGAGACAGGTTTGAGAGTTCATTCTTGAGTGAGGAGAGATAGTGCTTCCTGGCACTCCTGAGGGTAGACACACGCTTGTTCCGAGCTTGGTGGAAGGAACTGAGATTTCCTTCAGTTGGATTAGCCTTCCAAGAGGCAAAGGCAAGTTGTTTCAGGGCAACTGCCTCACCACAAGATTCAGTGTACCATGGACGGGAGGAAGGGTAAGACAACTGAAGGCGAGATGGGATAAATCTGTGCATGAGAGAGATCAGTTTGCTTTGGAAGAATTCCCAGGAAGAATTGATGTCAGAGGCAGTGGAGATGGGAGACCAATCCAGACGATTGATGGCTGCTTGAAGACCGTCCCAGTCGGCCTGAGTGAAATGCCAGACTCGTCGACGCTGAGGAGGCTCTCTGAGAATGGCCAGAGAGATGTCCACTTTGACAAGCACATGATCAGAAGAACCGATTGGAGCAGAAGAAGAGTAGCAGACATTAGCAGGGAAGTTTGTCATAACCAAGTCTAGAAGAGAAGATACTCCATTGGCTGAGATCCGGGTCGGGAAATTGACAGATTGTGTCAATCCCAGTGAGTCACAGAAGTCCTTTGCTGAGGTGCCATGACTGGTGAGAGAGGAACCCACACCCAACCAGGTGGCATGATGACAATTGAAGTCACCACATATGAGGAAGAGAGAGTTGGGATGAGTGGATAGAAGTTGGTCCATGTTGTCAGACAGTGAAATGTAGATGGAGTCATCACTGTTTGGGGGACGGTACAGAACACATATGAACAAAAGGTGGGAGCGGAGAGGAAGCCGTAGCCAGAGGTACTCCTGGGGGTGAGGAGGAGAGAGGGCAGTGCAAGGAGAGTGAGGAAGAGAGTTTTTGATAAAGATAGCCACCCCACCACCAGGCCGAGGCTCAGGTCTATCATACCGGAGGAGGGAGTAACCAGGAAGAGATATTAAGGAATCAGAGACATCTTGAAGGAGGAAAGTCTCTGTTAAGCAGATCAAGTCTGGATTGTCAGAAGCAACCTGTATGGAGAGATCAGTCAGGTTTGAGCGAAGGCCCCGGATGTTTGAGGTCCATACCGTTAATGAAGAGAGAGGGGGAGCATCGGGTACAGGACAGGGGAGGGGAGGAGTAGGGTAAGATGAAGGATGAGAGGGGGAGGTAGGGAGAGCAGTTGTTAGTGTGTCAGCGATTGCAGAAGAGTTCCAAGAAAGGGAAGGATGAGGAGGATGAAAGGTTTGAAGGTGAAGGGATGAGGCACAGAGAGGGGTTGTTTGAGGGGGGGCAGAGGAAAGAAGAAGGCTGGGGGGGGGGGGTGGAGGTATGAGATAGAAGGGAGACGAAGTGGGGAGGAGGCAGCTTTGAGGAGGAGGGGGGAGGAGGGAGAATTGGAGAGGAATGGTATGGGGGGAGATTTGAATGGGAGGGGTTGGGGGGGAGTTTTGAAGGGGAGGAGTGAGGGGGGAGTTTAGGAGGGGAAGGGCAAGGGGGGAGTTCAGGATTGGAAGGGCAAGGGGGGAGTTCAGGAGTGGAGGGGTAGGGGGGGAGTTTAAGAGTGGCGGGGCAAGGGGGGAGTTTTGGAGTGTAGGTGCAAGGGGAGGGATTTGGATGGGAGGGGCAAGAGGGGAGTTTAGAAAGTGGATGATTAATGAAAGACGAACATTGAAAACAAATTGGGTTTGTTGTGATTTTCAAGTTAGCAATCCGGTTCAGAATGATGGAGGAGGGATGGAATGAATGTGAATTTAGACCATGATATTGAATTTCTTTTTTTTGAGGTGGAATGAGTTGGAGAGGAAATTGAGAAAAGCCTTTTAAATAGGAAGAAAAACAGCGTGTTGTAAAATACCACTGAGTAAAACACTGAAGGGGAAAGGTTATACATATTTGAATAATATTTAAACAGAACCGTGAGCAATCTTATGTGCACAAAAATACCAACGGGGGGAGAGCCGAGAGGGACCACCACGAGTCACGTGAAGGGCAAACGGTGGATGAATGTTTTAAAAATGAAACCGGATCGGGAACCGGAAGACGAAGAAGAAGAGGAGAGAAAAAGGGCGGAGCGAATGAGTCGGACAAGAAAGCCGAAAGCCGAGAAAGCCGAGTTGCAAGAAAGCCGATTTATCCCAAATTTCTTTCCAACACTTCGCTTTGTTTCACCATTGTCTATCAACTGCACAATTTCGAATTTCTGAGCGTAAGTTAAGTTCTTCCTCCTCTTGATTTCTCTTTCCCCACGCTTGGTGATGACGTAGCACCCTTTCTACCATTTCCGGTGCGCTATAGCGCGTATTTGGGGCGCGATAGTCGTGTGTTGTGCAGTTTTTTAGGTAGCCGCGATAGCAGAGAAACGCGATAGCTGAGGGTTAAGTGTGTATATATATATATATATATATATATATATATATATATATATTGTTTCGTGCTCCTCCCCGACCCCCTGGTCATGATGTACCTCCGAGCCCCGAGAGGAGTCACGGCAGAAAAATGTGTTATTCTGTATGTCAAAGATCAATGGAGAAGCCACCCCAATTGTTACTCACAAACAAATATTGTATTGAGATCACACAAGAATAACAGTACAACCATAATAGTATTCAATAGTACAATCCATGTCCAATGATGGTACCATCAGTTTTGGTAATATAGAACTCACTGTGCTCCAAGTGAGTGAAACACGAACATCCCCGATGTCTCTTATTCCCGGCTTCAAGCCCAAAGTTGATTCGCTCCAGCGATCGACAGAACGATGTCCGATCGAGACCAGAATCCCGTTCGGATGGCAAATACAGTCCCACAGCCACAGCTGTACAAAGGCGCCCTCAAGGCGACTGGGATATCCAAAGGCGCCCTACAGGCGACTGAGAGATCACACCCTCGGGTATGGATGAATTAACCTTCAAAAAGCCACGTCACACACACGCCCCAGATCGACGTCTGGATGCGGTGAAGATGGTCGAGAAGAGACGAAACCGCGAGCAAAGCACAAGTCCTGCTCGAGTCAAAATGGCTGACGACCCGGTCTCATGGCGCACGGCACGGTGATGATTCTCTCCTGAATCGATCGCAAAACCTGACATGCAGGTTGACCGGTCACAGCGATGACAACTCCGTCGTAGGAATTCCTCTCCCAGAAACCCGAAAGTTCGCTAGTGACTCTGGCTCGCCAACGTTCGCTTCAGAACCCGGAGCAACTCGGCTTTCTTGTCCGACTCATTCGCTCCGCCCTTTTTCTCTCCTCTTCTTCTTCGTCTTCCGGTTCCCGATCCGGTTTCATTTTTAAAACATTCCTTTTACCTTTTGACAATAGTAATTGCTATTTCCCTCAAACAACAACAATAATAATACATGGAACCAGAAATGTCTCAAGTGGATGAAAGCCAGCACAACGGAAGTGACGAAGTTTGAACATAGTGAAAACTTTCTTTGTAGGCAAAACTCTTCCAACAAACAAAAGTAAACTCGCACCCAAATCATCAATTCCCGTGAGCAACGATAATCAATATTTCCCAAAAATAAAGCAACAAAACTTCAAACAACCTACAGATATCTCCAAAGTTAGTTCACTCTGGACAAAGCATCCGCAACGACATTGTCCCTGCCCTTTACATGCTCAATTTCCAAGTTGATCTCCTGCAAAGCCAAACTCCATCTCATCAACCTCTGATTTTTATTTTTCATTTTTTGAATGAAGGTTAAGGGGTTGTGATCGGTGAAGACTTTTATAGGAAAGGTAGTAGTTCCCAGATACACCTCATAATGCTGAAGCACTAGCAGGAGAGCAAGGGTCTCTTTTTCCACTGTGGCATAATTTGCCTGATGTTTGTTAAACTTTCTGGAGTAGTAGCACACCGTGTGATCCACTCCATCCTCATCTTCCTGTAATAGAACTGCCCCAGCCCCCACATCACTTGCATCAATGGCCAACTTGAAAGGTGCTTGAAAATCCGGGGCTGCTAGGACAGGAGAGCTCATTAATATTGCTTTGACGTGGGCAAAGGCAGCTTGACAATTATCATCCCAAACAAACTTGGTCTCTTTCCTCAGCAAATTCGTTAAAGGGGCTACCACATCGGAAAAATTCCTGCAGAACCGCCGGTACCAACCAGCCATACCCAAGAATCTCATAAGCTCCTTCTTCCCTTTTGGAACTTGGAAGCGATCAATGGCTTCTATCTTGGCTGTCACCGGTTGCACCTGACCCTGACCTACTACATGGCCTAGGAACACCACCTGTGCCTTTACAAACTCACTCTTAGACAAGTTGATGGTCAACCCTGCCTCGGTCAGTTTCTTGTAAAATGCATGGATTTGTTTAATATGATCTTCCATGGTCATGGTGTGGATGATGACATCATCCAGATGAGCCTCCACCCCCTCAAGGTCTGCAATAAGCTTATTAATCAGCGGTTGAAATGTAGCAGGCCCGTTTTTCAATCCAAAGGGAAGAACCTTGTACTGATACAACCCATTTGGTGTGACTAAAGCCGAGATTTCCTTGGCTCTATCAGTAAGAGGAATCTGCCAATACCCTTTCAGCAAGTCAAACTTAGTTACAAATTTAGCTGGGCCTATTCTATCAATACAGTCATCAATCCTCGGGAGGGGATATGAGTCGGTCTTGGTCACTGCATTAACCCATTTTAAATCCATACAACAACAGAAACTGCCATCGGGTTTTGGAACCAACACACATGGTGAGCTCCATTCGCTGCTGCTTGGTTCGATGATGTCATTCTCCAACATATACTGAACTTCCTTCCGAAGATACTCCATCTTCACAGGGTTCATCCGGTAGGGGTGTTGTTTCACAGGAGTGGCTTCCCCCACCTCAATATCATGATATACCAAGTCAGTACGACCGGGTACATCTGTGAACAAATGTGCAAATTCAAAAATTCGGCGGGATAGTTGTTCTTGTTGTTCCCTTGTCAAATGACCGAATTTCTCATCTAAATGACTCAACACTTCTGTGTTCGTCAATCTGGGACAAGCCTGGTCATCAAAGTTATCAAACTTCACACCGGCCTCAACCCCTGGATTCTCTTGCACCCCGACTACAGGCACGGCAGGTGAGACCGGAACCATTTCTTCCACAGGCTTCCTCTCATGATACTTCTTCAGTCGGTTGACATGACACAGCTGCCGCTTTTTCCGTCGGTCGGGAGTTGTCACCACGTAATCTGTTTCATTAACCCTCCTTTCGATTGCATAGGGACCAAAATATCTAGCCTGTAGTGGCTGACCTGGAACAGGAAGCAGCACGAACACTCGGTCCTCAGGACTGAAATTTCGTATCTGAGATTTCTTGTCATGTCTCACTTTCATTTTATCCTGATCACATTTTATAAACAATTGAAGTTGAAAACTTTTAAGTTGAAAAAAAAAATCTTTCCCCAAAAAATTCCAAAAAAAGATATTTAAAAAATTGGAAAATTTTTCAAAAAAAATACCCTTAGGACGTATCGACGGGAGAGATATGTGCATACCAGAAGTTTGGTATGATTTCACAAAAGTTTGAGAAAGTAGTTCAGTGACGACACAAGACAGAAACTGCATATATATATATATATATATATAATATACAGTGAAACCTTGACTTACGAGTTTAATTCGTTCTGTGACCGAGCTCGTAACTCAATTTGCTCGTTTCTCAAATTAAATTTCCCCATTAAAATGAATTGAAATGCTATTAATCCGTTCCAGCCCCCCAAAAACCACACCAATTTTTTTTGAAATATACAGTATATATAAAAATATCTCGCGCTTTATATTTCACCTGTATGCAGCATACAAGTTGGCAGGATGGCCTGGACTGGAGGTACGCACACTTGACTCTAAACTGTCCAGCCTGGGTTTGAATCCCGACCCAGCTATAACCTGTCATGTCGGTGTTTCACAGGCAGGGTGATTCATCAATGTGTGTACCGCTAAACTGGGCGCCCCGTTTGCGTCCCATTAGTTGTTGGATGTTAAGGATCTCACCGTGTCTTCCACAAAGAGAAGGCGAGCTATCGCCGGCACTCTGAACAGGTTGTGGCCTGGCATGCTCTTCTCCTCTGCCGTTATATACGTCCTCCTCGGCATCTTTTTCCAGAAGAGCCCTGTCTCGTCACAGTTGAAGATTTGCTGGGGGATGTATCCTTCGGCTTCTATCAGTTCGGCAAAAGTTATAATAAAATCTTCAGCTGCCTTCACATCCGAGCTTGCTGCCTCACCATGCCTGACGACGGAGTGAATACCGGTCCTCTTCTTAAAATTATCAAACCATCCCCGACTGGCTTTGAATGACTCTTCCGATGCCTCGTCCGTTGATGTTCCCACCGTCTGCTGCACCAAATCCCCGTAAATGTCTCGTGCCTTCTCACAGATGATGCTCTCAGTCATGGTATCTCCTGCGAGCTGCTTCTCCGTCAACCACACAAACAACAACTTCTCCATCTCTTCATGGACAGAGGTCCGGAGCTTTGAAATAATCTTAACGCCCTTGGCTGGCGTTATAGCCTTTATCGACTCCTTCTGCTTCAAAATCGTACATATCGTAGAAGTACTACGATCGTACTGCCTCGCCAAGTCGACAACACGCACACCTCGCTCATGTTTTTCGACGATTACGTGTTTTATATCCAAGCTCGCTCGCTCGTAACTCAGATCTCGGCTCGCATCACAAAGAAAAAAACCGACCGAGCGACGGCTCGTATCTCGGAAAACTCGTAGGTTGGTGCACTCGTAAGTCAAGGTTTCACTGTGTGTATGTATGTATGTATATATATATATATATATATATATATATATATATATATATATATATATATATATATACAGTGAACCCTCGTTTATCGCGGGGGTTACGTTCCAGAACCCCCCGCGATAAACGAAAATCCGCGAAGTAGCGACCATTTTTTTTTTTTATATATATATATATTTTAAAGCATTATGAACTCCACACACTCTTATTAACCTTTCCCATACTCTTATAAACACTTCCTATACTCTTAAACACTTTTTACACTCTTAAACATACGTAATTTTAACAACATATAAAATTCTAATGGGTACTCACCATTGAAGATACTGTAGCTACCCATGGGTTCCCCAAGCAAGACCAGCATCAGAATCTCCTTGCTCCAGCCGGTGACGTCACCGGCGGGGATTCCCGGCGCGAGAGTGGCTGGTCACGTGACCGCTAAAGCGTGCCGCGCTTTGCGGGTATAATCAGCTACACCTGTTGATCACGTGACCACCGATTCACCGAAGCACGCCACGCTTGAGAGGCGTGGCTTTCGGTTTCTGGTTGTGCTTTATAATGCAGCCCGATAAATGGGCTTTTCAGTGTTCCCGAGTTGGTTTTGAGAATAAATATCTTCTCGGACGAGTTTGTGTCTTGCCCGTCATTTCGTCCGTATCAAGCAAGAGCCCCGGCTCTTCAATACTACAACTTGCGTGATGAAGATGATGATGAATTAGCTGTGCAGTACTGATGACGATGAAGGTGATGACGATGATGAATGTACTGGCGTTTTCCATACGCACGACTCTTTGTCTACCCTTCTACTGTACACTATGTACAGTATTTTATTTCTTGTAATATGTTTTAAATACTGTATTTTTCTTATTTCTTTACGTTTTTTAATTTTTTAGGCTAGAAAATGCTTATTTTACCACAAAAATATTTAAAATAATAGTATATAAAAATACATTTATACCGCAAAATCCCGCGATATAGCGAAAAATGTATGTATGTATATACATACATACATACATACATACATACATATATATATATATATATATATATATATATATATATATATATATATATATATATATATATATATATATAATTTGGCGTGGTTTGTTTCTTTAGTTTGTATGCAATCCTAAACCGCTAGACCAAATGATTTGAAATTTGTTGGTTGTACTTGAGGTGTGCCCATGAAGGTTTTATGCTTTGTAAAAACTCAGTCGTTGGGGCTTGTGGAAGTGATGATGATGGTTTTACTCTGGGTGTGCATGGACGAACGACGTCACCAAAGACCGAACGTTCTGTCTGCTAAGTTGGGATGGCCTCCTTTAACTTAGGTTTTTACTTTTGAGTGAAGAATTGTCATAAGAAATGGGTGAATTATCATACCTGCTAATATACTCCTGGATGGCACACACATTGATGAATCATCCTGTCTGTGAAACACTGGACTGGCATTTTATAGCTGGGTTGGGAATGGAAACCAGGCTCGACATCTTGTAGGTGAGACGAATGCGCGTACCTTTACGCCATCCTTGTCAGCCCAACATACAAATATTTCTAAGATTATTTATTTCCTGTTCCAGTCCTGCTTCTTCCCTAGTTTTCCCTTCCATTTCTGTGTTTGAGAATTTGTGCCTGTACTGTATCCATCCTGTTTACCCCCCACCCCCTAATTTTCTGTTTCCTTTTTTTTAACTTTGAAAGGTGTTTCTGGAGCAATATTACAAGCAGCTGGTGCTTCAGTTCAATTGGAATGTCAGAAACATGGTAAGGTGTTTGTGCTTAACTATTTGTCATAATTATGTGGTCATAATTATGAATAAACTGTTTGCGTTTATTCATAATTATGACCATCGGTCACGTGGAACAGACACCATCTTGGAAAAACGTTATACCTCTATCTCTGAAACCGCTTAATGGAAAAAATTGAAATATGGCTCATTGTCAATTGCTCCCCATGGGGAACTTAACTTGGCTTAAAGTGGTTCCTTAATTGTTTCAATTGAAGTTTGATATTTTGTATCAATTGGACAAATACAGCAATTGTTTATTCATTAATTTTATTTTGATATGTTGTTTCTACTTTGTAGACTTAGGATTTCATCACAACAATCCCTTTTCGGGAGGGTTGGAGTGGGGTGTCGGCCCTGTGGGGAGTAGAATAGAGAGGGAGGGTGGAGGTGGTGGTGGAGGTTGTGCATGTTTTGGGAAGTGGATAGGGGTTGTTTGTTGTCTTGAGAACAGTCGGGGAGTAGCATATGGACCCCGTAGAGCTTGGTACTTGTTTCTTCATTTTGCATACCTGGTGGAGGTACGCAGTGCTGCTGTTAGTGCAACCTCTCATCACGATGGCGCAGCAAATTGAATCTCCATTCCCACATTTTTAATGCCAAAACTTTTTGAGACCCTGCAATGAGGATGATTTGAATAATAGTGAACATCATTACATTTTTTGTGCCATTTCCAGAAACAGACAATTGTCATTCGGTCTTTGAGAAACATTTGAAAGATGATTCATGATAAATATAATTGTAGTCATTTTTATGTGTCCGCAGCTGAAGGCCGGAGGCATTATGCTTTTGGGTTGTCCGTCCGTTATCAGTTTTATTCTTTTTTTGTGAACGTGATAACTTGTGAACCACTGAAAGGATTTCAACCAAACTTAGCACAACTATAGACTATCCCACAAAGATGGACTGATTCGATTTTGCATCCACAGGTCAGAGGTCACGTGCCCTTTGAAAATAAATTTGCAGACCATAACTCGAGTTAGAAGCATCTGTTGTCTCTTTTACATTTCTCTTTTCTCTCTCTTTCTCTCCCTCATGACCTTTAATTTTTTTTCCTTGTGACCTTTAATTGAGATCACACGTAGGTTCACATCGTAGGTTCACATCTATCATCGTAGGTTCACATCTAAAACTGTCAATTACATCTGCCTCGAATTTTATTTTCTAGTTTAATATTATGTTCAGGTGTTAGAATGTATCAATGCTGATATTCCAAATGGAATAACATTTTGGAGTTTTTCTTTTCAAGAATCCTGAGCAGGAACTACAAAATATTTTGTTTTATTTAGGCCAGCAGTCAAGCTTGGTGACGTCCAGTGGAAATCTGACATGCAACTACATCATCCATGTGTTGGGGCAAGCACAACCAGCCGAGATATCTGCCTGTGTCCAAGAAGCACTGCAACAATGTGAGAGGCTAAATATAGCCTCAGTTTCTCTGCCTGCTATTGGTACAGGTAAATCAAATGATGAGATAGCATTTGGACCTCAGGAGCTTCTAAGTATCCATACATTGGCATTAACATCATTTTAAAAGGTTATTTGAGCTATTCCACATACCATGACACTTTCCGTTGGTGCGCACATACCTACAATAAATATTTACCCTGCGCTCACAAAGCAAAAATCAGGGTTAGGCATTCGGGTTGCGTACGTGTCTGCATTTTTAAAATTCTTTTTCTCGGCAACCGTTGGTCCAATTGGCACAAAATTTTACCATAGCAGCGCCTCCGCCTGTAGGATTTTTTATTCATAATTATGACATCATAGGTCACGTGGAACAGACGCCATCTTGGAAAAACGTTATACCTCTATCTCTGAAACCGCTCAATGGAAAAAATTGAAACATGGCTCATTGTCAAGTACTCCCCATGAGGAATAAGATATGTTAATGATGATGTCATCGGTGTCTTCATTATGACGTCATAATTCAACAAATACAACTCTTGATCTGATCAGTATGATTTTTTTTTTTCTGCAATTATTGGTCCGATTGACGCAAAACTTTCACCGTAGGAGCACCACCTCCTGTAGAATTTTAGTGATAATTATGATGTCGTAGGAGGTCACGTGGTATGGGTGCTGTCTTGGAAAAACTTCACACCTCTATTTTCTCTGAAACCACCCCATGGAAAAAAATTGAAACATGGCTCATTGTAAATAACTTTGCATGGGGAATAAGTGTTAATGATGACGTCATTGGTGCCTTAATAATGAATTAATAATACGGCATGGACAACACTTAGTCTGATCAGTTTGAAATTTATTGAGCATGATCTACACAACAATTCTATTAGAGAATATAAATGTATGATGTCATCACTCACTTGGTCTGGCAGCCATATTGGATCAAAGAAAAACCCCCCCCCCCCCTTCAAAAACAGAACAGTTGGCTCGCACCAAGTTGACTGTGCAGGGTAGGTATTCTATGAATACCATCTAGTTTCTTAAATGGTTTGAGGCACAGCTGCCTGCCTTATCTCTTATATTTCTTCTACATATTTAAAACCTTTTGTATGCTCTGAGTTACATGAATCTGCTGCTGTTCTGTGTACCAGGTGCTGGTAGTCAGCAGGCTGCAATGGCTGCAGATGCCATGTTGGAGGGCATAATGCAGCACACTCCAAACAACTTGAACCACATCAGGATCGTTGTATTTCAGCCTCAAATGGTTGCAGAATTCCAAGATGCATTGCAGAAGGCAATGCAGACTACTGGTTGGACTTTTATTATAGTATTCCCTCACCCCATTCCCCTTATAAAATTTTTAGATATATTTCGATATTTTAAGCTATCTTTGGAAATGCAAAAGGAAAAATGTGAAGATTGCATGAATATGTGTTTAATGGTATTTTGTTGTTGCTTTACACGTGTATTCATGTTATATGTTTAACTTTATCTACATGCCTCTAGTTCCCTAGCTCCCTTCTCCTCACTCTCTTCTGTGAAGTCCACAACAATGTTTTACAGCATCTTCCTCTTTAATAGCCCCCACTGGACTTGATCCAAAACGGGGGCTTATGGATTTGGTCTCGTCCGTCCGTGCGTCCGCAACCATATCTCGGAGATGTATGGACCGATTTTGTTCATACTTGGCACAAAGACAATACATGACAGTATACATATGCACTTCATTTTGGTTCGCAAAGTGATCAAAGATGGCTGACTGGCAGCCATTTTAGTTGTAAATACAAAACCCAATGTTGAACACATCCTCAACCATTTCTTAGACATGCATTTGCCGGTATTCAAACTTAGCACACAGATAACTAATTATGGCTTACATATGCACGTCATTTCTTTTCAAGAACAGGTCCAAGATGGCTAACAGGCGGCCATTTTGTTACTTAAATGCATCCCCAACCATTTATTGAACATGCATGGTCCGATTTTGTTCAAACCTGGCACAAGCACAGCACATGACGGCATATACATGCACTTCACTTTCTTTTGCGATTGGTCAAAGATGGCCAACTGGTAGACTGTCGGCCATTTTGGTTGTAAAGAACCCGATATTCACCACGTCCTCAACCATTTGTCAGACATGCATTTACCGATCTTGTTCAAATTTGGCACACAAATAATGAATGATGGGGTACATATGCACGCCATTTTTTTTTCGACATCAGATCCAAGATGGCCAACTGGTGGCTATTTTGTTACTTAAATGTGTCTGCATCCATTTCTCGGACATGCATAAACCGATTTTCTTCAAACTTGGCACAAAGACAATACATGAGTTTACACATATGCAGAAGATTTTGTTTTGTCATCCGACTGATGGCCTTTAGCTCCGTACAGCAAAATTACTAAAACCACGGAGGCGGCTTTGACATTTTATGTCTTTTTGTTCTTGTTTTATATAACTTGCATGTGCATTTATTCTATTATCTGTGTATACACCATTGTCTCTCGGTGGCTTTGTCTGTCTGCCTTTGTTCCTTATGCACGGCCACATATTTTAAGTTGCAAACTCCAAACTCGATGTACACATACAACTTTGTGTGGGGGGTAACATAGGCTATGGGCCACACCCTCACTCAGCAGTGTGGGGGATGGGGGGGGGGGGTGAGACATAAATTATCTATGGAAATGTGTACCATGTAGCGCCACCTGGTGGTGGTGGAGGGTATTACCATTTCCTGTTTTTAAACCAGGGAAACGCTGAGATTAAAGCACTCTTCACGCAGGAGAATTAACCAGAGTGAGCCGAGGATATCATGCGAGGGAAATCATTCTAGCAGCAAAGGGCCTGTAGCCAGGGTGAATAGGGGTGGGAGAGGATGTGGGTGAGGGGATGGGATGGGAGGGGAGGTTGGGGTGTGGGGTGGTGGGAGGGTGTGTTGGAGTGAACAGGTGGTGGGAGAGGGGGCGTGGGTTGGGAAACGCCAATGTCTCTGGCTTTTGATTAAACCAGTCAGCGAAGCGACAGGTACCTTTTCTAGTTATTTTACAGTAAAACCATCTACTCATATAATGCCCTCATCCTTTGTATCTCAAACCTGGACATCCTCTGTGGACACTTGTAGCTATCATTAATCATTATGCTCGGCTAGTTTTAATTGTGATCATTATATTTGGTGAAACCCTTGAGGATATTAACTATAACTGTAAGCTCTTTGTGTAAATATTCAGTTGAAACACTGAACTTGCTATCAGCCTTCCTAATCCTTATTGATATCTGTAGCCTTGGCTTTCACTTTAAATTTTCATTTTTTGCTGAAATTGGCAAATGATCACTTGAAAAGGCTACTTGTTGAGCTTTTTTTTTTCTGCTTTTTTTTCTTTTTTTTTGCCAGATTCTGCATTTTAATTTTTTTTTCCTAGCTGACACCTTCCTTATTGAAGCTTGATTTTGGTAGCTTCTTGTTGTCATGGTTTCATAAAATATTTCTCGTTCCCTGTATAATGCTTTTTGGGCACATTCTTCCGCTGGCCCTTTCCTCCCCTTTTTCTGCCCGAGCTGCACACACTGCCACCATTTTTTTAAAACACCAATCCCTCAATGCCCTTCGTTGTACTGCATTTATAGGCAAGGTCTTTGGTGATTATAATGCTGGCTTAAGCCAGGCTGGCTTCAGAAAATGAAGTAACACTGAGGGTTATTTTATGAATTGCTTCCAGCAACAAAAATAGTTTAAACTTATTCTCTTATTCATGTAAATGTTCATAAAATACAACGAACAAGAGTAACTGGCCATCTTGTAAGAATAATTTTTGGAATGCTGTTTCACTTTGTACTTGATAAACTAATTAACCTCAATAACTTTGTTTCATTTTGCAGGAGCAAATGCAAAGGTCAAAACAAAGCCAATGAAAACTGCAGGCCTGGCCTTTCCTGCCATAAAGCTGAAGCCTCTCCGTCTAATTATCATTGGATCTGAACAGCGCGACATTGATCGGTGTGTGAAGGAAGTGCAAGACTTCTTCACTTCCTCTGTGAAGTCCGAAAAGGTGAAGATGAATGGCAGTCTGAAGGAGAAGGATGTAAAGATGTTGCTTGCCATCCAGGAAGATCATCAAATAAAGATCAGCCAGTCATCTAATTATCTTGTCCTCGAAGGCACAGAACTGGATGTGAAGGATGCTCACATAAAGCTCCTAAATATAATTACAGAAAATCAGCTCCAGGAGTGTGAGTGTAAATCTAATTGTTTTTCATCATTTTCAGACTGGTTAAGCTTGTTATTTATTCATTTATTATGACTTTTGATTTCCATTTCAGTTATTTCGATTTTTGCACACCGCTCCTTTCCTATTCCATCTCCAGGCGCTGCATGACGTCATCGCTGGGCACCGAAGAGGGCCCAGCGATGACGCGTGCCGAAAGGGAGTACTCGGTTTTCACTCCGGTTGTTTTCTTTTTCTTTCTTTCTTGTTTGTTTGGTTGTTTTCTTGTTTGTCTGGGCGATATCTCAGCCATCCTTTGAGCTAGGAAGCTGACATTTTGGCGCAATAGTGCGCACGCCGCACGTGCTTTGGAAAAAAACGGTATTTTCTTTTGTTTGGCGATTCATCAACTAATTGATGAGTTACTTCATTGTTATCGATTAATTAAGTACTGATTTATTTCCTTTCTCATCTGGGCAATATCTCCTTTTGGCACCTTTTGAGCTCGGAAGCTGATATTTGGACAATACAATGACCAAGTGATTTGGCTGTAAAGGTTATTTTTGATTTATTGATTAATTAATTGATGGATTAATCAATCAATTATTTATTTGAAGAATTACTTTGTTTATTTTCAAAAAGTTCGATTTGGATGAAACGGTGGTGGTTTAGGTATGCCATTAGCTAATTGATTAAGAAATTCATTATTTTACGATTATTATTTATTTATTTTAATTATTAATCATTTATTTTTCTTTCTCATCTGGGCAATATCTCAGGCACTTTTTGAGTGAGGAAGCTGATATTTGGACATGACAGTGACCTAGTGATGTGGCTACAGAAGATATTTTTGATTTATTGATTCATCAATTAATCGATTAATTATTCATTCATTAATCGATTAATTATTTAATTTTTTTATTAATTAATTATTTAATTTTCATGAAGTTATAGCTTCGGATGAAACGCTGATGGTTTAGGTATGCTATTCTCCAATTGATTAAGAAATAAATTATTATACACTTATTATTTATTAATTTAATTACCCAATTATTCAATCAATTATTGTACATCTCTTCCTCCCAACACTGTCTCTTTGTGTTGCACAGCGGCATTACCGGGTGCATAGGGTGCCCCGGCAATGTTGCACGCTGGAGGATATGTTATTTATTTGGCAAGGGGGGGAGGAGGGTAGGGGGCGGTGTACTTTGAATGTATCTGTACTTGTTATTTTCTTTTATCTCACAGCAACTGTAGTCCCACCATACTGGGCTGAGATGGAAGGAAGTCATTACAAGACGTTCGTTCTTGTGCCAAACTCGGTTGAATACAATAAAGTGTCACAGCAATTTCTTCAGAGTGTGCAATCCAATTGCACAATTGTCAAGGTAGGACAAAGTATATAATTATGTTTTTTATTTGATGTTGATGTCAACCTCTGTATTGGTTTAGGATTTTTTTTTTTTTTTTATACCTAAAATCTGTTTTGCATCTCTAAACTTGTTTTTCCATTGGAATCACTGAAACATTTGTGTGATAGACCATTAATCCAATGATGATGAAATTGATGACTCAATTATACATACATTTTCATGAACATGGATCAACTTGTGACCATCCATTCCAACTCTGTTCCTCATCTATGGTGACTTCAACTGCCACCATGCCAGTTAACTCAGCAACAGCCGGCTATAGTATTGCAGCAAAGGCTTTCCGTGACTGTGGCTATGTTTTCCCAATTCCCATCTGTATGTTTTCTATCCCTGACTTCTGCAATTGGTACATCTTCCTTCTTGGACCTTGCAATGACTAACCTTCCATCAAACCTCGCCTGCTCATCCTCTGCCCCTTTTGGCTCCTTTCATATTATTCTTGTGAATACCCATACAAGATCCTGTTTTCTCACTCCTTCCCTGGTTTGTCCCATCCCATCCGCAGCTAACCTACATCACACTCATCCATGAGAAAGGTGCAAAAACAGATCACATTAACTTCAGTTCACTAAGCAAGTCATAGAATCCATCATTGCTGATGATGTATTTCCTCTTTTCTGGCAGCCTGAGTTTTTGTATTCCAATGTGCATGTTTTCTATAACTGCCCCACCACAGCATTCGGTTAGCCAGCTTGCTTTGTCAACATGGAAAGCTCACTCTGGATGGCAACTTTAGGTCGTTCTTTAAGGCATGTAACTCATGTGTATCTTTAAACAAGCCAGAAAACATCATCTTGCAACTCTCAAGGCTTCAAATCTCAACCAGCCTCCTTCCTCAAACTTCCATAAAAGTTTGAGGAAGGAGGCCAGTTGAGATTTTGAAGCCTTGATGCCTTGTGTACTTACTCTCCGGTGTATGCTCCCTCTCCATCCTCTCCATTACCTCACTGCTTGAGATGAGGCCCATCAATGTCTCAACTTGGTGTTCAAGTCTTGTGTACCTAACCCATCCCACGTTTTCTCCATATGATCATACTCTCGTACCCATTGTTAATACTCTCATACCCACTATCTACTGGAATTTGTGTCCTCACCTGAGAAAGTGGAGAAAGTTCTGTCTAGTGTCAACTCTGCTTCAGTCGATGGTGCCTCAGTAGCCATCCTTTAAGAATATGCATCCTGTAAGAGTATTCTGTTTGATTAGTTCATGTTATGGGTTAAGGCATCAGTGCCCATGTTCTAAAATCCTGCTCTCCTGATCTTCCTTCTCTTTTGTCTGTGCTCTTCAGTTTGTCCTCCTTTAGCAGTTTTCTGTCTGCCTGGAAGTCAGCAAGCATTACTCCCATCTATGAGAAAAGTGCAAAAAAACCAGATCCTCACAACTTCAGACCAATTTTAAGCAAAGTTATGGAATCCATCATTGCTGCTGAAGTGAAATATTTCCTCTTCTCAAACAGAGCCTGGTCGTTGTACCAAACAGACGATTAGTCTGAATTCCCTATTTGTCCCTCATCTCTGGACATGCTGATACTCTTCTTTCAACAATGCTTAGAGGCCTTAAATCTCAAACAGGAGGTCAGGACCATCTCCCTACATGTATCGTAGGCATTTTACAGTCTGGAATTCTAATTTGCTTTCCATGCCATCTGCCTGTGAGATACATGGCTGCCTTCATTCCTGGATTTCAGACCTTTCTCTTGTGCAGTGAAAGAAGTCAAAAATATTGATATATTGATTATATGCTCATCTGACAAATGGAACATGTCTATCAATCATGGCAAATCTCCGTCTCATTCTGTCGATCCCGTAGGACTATCAAACGAACTCACTTATCGGTTTCCATGGCAATCCACACTGGAAGAGGTTTAGTTTCTTCAACCTTTGGACCTTGCCATCAGCCACAACCTCTCCTGAGCTGACCACATTGCAAAGATGGTCTCCAAAGTTACTCAGACTGGGAAACCTTCATCTTTCCTACTCGTTCCTTAGAAAAGGTGTATACGACATTTGTCCATAGCTCAATAAAGTACTGCTTGACAATGGACCAGGGTCCAGGGCACATCATCACACCACCTCTGTCTGTCTCTGTCTGCCTTCTCTTTCTCTCAGATTCCGAGGAATCTAAAGTTCTCACCTTTATTGGCATCTCCTGTAATGATCACTTTTGCTCTCACATTACAAAGAGGTTGGTGGCCTCAAAGTTATTTTTCATTTATTTATTTATTTATTTTTAGCACCTATTGGAATACCTTGAGGAAACCTTGACTTTACATCCAGGACAGTTTGTAATGTCTCTGCTTTTCTTATTATAGATTGAAAGGATTCAGGATACTGATAGTTGGGAAAGGTACTTGTTGAGGAAGAAACAAGTTTCCTCGGTCTCATCACCCGAGAGGAGACTGTACCATGGAACCCAGAAAGATTCCTCAGATAGCATCCGTGCATTTGGCTTTGACAGAAATTATGCCGGAAAAAATGGTGAGTGTGAAGAACTACGATTAGTTTGTGGTACCTAAATGTTTATACACAGAAATCCTGTTGTTTGCTCCTAAATCACAAAGCTAATCTTCAGCAGTTTAATTGCAATGCCTTCTTTATTGTTTCAGCAATTCAGTATGGAAAGGGAACCTACTTTGCAGTTAAAGCTGCATATTCAGCTCAGACGAGGTATTCACCTCCTGACACCAATGGCTACAGGTACATATTCCAGGCACTAGTGGCCACTGGAGATTTCTGCCAAGGAAACAGCGGGTTGGTTGCCCCACCACCTAAGGGTGGCTCTGAACCAAACGTGATGTACGACAGTGTGGTGGACAATATCCAGAACCCAAACATATTTGTGATCTTCCGGGATGATCAAGCCTACCCTGAATATCTCATCACATTTCACTGAGATGTTCGGCGAATACGTCATGCAAATTTTGATAAAAACAATGGACATCATGTGTTCCGAGCAATGTATTTTTATATACGGTATTGGTGTGCGGTTCAGTTTGGGTTCGGAAAGGAATTTGTTTGCAATCTTGCTGTATCAGTTTAGAGACTGCAGCAAGGAAATTCTGAAGAAAATATTTTTCTATCTGGAAATGGCAACGGTCATCATCATCATCATCATCATTTTTCAGTCTGTCACTATTTTTACCCTGAAAATAATTTGCATATTTACCTCTCACCCCACCAAACGAAATTATGTGCAATATAAATGTGCTTGCTTTTAGTTTCTTTGTAAATTTTATCCATGTATGATCACATGTCTGTATTTTAATAGCTTTAAACAAAAAACAACTTTGTAGTCTTTGCTATAAGTAAGGGGGTCAGGGAAGTTAGGAAAGGAAATGAAGATGTTTGAAAAGTTATTGGCCTCACCTGGAATACATTGGAAGGTGTCGCAATGGTAGAATTTTAACGTAGTTCCTTCGGACGCTAACATTGATCGAAACGGTGCTTTGTTGCCGGAGGAGAGGGATTCTTCCACCGTTTCGATTATTGTTTCGAGTCAATTTCGAAGTACTGAACCTTAAAAATCTCCCCCTGATTAACGTACCTGCGTAGGTTAGTCTGGATAAGCTTCATTATGAGGAAAACACTCTAGAGAAATGGTGGCCTAAACAGGTGTGTCTGATCCACATTGAGAAATTTTAGGAACCATCTTGTGGAAATTTTCCTCGTTCCAAGTGTGTTTCCCAATGTTGTGAACAATTTTGGTTGACATGCTAATATGTTGGGCAATGATTTGGATAGTTAACATGTGGTATTAGATTACCATGCCATGGGGGGCATCAACACTTTCAAGCACAGATGCACTTGCCGGAAGATCAGTGTGTGGATCGTTGATGCAGTTTCTAACATATTCAAAGAAATTGGCCATACTTGTACTGTGGTGTATGATGGAGCATGATGGAGCATCTCTACCCAGGTTTTACAGCATGTAATTGTGAATAATCGTTGGATTTAAACATTTATTTGATCACAGTGCGTGCTTAACTTCTGTTCCTTTTTATTTCATTTTTTTTTCTTTTATGGGAACATCACCAATCGGCTTCCATTAAAGGTGCTGAAAAGAAGGAAAGACAGAAAAAAAATCCAAGTTAGGAGTATGAATAATGTGTACATGTTTAACTAGTATAATGGCCTTTAACTATGCAGAATGTAATGTGAATGGATCTTGGTGAACCACGGCTTCGCTGGGCGTATTGCCTCAATAAAAACTGAGTGAGCTTTAATTCAAATTTAAATTGGCCGTGTGAAAACTGTCGTGTGACCCAGCGCCATAGAATACTAGTTTGGCGAACTTCGTTTGAGCGAAAACGATCGTGATTGGAGGCTATGTGATCACATGACCACAGGGCACCATCTTGTTACTCATCTTCGCTGAGCGAAACATTCAATTGTGTGCATCTGTGTGGACTCTGTCACATTTACATCTCGTCGTCACTATTATTTTTCATTTTGAAGTCAGTTTTGGGGTTTAAAAGATGCCATGCTGTTCAAAATGTGGCAGTTCCAATCGATCAGACGTAAGTTATCAGAAGTAAGTTATCCTTGTGATCCAGAAAGGAGGAAAATCTGATAAAGTAAAAGTTAGTTGTGGAATGGAGAGCTAACAACGACTCGTTTCTGTGTGCGGTGATGAGAATAATTATGTTGCTCTTAAAATAAGCTAAGTATAAAACCAGGACAAATAAGCAATAAATAACTTGGAATCTTAATTGAACTGTGATGAGGGAGATTCCCTTTTACAGATTGCCCTTTCTTTCATGGTGGATCAATTACCATTTAAAGTATTTACTTATTTGGTTTAAGTTCTCTTCCCACCCAAACAGTTCATTAATTTTGTGCTGAAATGATAATTTACACGCCAAGTAGAATCAGGAGTTTTACCACGTGACATCCAATGTTATGACAATACAATCTTATAATGGGCAATCTCTTTGTTATGAATGTAATACAAGTTGTGGTTCAAATAATATAATAATCTGAATGTGCTGACATGCATATGTCATGTAACATATTATTACATACTCGTATATGGGACCATACAGAATCTTGAGTGGATCATACATTACATGCGTGAAAGCAATATTACTACTGTAGGAAGCCATGAAACGTCACGGAACGTGACTCGTTATGGTGATGTTTTATCTCTGTAAAGGTAAGCTGAGTTTTAAAAAAACCTTTTCTGTGACGTGTCATACCTGGTACATTCAGAGTTCATCCTAAGTTATTAAAAAGCTAGGCTCATATATCAAAGGGTCTTGAAGGTCTAATGGGGTCTTGAAGGTCTAATGGGGTCTTGAGGGTCTAAAGTGTCTTCGTGGTCTTGAGGGTGTAATGGGGTATTTAGGGTCTAAGGGTCATTGGAGTTAAATGGTGTAAAGTGTCTAACGGTATTGAGGATTAATGGGTCTAATAAAAGGGTCTAAATTTAAAGCTCTGGGGATTCAAAGGGTCTAAAATGTTTAAGGTCTAAAGTCAAAGGTCTAAGGGATCTTAAAGGTCTCAAAGTTAAGTTTCAATAACATGTAATTAACGCTACTCGCACATGAAGAGTTGAGTAACAACATGGCGCCTATTGTCAAGTTTGCCAAACTCTAGTATTCTATGGCTCTGACCCTCCCAACCCACCAACACCCCCTTTTTTCCCCAGTGTATGCCAGCACCAACAGTTTTTTGTTTTTTTTACTGTACCAACACAACTTTTTCCACCAAGACGGAGCAAGAGGGCAAGCTCACAAACTTGCTAAACCATTTTAAAATAACAACCAGACCCACTTCAGGCTAATAAATAATTACAAACCCAGGTGGTAAAAAAAAAACTTCCACACCCTGCTGAGATCATTGTACCACCAAAAGGTCTGGGAAAGCAGGAAAGCAAAGGAAGAAAAACAAAACCTGCAAGATGGGATGGGTGAGGAACAAATAATAGGGAGCGAACAGGAGGGAATGGAATGGGTGAGGAGGCAACAAAATGGTGTACAGGTAAATAAAGGGGCCTCAAACTGTCATGTCTAGATGCACATCTCCCACTCTGGCCTGATGACCTTCGGCCCCCACAGTGTTTCTTACCCCCAGCAGTGCTATGCTCACCTGTATCGTCCCCAACCCACCTCTGACTCACTTGGAACTTCAAATTTGACTCGCTCTTCACTGGTCCTTCTCCAGCTAACTCTGTCACCAACGCGACTGGTGCATTTGCCTCCTGCACACGCCTTTTAAAGGGGCAGACCAAAGCATGCCTTACACAAACTGTCCTCAGGTGTTTTTTGACGCTCCGTAGCTGCTGAGTCAGTGAATTCGCCCCCAGAATGACGTGGAACCGTCAGAATCATTAATAAAATGATAATAAATGAGAGTTTGGGGAATCGTAAACCAAAGCCTTGGGACAGGTAGCCCGCCACTCTATATCTGTTCGATTTATCCCACGTATGCCCATTCACAAAGTACGACGCAGATGTGCCAGGTGCTACATGAACACTAAAACCCACAACTCCATCCTTTGTATGTTTCAGTAATTTCATGTTCCACTGACACCATAGTTGGGTTGAACGTTTTCAAATGTCCCCTCATATTTGAATCCTTCCTGTGTTTTTAATGTTTTTATCCAAGCTGTGATAACATGTAATGTTTTTGTTTTTTATGTATTCTGAGAAAATATATGATCATCCAATTATTGATTTCTCAATCTCTTCAGTCTCGTATCCAATTGCAATGCCTGATGATTTGATAAAACGTCAGCAAATAAACAGCCTATAAAAGAGCATCAATCATATTTTGTTTCTTGCATCATGATGTATTATGATTGACAATAAAGACAAAACAACCATAAACTTGCAAATTGCAATGTTTTATTCTGTAATTTATTTTGTGTACCGTCCAGGCTCACAGTGGAGCTTAGAATGGACCAGGACATAACACATTAATTCCCCCTCCGCCCGTGCTGCCTTCCCCTCCACTCATGCTGCCTTCCCTTCCACTCGTGCTGCCCTCCCTTCCACTCTCCTCGTGCTGCCTTCCCTTCCCCTCTCATGCTGCCTTCCCTTCCCCTCCACTTGTGCTGCCTTCCCTTCCCTTCCACTCGTGCTGCCTTCCCTTCCACTCGACTTGTGCTGCCTTCCCTTCCCCTCCACTCGTGCTGCCTTCCCTTCCACTCCACTCATGCTGCCTTCCCCTCCACTCGTGCTGCCTTCCCTTCCACTCCACTCTTGCTGCCTTCCCTTCCCCTCCACTCGTGCTGCCTTCCCTTCCACTCTCCTCATGCTGCCTTCCCTTCCCCTCCACTCATGCTGCCTTCCCTTCCACTCCACTCGTGCTGCCTTCCCCTCCACTCGTGCTGCCTTCCCCTCCACTCGTGCTGCCTTCCCCTCCACTCGTGCTGCCTTTCCCTCACGCTGCTTTCCCTTCCCCTGCGCTTCTCTCCCTGCCCCCCTCCCTTCACATGCTCCTCCCTCTTACGTGTGCCTCTTGCCCTCCTTTCCTCCTCACCCTATACTCCTCTCGCCCCCCCGCCCCTTCTCTCTCTCCCCTTCCCCTCTTAATATTCCCATTATGAAGCGACTGTGTTGCTTGGAAACGCCGGGTACTCCTACTAGTTTATCTATATTATAGAAGGAGCCGTGTCTGTGTCTGTCTGTTTGTTTGTCGTGTTATAACTTGAGAACGGATTAACGGATTTCAATAAATCCAACTTTTGTGGATTCGGGAAACTCCGGGGAATGTTTGTGATCCCCCAAAAAACTTTTTTTAATGGGTACATGGACACGCGTGTCAAAACTGCAAATGCCAACATGTGACGTTGGTTAGCCCTGCACGGAGACCAGGATCTCCCAGGAATTTTTTTTTTCTTTTTTTCTTTCTTTTTCTCCCATACATTATCCATCGCAGCCAAGATTGGTATTTCCATCAGCGAAGTGACGGGTCTGATATTCTAGTAATAATTAAATGTGTGTGTGTGTGTTCATAGAGCATAATATATCATTCTCTTTACAAACTCATTCTCTCCCCCCCCCCCCCTCCCTCTACCTCTACCTCTACCTCCTCCACCCTCTCTCTCTCTTCCCCCCCCCTCCTCCCTCCTCTTCCCCCCCCCCTCCCTCTCTCTTTCCCTCACCCCCACCTCTTCCCCACACCCCTTCCTTCCCGGAGCGTATAGTGACGTGTGCTGAGGTGTCACTCTCCCCGCCCTCCCCCACCTTGCTCCCTCATTTCTCTCCCACCCTTTCTCTCTCACCCCCTCGTAGTATTCCTGTCACAGAAGTGGCGGGTGGCATTTGTTGGTTTAGAATAAATGTTGATTGTGAATAATGTGAAGCATTTGCTTTTTTCCTATCAAAATGTACGATTATGCCAGTAGTTGCTTTGGCATACCAGCTCCCCATATTTTTCACAGTGGCCATTTTGAATTCATACTGTCTTTCTTACCCATAATATTGTTTGTTTAGGTATACGTCTTGAAAATATGATATTGTAGTGACCCATGGGTCCCCCAAAGCTCGAGACCAGCAACATAATCTCCTTGCCCCAGCCGGTGACGTAACCAGCGGACAAACCGCGGCGCCGAGGTTATAATTGCTTGCACCTGTCGGTCACATGACCACCAAAGCGTGCCTCGCCTGAGAGGCGTGGCTTTGGTTCTGACGTATGCTTTTTGGCTTGGATTATATGTATGCGAACCCGATAAACGGGCTTTCAGAGTTCCCTAGTTGATTATACATTAAACATCTTCTCGGACGAGTTTGTGTCTTGTCCGTCACTTCGTCCGTCTCAAGCAGGAGCACTGCTCCTTCACTGGTGACCCCGAGTTTACGACACGCGATGGACACGGCAGTGTCCCTCAAATTGCCCACTTTCTGGGAAGCACATGCCACCGTCTGGTTCGCTCAGGCGGACTCCCAGTTCGCCCTGCGTGGCATTACGGAGGACACCACTAAATACCATTACGTGGTCGCCGCGCTTGGCTCCGTGACCGCTGCCTGAGCCTCCTCCAGAGCCCGCCCGCTGACGGAAAGTACAACGCCATCAAGGCACTTCTTCTGGGCGCTTTCGCCCTCTCCCCGGCTGAATGCGCACGACGCCTGCTCGACCTTCCTGAGCTCGGCGATATGCGCCCGTCCGAACGTATGGATTACATGCTCGCGTTGCTCGGCGAGCACCCCTCGGATTTCCTTTTCCGAGAGCTTTTTCTCCGCCAGCTCCCGGCCCAGGTACGGGTCGCCCTGGCAAGCACGACCATCGCGAACCCCCGCGACCTCGCCAGGGAGGCCGACAAGATCTATTCGGCAAGCCAGCTCGTCGGGGTGGCTGCCGGGAGCCCGCCCGCCGCCCAGTCGGCGCCCACGGCGCAGTTTCCCGCCCGACACCCGCGACGCAGCTTCCTTCCCGGAGGCCGGCGCGACGCAGCGGCGTCGCCCGGAGCCCCCCCAGACCCGGCCTGGTATTATTTCCACGCCAGGTTCGGGCGGCGGGCCCGATCATGTCGACCCCCGTGCACGTTCGGCAAGTCGGGAAACGGTCGGGCCGGCGCTCACTACCAGCCATGAGCGCCGGCCGTTCCGGAAGCCTGCTATTCATCGCGGACCAAGCGTCGGGGCGGCGTTTTCTCTGCGACACCGGCGCTCAGCTGAGCGTCATTCCCGCTTCGGCGGAGGACAGGCGGGCCGCCATTTGCGGCCCCTCCTTAATCGCGGCCAACGGCTCCGCCATCCGCACCTTCGGCCCACGCACCGTCACCCGCCGCTTCGGCAGCCAGCTCTTTCGCTGGGAGTTCGTGACGGCGGACGTCCCCATGGCTTTGCTCGGTGCCGATTTCCTTTGCGCCCATGGGCTGCTGGTCGACGTTAAACGCCGGCGTCTCGTCAACGCCGAAACTTTCAGCTCGCTGGCGTGCGCCTTGAGCCGTTCCGCGCCCACCGAGCTTTCCTGCGTGCTCCCGTTGGCAGACGACTTCGCGCGTCTCCTCGCGGAGTTCCCGGCCCTCACGCGACCAACGTTTTCGGCCGTCGCGGTGCGTCACGGCATCGAGCATCATATTCCCACTATGGGCCAGCCGGTGTACGCCCGAGCTCGCCGTCTCGACCCAGCCAAACTCGCCGTCGCCAAGGCCGAGTGTGCCGCGCTGGAGCGCCTCGGCATCGTGCGGTGCTCCGACAGCGCCTGGGCCTCGCCGCTGCACATCGTCCCGAAGCCGGGGGGCGGATGGCGGCCATGCGGCGACTACCGCCGCCTCAACGACGCCACTACCCCCGACAGGTACCCCGTCCCGCACATCCAGGATTTTTCCGCCCGGTTGGCTTGGCGGACCATTTTTTCAAAAGTGGACCTGATTCGGGGGTACCACCAGGTGCCCGTCCGCCCGGCCGACATCCCGAAGACGGCCGTTATTACACCCTTCAGCCTCTTCGAATTCCTCTGGATGCCCTTCGGCCTCAAAAACGCGGCACAGGCGTTCCAGCGCCTGATGGACGGCGTGCTGCGCGACTTGCCGTTCCTCTTTACCTACCTGGACGACATCCTCGTCGCCAGCACGTCCAGAGCCGAGCACCTCCTCCACCTCCGGACGCTGTTCGGCCGCCTCAGCGAGCACGGGTTAATCGTTAACCCGGCCAAATGTCACCTCGGTGCGGCGACGATCGACCTTTTGGGCCACCGCATCACCCGGAACGGCGCCGTGCCGCTACCGGCCAAAATCGAGGCCATCGCCGCTTTCCCACGCCCCCGCTCCGTCAAGGCGCTGCAGGAGTTCCTCGGGATGGTGAACTTTTATCACCGCTTCATGCCCCGAGCTGCGCAACTCATGCGGCCCTTGTACACCACCTTCTGCGGCCAGCCGGCGAAGCGCGACGTCGTCTGGTCCACGGACATGGACGCTGCTTTCACCGGCACGAAACGGGCCCTCGCCAACGCCACGCTGCTGGCCCACCCGGTACCCCATGCTCCCATCGCCCTCACCACGGATGCCTCCGACTACGCCGTGGGCGCGGTTCATGAACAATGGGTAAACGGGGCCTGGCAGCCGCTCGCGTTCTTCAGCCGGCAACTCCTGCCCAACGAGTTGAAGTACAGCACTTTCGACCGCGAGCTCCTCGGGCTGTACTTGGCCGTCCGCCATTTTCGCCACCTCCTGGAGGGCCGCCCGTTCACGGCCTTTGTCGACCACAAGCCATTGATTTTCGCCATGGCCAAGGTCACGGAGCCGTGGTCGGCCCGCCAGCAGCGCCACCTCTCCGCCGTGTCGGAATACACCACGGACATCCGGCACGTCGCCGGAAAGGACAACGCCGTGGCCGACTGCCTTTCTCGAGCCGGCGCCAACGCCATCCACCTCGGCGTCGATTTCGCCCTGATGGCGACGGACCAGGCCACCGACGGAACGGTGCAGGCTCTCCGGGTGGCGGACACGGGCCTCCGCTTGGCTGACGTCCCCTTCGCGGACACGGTCCTGCTTTGTGACATCTCCCAAGGCCGACCTCGCCCCGTTGTGCCGGTCACCTGGCGGCGGCGCATTTTTGCTTCGCTCCACGGCCTCTCTCACCCGGGCCGGAAGGCGTCCCAGAGGCTGGTGTCGGCACGTTTCGTCTGGCACAGGTTGCGACGGGACGTCCGCGACTGGGCCAACGCCTGCACACCCTGCCAGCGGGCCAAGGTCCACCGTCACACCCAGGCTCCGCTGGCTCCTTTCACCGTGCCCGAGCGACGTTTCGACCACGTCCACGTGGACCTGGTGGGTCCCCTTCCCCCATCGCAGGGGTTCACCCACCTGCTTACCATGGTGGACAGGACGACCAGGTGGCCGGAGGCCGTGCCCCTCGCCTCCACCACCACCGCCGACGTGGCCCAGGCGTTCATCGCCACCTGGGTCGCGCGTTTCGGCGCACCGGCGGACATCTCGTCGGACCGCGGCCCACAGTTCACGTCCGAACTGTGGGGCGCGGTCGCCCGCACGTTGGGCGTTACCCTGCACCGCACCACGGCCTACCACCCCCAGGCCAACGGGTTGTGCGAGCGGTTCCAACGCTCCATGTAGGCCGCACTCATGGCCGGCCTCCAGGACGACGGCTGGGCCGACCGGCTCCCGTGGGTCCTTTTGGGCCTCCGCACGGCTCCAAAGGAGGACCTCCAGGCGTCCACCGCCGAGCTGGTGTACGGCCAGGCCCTCCGCGTCCCGGGCGAGTTCATGCCCGACGCCACCAGCCCCTGGTCTGCCGCGCGCCAGCGCACGGACTTCCAGGAGGCCGCCCAACGTTTCGCCCCGGTGCCCACGTCCCACCACGGCGACCCCCAATCCTACGTCCCCCCCAGCACTCCGCACGGCGGAGTATGTCTTTGTGCGCCACGACGCGCACCGGGGGCCGCTCTGGCCACCATACGATGCACCCTTCTGGGGTCCTACGACGGGGACAACAAGTCCTTCGTCGTCAGCATCGGTGGCCGGGCGGACCGGATTTCGGTGGACCGCCTCAAGCCGGCCCACATGGACGTCGGCCAGCCGACACGGCTGGCTCTCCCACCGCGGCGCGGCCACCCCCCGTCCACTGCATCACTCGCCACCACACCGCCCCCCCCCCCCCCCCCCCCCCCGCGACCAGCCAGGGGTCGTTTCGGTCGGGTCATCCGGACCCCCCTCAGGTTGACCTTCCTGGACCAAGTCGATTCTGGGGGGGCGTGTGTAGCGACCCATGGGTCCCCCAAAGCTCGAGACCAGCAACATAATCTCCTTGCCCCAGCCGGTGACGTAACCGGTGGACAAACCGCGGCGCCGAGGTTATAATTGCTTGCACCTGTCGGTCACATGACCACCAAAGCGTGCCTCGCCTGAGAGGCGTGGCTTTGGTTCTGACGTATGCTTTTTGGCTTGGATTATATGTATGTGAACCCGATAAACGGGCTTTCAGAGTTCCCGAGTTGATTATACATTAAACATCTCGGACGAGTTTGTGTCTTGTCCGTCACTTCGTCCGTCTCAAGCAGGAGCACTGCTCCTTCAGTATCAACAACAGAATGCACAACAGCAACTACAACTTATGCTTAATGCCAACTATTCCATTGGTGCCAACATTGAGAGAAGAAAAAGTGGCAGGATGGAAAGGATCTGTCGTGTTAGGGAGCGAGGCAACCTAGTAGGGTCGGGTCTGGGACAAGTGAGGAGTGGGGACTGGGAGGGGGGAACGGGTGGGAGTGGGGAGGGGAATAGAGTTTGGGTGGGGGTGGGGGGAAGTGAAAAAGATCTGGGAGTGGGTGGTAGAGGTGCCCCCCACCCCCACTCCCATGGTAGGGAAATTGTTATTTTAACCTTTAATTTGTACATTCTAAGACACTATTTTATGCAAAATTAAAGTGGAATAATCTTGTTTTCTTTATGATTTTACACCCGATGGCCGACAGAAATCTTATTACAATATAAAATCCATCAAAACTTCAATAAGACTATTTTGTAAAAGTGGTGTTTTTGCTATTATTGGGCAATAAATGTGGTAGGCTGTTTACTGTAGACAAAAAGTGGTAGACTACCGTCCAAAGCATTAGGAGTTGAGTTGGAAAGTATCGTCCATTTTTTATGCTGGTGGCCATCTTGAATTTGGTACCCTTCCCGTACCTCTGGTCCTCTTGGGCTTTTGCCTGGTTACCAAAGGCAAGCAGTTTGAATCTGGGGTCCAGGACTGTAGCTGCCTGTAGACAGTGGATGTTTTCAGGACATGGCCTGGCCCTCAAATTATCAGGTAAATCATGGCCTAATGTCACTGCCATTGGATGTCCTGTCAGCCAGCTGCGATGACACCTCGTTCTGCAGATTCCTCAACAACGGAATTACCTTGAAATATAAAGAGCAGATGTGCATTCCGTTATTCACTGTCATACTTTGCACTGCAGTGTATTTTGTAAATAGTTTTGTGTAAAAAAAAATTAAAAAAAATAGTCAAAACAAACCTTAGAACAGGATACAGTAGTCTCAGCTGACAGTTCTTCTGTGACTTCATGGAATACAGATAGCACAAGGAGAGATGGTTGATCGCCTCAAGCTCATCACTGGACAGAGGAGCGATTTCTGTCGGATTAGCCAGAGCTGCTCCTGCCGGCTTCCTCTAGTCGTCGAGACGCTGCAACATAAAATGTGCTTTTCCTTCGTGTATCCACTTCCTGGAGCAGCTTGAGCTGTGGCCTTCTAAGCTTCTCTTGGACACAAGCCAGCCTCTCCCTTGTGGTGCTTCACTTAAATAGCCCCACTATTTTCTTTGTCTTTGAGCGGATGAAGGCCAGGCCAGGAGGAGTATCTTCGATCGCCTTCTTGGTCACAAGGTTCAGTGTGTATGCAAAACATGCAATATGTGTCATCTTCTGATCTTCATGAGTTGTGCACAACAATTCATGTTGTTGCATTGTCTGTTACTAGTCACCTAATTCTGCCCTGGAGGCCCCAGTGTCCTATGAGCAATTCTTTTGCTTCTTTAATGTTCTCAGAGGTATGCGACTGGGGAAACTTTGTCACACCCAGTAGTCGTCACTGGAGTTTGCCATTTTTTATAAAATGGCATGTGATGCCCATGAATGCATCCATGTTCATGGAGGTCCACATGTCAGAGGTCCGGCTCACACAAACCACTCCCTTCATGTCTTGCTTCACCTTTACTTTTGTTGCTTCATATTTTTCTTCCATCGTCTGCTTCAGTGTATTCTTGCTAGGGAAGGTGTAGGTTGGGTTCAGCTTCCCAACAAAGGCTCTGAAGCCCTCATCCTCCACCACTGAAAATGGCTGACAGCCTTTCACCACCACGTCCAACAATGCATCATCCAGCTCCTTCCTGCCATCAATCAAGTAATTTACAATTGTAGCAATAATGTTTCATCAATAAATGCAATCATGTTTCACTGTATTTTAAACTTCCCCTTTTTCTCAACTTACATGAATGAACACATGTTTCAAAGGTTCCATCAGGTACATTTTCTTCCAGTAAGAACCACGATCCCTCACCCCTCACCCCTAGCCCAATAGAAACACAATAAAACAACCACAATCCAAAAAAGGTAAGTACTGAACCAACATGGCAGTGTAGCAGCAACAGGCTCCAGTACCAGCAGCACCAACACTACCACCCTCTGCATTGGGGTCAAGTGAATGTTTGGCTCTCAGATGTCTGACCATGGATGAAATATTGATACAATACTGGAGGGCACAGCCTACACCGAACCTCATACTGGGAGATCAAATCAAAATACTCCCATGCATTTGACCTTGGTCTCTTTATTCCTCTACCCTCCATACTGTATCTAGGCCTATCTAATATATCTATATATGTAATACACAGGTGAGTCAAAACTAGTGCCCGATTTCTGTTTATATATATATATACTAGCTTGGCTCGGCTCGCGCGTCGTTACTGAGGAGCGGGCTTATTTTAGCTGAGGCTAATGACTGTACCTGAGTTGCTGTGTTATCATGATTTTCACCAATCATGATACAAACAATTACTTTGCACAAATGTATGTTGTGTTTTAGTACTGCAGCATAGCGAACCAATTGTTCAACTTTTCATAAAAGCACCAAAACTGGTACACATGTTGACTAATGTATTCTGAACAATTCTGGATATGGAGCCACTCGAGATTGTGCCTTGGTCAGCTTTGGCGGCCATTTTTTAAAATGGCCGCCATTCTACTTTAACAACATGGGATATCTGTCATTGTTATTTGCTTTGCAGGTTTCTTAGAGGTGATAAATACTCCATGTGATGTGCAATTACAAATAAAAACTATACACATGTCATTTGTGTTGATTTAATATAGTTCCAACCATTGTATTGGGGGAAAAAATGGTCATTTTTATGGGAAAATCCATTTTCGCACACAGCATCGGTGACAGGTTCAGAAGTATTTTGTTGTGGTGGTAGTGGTGGAAGTGGTGTTGTAATTGGTAATAGTGGTGTAGTAGTAGTAGCGAAGGAGCTGTGCTCCCACGTAATCGGAAGAATGGACGCGACAAAAAGCTGGAATTCGTCCGAGTTTCTTTTATTGTCACAAAGCAACTCAGGTACTCTGAAAAGCCCGTTTATCGGGCAGCAATATATATACACATTATCCCGGAGCGTTTGCCCGGGAAAGGCGAGAGGGGGCGTGGCCGGGCGTCCCGGCCGAGGCCTGGCAAGTTGAGCGTGGGCCTGCCCGGGCGTCCTGGACGAGCCCGGCATGGTGATCGCTCCATGTCCTTGGTAGGTGCAAGGCGATTGTGTAAACCCAGCGGTAGCCGCTACAGTAGTATTAGTGTGGTAACAAGGTGTTTTGTGTCTTTGCAGAATATTGAGTGATAATCATGACCATGTCAAAGAAGATCCAGCTAGCGCATTCTTGCATGGACCGTGCGTCTGTTGGCCCGTCCAACACAAACTGGGAACTGTGTGCCATATGCCAGGAGGATACAGCAGAGTCCCTTGTTTGCCCAGCAAATTCAAAATGCCCAAACACAGGGAGTGGGTACAAGACACTGGCCGGGAATCTGATGCAGTTTGGAGAGCTGGGCTTACTACCCAGAACGCTGCAGTTTGCTAGACTTGATGAAGGAGAGGGCATCGAGGCCGCATTGGTTGCCCACAAAGCTGTCTATCATAAACGATGCATGCTTCGTTTTAATACTACAAAGTTGCAAAGAGCACAGAAGAGGCCAGCAGGAGGCAGCTCATCTGGTGAAGGCAATGCCGTGCCAGGAAAGCGCACCAGGTCACGCAGTGCAGAATCAAGTACCTCTAGTCAACCCTCATGCTTCTTCTGCAGACTGTCTGGTGTGGACTTACATGAAGCCACCACCTTCAATATTGATCAGCGTGTGCGGCAGTGTGCAACACAAATTGGAGACCACGAACTGCTGGCACGGCTCAGCATGGGTGATATGCAGGCTCTTGATGCCAAGTATCATTCCAAGTGTTTAATGTCTCTCTACAATCGCGCAAAGGCCTCTGTCAATGCTGAAGACAAAACTGGACATGAAAGTGTGGTCTCCGGAATTGTGCTGGCAGAACTTGCCCTTTACATTGAAGATACTCACCTGGAAGAGGACACATCTCCTGTATTCAGACTTGCCGACCTAGCAAACCTGTACGCGACCAGAATGGAGCATCTTGGAGTTCCCTTGGACACGAGAGTGAATACGACAAGGCTGAAAGAACGCCTACTAGCCCAGCTCCCAGGCCTACGGGCACAGAGCAAAGGACGAGATGTCCTGTTGGCTTTTGATGAGGACATTGGCGAGGCACTTGGCAAAGCCTGCGAGCAGGACTGTGACAGTGAAGTAGTTCACCTCGCTCGAGCTGCACAGATAGTTCGTCGATACATGTTTGAGGAAGCCAACTCATTCACTGGATCATTCAAGGAAGGCTGCCAGCAGGAGGCTGTGCCACCTGTGCTACTTGCACTGGTAAATATGGTGCTGCATGGACCCAACATCAAGAATCAAATTGATCCTCCTTCAACACAGGCAGCTTTGTCCATTGCACAGCTCCTGAAATTCAACGGTGTCAAGCATCGGCAGAAGCAGAAAAGAAGCACCTCTCCTGTTGGTACAAAGACACAAGAACATCCAGCTGTCAGACATGCCACATCTCAAGAAACTCCTCTGCCAATGTACATTGGCCTGATGCTGCACGCTGAGACTCGCAAGAGGGGACTAGTGGACAAGCTCTTCAGCCTGGGTCTCAGCATCTCATACGACCGTGTCCTGTGCGTTTCTGCAGAGATGGGAAACCGGGCGTGTCAGATGTTCCAAACAGAACAAGTGGTCTGCCCGCCAACCCTGCGTGGTAGTGTGTTCACGACCGCAGCTGTGGACAACATCGACCACAATCCTAGTTCCACAACAGCAAAGGATTCGTTCCATGGAACAGGGATCTCTATCTTGCAACACCCAATGTGTGCAGATGGAGGAGTGGAGCGTGGGATTGTCATCACTGGCGGGCCTGCTGTATCAAGGACTGTTGACCATCTACCTAAGTACTACACTGAGGTAACACCCGTTGCTTCCACTGCCAAGGGCTCAACAGTACCGGTCACCTCCGTGACTTCTCTGAAACGGGACAGCTTTGCAGAGCATAAGGAGAAAGAGTATGGGTGGTTGGAGAACCTGAGAAGTGCGCTCGAAGTTCAAGATGTGACCACAGACGGAGTCTATCAGAAGACATCATGGTCTGCATACCATGCCAGCCACCAGGAGCCAGGCCAAGCTATCATCACGCCAACTTCACTGCTTCCTCTGTTCCATGAGAGTGCACACACGGTCGCAATGATCAGACACTCCATGGATGTGGTCAGAAATGCCATTGAGCATCTCAACCCGGGCCAAACGCCTGTTCTGGCTTTCGACCAGCCACTGTTTGCTCTTGCGAAGCAGATACAGTGGAAGTGGCCGAAAACACATGGGGAAGACAAACTGGTGGTGATGTTCGGAGGCCTGCATGTCGAGATGGCAGCACTGAAGACACTAGGTGACTGGTTGCAGGGAAGCGGGTGGACACATGCACTCGCACAGGCACAGATTGCTACTGTAGGAACCGCTGACTCCTTTCTTTGGGCCTCGCACGTCACACGCACAAGAATGGCACACCAGGTCACAGCGGCTGCCTTGTACATACTCCAACGACGTGCATACGATCAGCACAGCGCCAGTGCAGAAGATGACCAGCCTCCCGAGGACTTCGAAGACTGGTGCCATGAGAAAGAGAACAGCTCTCCCCAGTTTTTGTACTGGGCAACAGTCCTGGATCTGGACCTTCCATCCTAATCTACGTGCGATCTCTGAGAGAGGCAGATTTCAGCATGTACCTGGATGCTCTAACTGAGATAGTCCCATAGTTCTTCGCGCTGGACCATATAAACTATGCCCGGTGGATACCGGTCCATCTGCGTGACATGGCAGAACTTCCACAACAGCACCCAGAGATCTACAATGAGTTCAAGGCAGGCCACTTCACAGTGCAAAAGACCAAGAGGGCATTCTCAGCAATTCCTCTTGACCAAGCGCATGAACAGAACAATGCCCGTGTCAAGTCTGACGGAGGTGCCGTTGGCCTGACGGACAATCCCAGTGCTCTGAGGCGCTGGATGGTCGCCGGACCCGAGGTGGCCAGAGTGATCATGGAGTTTGAGGAGGCGAACATGCATCCAAACGCCAAGGAGGAGACACGTCACCATGAAGAAACACCAAGTGCACAGAAAGCATTTGCCAAAGATGTACAATCACTTGTGGCTGTCATTGAAGAGCTGGAGAATCCCTTCGAGGAGGATAGTCCAGATTTGCTGGTCCTAGACACCAAGGAGATTGCCGATCCTGCAGTGATTGAAACAGTTCGCACTGCCAAGCAGATTGGACAAGAACAGTTTCAGGCATACTCAAATGATTGGCTCATAGACAGAACCAAGACTATTGACGAACCTATAAAGAGGAACAAGCTCCCCCTCTTCGGAACAGACAGAAGACCAAAAGTGCCCAAAGGAAAGGAAGCATCTATGAAGAATGATATGGCCTTATTTGCAAGGCTCTACATAGGCAGCCAGAACCGCGATGGGAACCTGGACGAGTTCTTCCATCATGAAAATCAAGCATGTCCTCCCGCGTTATCTGATGCAGGCAAGCTACACCTGGGTAGCAAAAGCGACTTGCTGGTGTGCCTTGAAGGCATTGCTGAAGCTCAGTCTGATGCACCTGCTGTCACTTCTGTTGTCCTTGACGGCGCCGTCATCGTGCAGATGTTGAAGCCTGGCACTGCCAAGACATTTGAAGAATATGCCCACCAAGTCTTCATCCCATACGTCGAAGGGCAGCTGCGTGGTGCTTCACGTCTCGACCTCATTTGGGATAGCTACAAAGATGGCTCCTTGAAGTCGGCGACAAGGGAGAAACGAGGAAAAGGGGTGCGACGGCGCGTGGTGAGCACCGCAGCCATACCAGGAAACTGGGAGAGTTTCCTACGTGTCGACGCAAACAAGGTGGAGCTCTTCACCTTCCTGTCCGATGTGCTGGTGCAGTCCTTCCATGACGAGGGAAAGGAGCTGGTAGTTACTGATGGTGAAGCAGTGCTCTGCCTTCCAAGGCAGGAAGATGAAAGCTCACTGGCTCCATGCAGTCAAGAAGAGGCGGACACTCGCATCATGCTGCATGTGGCCCATGCTGCAGAACATGACCACCGTCGGATTCAAGTTCGAACCGTAGACACCGACGTCGTCGTCTTGGCGGTGATGGTAGCCCACGCACTAACATGCGTGGATGAACTCTGGATTGCCTTTGGGATGGGCAAGAACTACCGCTACATCCCTGCCCATGAAATAGCTGCCTCCCTCGGCCCACAGAAGGCACGTGCCCTCCCTGTCTTCCACGCCATGACCGGATGTGACACGGTATCAGCATTCGTGGGGCATGGGAAGAAATCTGCCTGGGCCACATGGAACTCGTTTCCAGAACTGACAGATTCCCTGCTCACCCTGACCACCACGCCAGTCAACATCCAGGATGACACAATGCACTGCATTGAAAGGTTTGTGGTGCTCCTCTATGACCGCACCAGTCCATATACGGACGTCAACGAGGCCAGAAAGAAACTCTTCGCCAAGAGGAACTCCGTCCAGCGCATCCCACCTACCTACGATGCTTTGGAACAGCATGTGAAGAGATCAGTCTTCCAGGGTGGCTATGTCTGGGGGCAGGTCTTGGTCCCTCAACCCGTGCTTCCATCACCAACAAGCTGGGGCTGGCGGGAAACAGAGGATGGGTCCTACGAACCGCTCTGGACCACACTCCCTGAGGCTTCAAAAAGCTGCTTCGAGCTGGTGTCGTGCGGCTGCAAAAAAAGGCTGTAGAAACCGCTGCAAATGCAAGAAGGCTAATCTGCAATGCACTGGACTGTGTGCTTGTGAAGGTGAATGCCAGTAGACACAGACCGTAGCCGCTTCAAAGTCAAGTAAGTGTGCAATAATTTGACTACATTTTCTGAGTTTGTCATTATCACGATTATCAGTTCCCTTTTAAAAATAGAGTAAAGTATGTAATCTATAAAGCAATTTTTGTTGACTCCAAACCCATTGAATGTGATGAATATCATTTGACTCATGTTCTCCAATAATGGGTACTTTTCAGCGAAAAGTTTCAGGAAAGCAGCCATTTACAAATCAAATAATGGCTTTTTTATCGAAAATACTGGCTCATAATATTTGAATACGCCTTTTTCATGGTCAGTTTACTGAATTTTACACCTTCCTTATATCTACCACCAATACAATAAGAAAACTAGAACGGGCACTCGGTAGAGCGCATACCTTCGCCGCAGCTACTGTTCTGTACTGTACTAAAATACGATTTTGACCTTTTCGTGACCTTGACCTTGACCTTTGACCCGATTGCTCCCAAAATCTAATCAAATGTGTCCCGTATAATAACCAATCATCCCACCAAATTTCATGCAATTCGGTTGAATACTTTTTGAGTTATGCGAATAACATACACACACACACACACACAGACATACAAATAAATACACAGCGATCAAAACATAACCTTCCGCTTTTGCGAAGGTAATAAGGTGTATGTGAACCATTAGGAGAATACAAGGTGTGCGAATGAGGAGGGAGTGTGATGGATTTTGCTGTGAGGTAATCATTATAATTTTATAGTGAAAAAATACACAGCGATCAAAACATAACCTTCCGCTTTTGCGAAGGTAATTAACCTGAAATTGCAGACAGAATTATTTATTTTATCTGAGAAGCTAAACGAATCTTCTTCTTCTTTAGTACCTCAAACTTTATGTGAAATGCGATCGATTTTTAAAAATCAGAATTTGGGCAAATCTGTTTCATTCGTCTGTTAATATGCCTCCCCGATTGACAAATCTGCAATTTGAATTTCATTTGAGGTTGAAATGATTGCGGGAGATCGCGTTATAGTGATGACGTCTTGGATGGACATCCTCTTCTTCAGTCGCTCATAACTTTGAGTGAAATACGATCGAGTTAAAAATAGTCAGAATTTGAGCAAATCTGTTTCATTCGTTTGTTAATATGCCTCATCTCTTGACAAATCTGCAATTATAATTTTTTTTGAGGTTGAAATGATCGCGGGAGATTGCGTTATAGTGATGACGTCCTGGATGGACATCTTCTTCTTCAGTCGCGCATAACTTTGAGTGAAATACGATCGAGTTAAAAATAGTCAGAATTTGAGCAAATCTGTTTCATTCGTTTGTTAATATGCCTCATCTATTGTCAAATCTGCAATTATAATTTTTTTTGAGGTTGAAATGATCGCGGGAGATCGCGTTATAGTGATGACGTCCTGGATGGACATCTTCTTCTTCAGTCGCTCATAACTTTGAGTGAAATACGATCGAGTTAAAAATAGTCAGAATTTGAGCAAATCTGTTTCCCAAAATCTAATCAAATGTGTCCCGTATAATAACCAATCATCCCACCAAATTTCATGCAATTCGGTTGAATACTTTTTGAGTTATGCGATTAACATACACACACACAGACATACAAATAAATACACAGTGATCAAAACATAACCTTCCGCTTTTGCGAAGGTAACAAGGGTTATGACGTCAGAGTGTCATGTCGCATATCACAAGATTGGGCATTGAATTCTGAACATTTTGGCATTAGTTTCATACAAATTGGACACAAATTGACCGCGCTATGGTAAAAAGACGATTTTGACCTTTTCATGACCTTGACCTTGACCTTTGACCCGATCGATTCCAAAATCTAATCAAATGGTTCCCGGATAATAACCTATCATCCCACCAAATTTCATGCGAATCGGTTGAATACTTTTTGAGTTATGCGAATAACATACACACACACACACAGACATACAAATAAATACACAGCGATCAAAACATAACCTTCCGCTTTTGCGAAGGTAATTAACCTGAAATTGCAGACAGAATTATTTATTTTATCTGAGAAGCTAAACGAATCTTCTTCTTCTTTAGTACCTCAAACTTTATGTGAAATGCGATCGATTTTTAAAAATCAGAATTTGAGCAAATCTATTTCATTCGTCTGTTAATATGCCTCCCCGATTGACAAATCTGCAATTTGAATTTCATTTGAGGTTGAAATGATTGCGGGAGATCGCGTTATAGTGATGACGTCTTGGATGGACATCCTCTTCTTCAGTCGCTCATAACTTTGAGTGAAATACGATCGAGTTAAAAATAGTCAGAATTTGAGCAAATCTGTTTCATTCGTTTGTTAATATGCCTCATCTCTTGACAAATCTGCAATTATAATTTTTTTTGAGGTTGAAATGATTGCGGGAGATCGCGTTATAGTGATGACGTCTTGGATGGACATCCTCTTCTTCAGTCGCTCATAACTTTGAGTGAAATACGATCGAGTTAAAAATAGTCAGAATTTGAGCAAATCTGTTTCATTCGTTTGTTAATATGCCTCATCTCTTGACAAATCTGCAATTATAATTTTTTTTGAGGTTGAAATGATCGCGGGAGATCGCGTTATAGTGATGACGTCCTGGATGGACATCTTCTTCTTCAGTCGCTCATAACTTTGAGTGAAATACGATCGAGTTAAAAATAGTCAGAATTTGAGCAAATCTGTTTCCCAAAATCTAATCAAATGTGTCCCGTATAATAACCAATCATCCCACCAAATTTCATGCAATTCGGTTGAATACTTTTTGAGTTATGCGATTAACATACACACACACAGACATACAAATAAATACACAGCGATCAAAACATAACCTTCCGCTTTTGCGAAGGTAATAAGAGTATATAGCCCATTTCGCTAAAGTAGAATGGCGGCCATTTTGGAAAATGGCCGCCGTAGCTGTCCAAGGCACAATCTCGGGTGGCTCCATATCTAGAATTGTTCGGAATACATTATTCTACATGTGTGCCGATTTTGGTGCTTTTATGCAAATTTGAACAATTTATCTGAAATATCAGACTACGCTGCAGGACTATTTGTGATATTACATTTTTATAGGCAATTTAGGTTGAAGATTTAGGTTGAATGTTTTTTTTTCAAGAAAGAACCCCTCAGCACATACATAGGGGAGGGGTAGGTGCAGACTGGAAGTTTGGGACGATTATACCTCACCACCAAGTAATTTAAAACACCACCACGTAATTCAAAACACCTCACCACCAAGTAATTTAAAACACCTCACAGCCATAAAACACGAAATAAAAACACCTCACCACCACAAAATTAAAAACACCTCACCCCCACGAAATTGAAAACACCTCACAGCCATCAAACATGTAATAAAAACCTCACAGCCATAAAACATGTAATAAAAACACCTCACCACCACAAAATTAAAAACACCTCACCCCCACGAAATTGAAAACACCTCACAGCCATCAAACATGTAATAAAAACACCTCACAGCCATAAAACACGAAATAAAAACACCTCACCACCACAAAATTAAAAACACCTCACCGCCACGAAATTGAAAACACCTCACAGCCATAAAACACGTAATAAAAACCTCACCATCACGAAATTAAAAACACCTCACAGCCATCAAACACGTAATAAAAACACCTCACAGCCATAAAACATGTAATAAAAAGACCTCACCACCGCAAAATTAAAAACACCTCACAGCCATAAAACACGTAATAAAAACACCACAAAATTAAAAACACCTCACACCCATAAAACACGTAATAAAAACACCTCACAGCCATAAAACACGTAATAAAAACACCTCACAGCCATAAAACACGTAATAAAAACACCTCACCACCACGAAATTAAAAACACCTCGCAGCCATAAAACACGTAATAAAAACACCTCACAGCCATAAAACACGTAATAAAAACACCTCACAGCCATAAAACACGTAATAAAAACACCTCACAGCCATAAAACACGTAATAAAAACACCTCACAGCCATAAAACACGTAATAAAAACACCACACACCCATAAAACACGTAATAAAAACACCTCACAGCCATAAAACACGTAATAAAAACACCTCACAGCCATAAAACACGTAATAAAAACACCTCACAGCCATAAAACACGTAATAAAAACACCTCACAGCCATAAAACACGTAATAAAAACACCTCACAGCCATAAAACACGTAATAAAAACACCTCACAGCCATAAAACACGTAATAAAAACACCTCACAGGCATAAAACACGTAATAAAAACACCTCACCACCACAAAATTAAAAACACCTCACAGCCATAAAACGTAAAAAAAACACCACAGCCACGAAATTAAAAACTTCTCACCACCACGTCATTTAAAAACACCTCACCACCACGTAATTCAAAACACCTCATCACCAACTAATTCAAAACACCTCACCACCACATAATTAAAAACACCTCACCACCACATAAGTCAAGATACCTCACCACCACGTGATTCAAAACCACCACAACGTTATTAAAAACACTTCACAACCACGGAAACAAAAGTTTGAGGGAGTCGTTAAGTGACAACACAGACACTGCCCAGGTGTGTAGATATATAGATAAATGACTGTACCCGAGTTGCCGTTTCGACATTGTTTAAACCAATCATAATTCAAACAATTATTTTGCACAAATGTATTTGTGATATACGTGATATCACATTTTATAAACAATTGAATTTGAAAAAAAAAAATTTTTCCCCAAAAAAATTCCAAAAATAAAAATAAAAATTGGAAAATTTTCAAAACAAATACCCTTAGGACATACCGACGGGAGAGATATGTGCATACCACAAGTTTGGTACGATTTCACAAAAGTTTGAGAAAGTAGTTTTTTGTTTTTTTTTGTATACTGAATCGAGGCTCGTGAAAGAGCTAATAATGTCAAGAGCTATATATATATAGGTCAAGAGCTATATATAGGTCAAGAAAAAGAAAAAAAAGGTCAAGAAAAAGAAATATAGTCCATATTAAATGCCAAGTCTGTGTATATATACATATATATATATATATATATATATATATATATATATATTGTTGCGGAAATTAGGATTGTGTTTTTTTTTTTTGTGTTGTATTGTATTGTAAATTATTATTATCATTGCTTGATTCTGGCCCCTCCTGCCTCCAGTGTTGTGTGAAGGTCAAAGGGCGTCCCGGTAGTTTATTCCATAAAGCATACATTGAAGGACACTATAAAACCCTTGTTCAGTAGTTTATTTCCTTATTATGTGTTTTAGGTGTAGGCTTTGTCTTCCATTAAAATGACACTCCATTGCACCAAGTGAAATAGATAGATTCCCTTCATTCCCATTCCCAAAAACCTCCATTTCCCCTTTCGTCATGGCCAAGCCTCAATCTGCCAATTACATCCCAAGTCTCCATTGCCAACTGCACTGGGCAGTTGGCCAGTTGGCCAGTTTGTTACAGCTGTGGGTTGTTTTCGCCCCAAAGCCGCCATTGAACATGTGCTCGGGTTGGTGAAGAAAGGCGTGCCCGCCCGTCGTCATCAAGGGCGGAGCCAGAGGGTCACGCAACCAACCAGGGCCGAGGTGAGCACACCGATGGGCGTGTCCTAAAAGCCGGCGGCTTAATCGCCAGAGGCGCTATAAAGGCGCGCGCGCAAGAAGCTGCGTAAGGAGGTCCACGACAAAGAGAGGTCCATGACAAGAGCAGAGCTGAGTTGTGTGGTTTTGGGAAAGAGCTGGGTTGGTCGTCAGTGGTGGTCAGTGGTTGCGTTGAGTTGTCGGTGGTGAGGAGTGATTGAACCAAGAGGAAGAGTTGGACCAAGAGAGAGAGAAAGAGTGGTTGGACCAAGAAAGAGAGAGGAGAGAACCCGTCACGCCAGACCCCCCACCAGCGCGTCGGCTCCACCAAGCAGCTCCGACCCGTGATCCCGCGCACACGACAGGATCGGTGGCATCAGCGGCCGTCGAGGTCCAGCCCGACGTCCCGTGCGGGATCAAGCTCCAGCCACACACCTCCTTCCAGCCAATCCTGCCTGCAATTTCCCCATTCGTGTATGTGAGTTTGTTCTGTTTGTTTTGTCCCTGGGAATAAATTAAGACTGCATAGGATAAGCTAGTAATTTTCACTGTGTCACCTGCTTTTTCAATGTTCCCTGTACATAACCGTGACTGCTCCTTTTGCTTGTGTGTGTAAATAATAAATCCCGTTACTCTTCTGTACGTCTTCTTCTTCCTCTTTACATTCGGTCGCTTTAGAGTTTTCCATATTGAATATCTGTGGCGCGATACGGCCAACGTTCGGGTGAATCGGGTGAATTGGGGAAACTGTTAGGTCGCGGTGCCATCCGCTCGGCAAACATAACATCCTTAACCGCGGACCGTAACAATATATATATATATATATATATATATATATATATATATATATATATATATATATATATATTGTTACGGACCGCGGCTTGGATGTTATTTACCGAGCGGAGGTAACCGCGGCCGAACAGTTGTTCCCCCTTTCTTCCCGACTCACCCGATTCACCCAGACGTTGGCCAAATCGCGCTATGCCAAATCAATGATAGAAAGGACACGACGACTGGGAAAGATGAAACGACGCAGTACAGTTCTCAAGACCTCCGGAGGAGGGTATAATTACAGTGGTGGAGAAAAGGGGGTAGATTACAAGGCAGAGTGAGGTAAAGACACTCACACACACCTCGGAGCATTGCCTCACCGATGCCTCATTTGAAGCTGCTCACCAGCACTTCCATTCATACTGCATCATCTGCTCTGTCTACTCCCTTCTAAAACTCACGCTCCTCCGTCTTCCCTTACACTCAGCGCTCCCACGTCATTATCAAACACTAAGCTACTACGTCCCCACTACAGGTACCAAGTCTCTTACTTAAATCTTGTCACCTATAGTCACCTCTAGTCCCTATCAATATAACCAAGCCCTCCCTGGCTCGGTTGTCATAGCCACCCCATAAACTATAGCGCATTTGCCTCCATCATGGGAAGGGTGGCAGGGATGCCACCCTTACCCACCGTCATACGGCGCGAGTGGGACCTTGTGGGACCACCTCGTATGCGAGTCGTTGCCCGCCTGCCGGACCCCGTGCGTCGCCCCTTGCGGGGTCAGCGCGGGGCCGAACCGGCCGGGCCCCCACAGTACATTACCCCCAAGGGGCTCCCGTGCCTCCCCTGTCCCTCTAAAAACTACCCCTGTTGGTGTCGATGCATGGGTCACGCTTCCGCAACCCGCTACCCATTCCATACCACCACAACCTTGCTCACTCACACCTCGCACCTCTCCCATCACTGGACCCTCTTGCTCGCACCCTCGTTCCATACACTCCGGACCAGCCATAAACCTCACTCGTGGCCTCTCACGAACATCCGGGTCCATCTCGACCCCCAAGCTTATTAAATCACCTGGCGCATCATACGCACGACCATATTGGTCACCACTTACACCGGGTCCTCTTTCTCTTCGCTTCTCCTCCATCACCTGCGAATCCCTCATCCGGTTAATGAGCACATCATCACGATCCGAACACAGACTTTGGACCAATTCTTTTACTTCCTCTTTTATCTCTTTCTTATCCTCTCTCCGTCGCTTCTTAATTTCGCTCACCCCTTCTTCCACTTCTTCTAATTTCTGCTTCACCTCCTTCATCTCCTCGTGCGCCCCCTTAAGTTCTTCCTCTAACTCCACCTTGTTTTTTTCTATGTGCTCCCGCACCTCCCGCTCTTTAACCTCCATCACCTCTACCACCTTGTTCATTTTCCTCGTCAGGTCCTCATGTACCGTCTGACACTCTTTTTTAATTACCCCTACGTCCTTTTTCATCTCCTTCTGTGTTGATTTTAAACCCTCTATTACCGCTGTGTTCTTCTTTACCTGGTCCCCCAACTCCTTTTGTCCCACTGTCAGCTGTTCTACTCCCAGCATCAACTCCTCTATACCACCTTGCAATTTTACAGTCCCCTTTCTCACCTCCTTCTCCATGCGCTCCTCACAGTGCCTCACCTCCTCGCGCACCCCTCCGACCTCCTCACTCACACCTCTTCTGATCTCCCCTCCCATCACTTGCATCTCCTGCCCAGATGCCACCCTCATCTGCTCCATTTCCTCCCTGTGAGCATCCAATTTAGTTTCTACCCCCATTCTGACCCCCTCTATCTGCTGCCCCATTTGTTTAACTTCCCTTTCCGCTTGGTCCCTCATGTCCCTCAATTTGCCTTCCATACTGTTTTCTAACCCCTCTAACCCCTTTTTCATCCCTTCCATTTGATTCTCTTGAGCGGCCATTCTGTTTTCTACCCCCGTTAGCCCCTCCTGTATTTCCCCTAATCTATTGTCTAATCCCTCTATTCTACTCCCTAACCCTCCGATCTGGGCCCCCATTCTTTGTTCTAACCGTTGGCTATTGGCCCCCATGTCCTCCCTCAATTTCTCGCTATTGGACCCCATGTCCTCCCTCAATTTCTCACTATTGGACCCCATGTCATTCCTTAAACCCCCGATCTGGTTTCCCATGTCATCCCTCAATTTCTCGCTATTCTGGGCCAACAGGGCCCCTATTTGCGCCATGAGGACTTGCATGTCCATCGGCGGCACGGGTACCGCTACCGCAATCCCATGCGCGGCGCCGACCTGTTGTTCGCGCTCTTCTTCCCCATGCCTAGCGCCGCCATTTTGCGAACCTGCCGCCCTCACTGCTTCGCTCTCCTCATGTCCCTCAATTTGGTCCTGGATCGACCCGGCCTCACTCGCCTCTACCGGAACCCAGCCGTCTTGATCTCCCATAGTGCGACTTTCAAAATTCGGGTTTTTGTAAAACAAAAGCAATTTCGGTACTTTATAATTTTGACCAAATTTTGTCTAGATGTTTTTTTTTTTTAATTTGGTTCGGGCCTCGTATCCCACTCCTCGACACCAGTTGTTACGGACCGCGGCTTGGATGTTATTTACCGAGCGGAGGTAACCGCGGCCGAACAGTTGTTCCCCCTTTCTTCCCGACTCACCCGATTCACCCAGACGTTGGCCAAATCGCGCTATGCCAAATCAATGATAGAAAGGACACAACGACTGGGAAAGATGAAACGACGCAGTACAGTTCTCAAGACCTCCGGAGGAGGGTATAATTACAGTGGTGGAGAAAAGGGGGTAGATTACAAGGCAGAGTGAGGTAAAGACACAGAAGAGATGGGCACTTAAATACAGTCTTATCTTTTCCCAGACAGACCACGGACAAACGGACAAGGTAGACTTACACAGGGATTGATGGCAGGGATGGACAGGTCGGTCGATGGCACAAGGTGCACCTTGGCTCGGGGACAGGATAAACACAGTCCAAAGATGCAGGGAGGTCTCACAGCGCTCGGAGGGCACGTCTTGCTTTCTCTCAGCTCGGCGCGCATCTGACGTCACCTCTCTCTCTACTGCGCATGCTCCACGGGGAGTGACACGCCCTCGGCTGGTTGGTTCCGCCCCAACTGGGGCCGGTCCGCCGCTTTCATTGGGTGCGGGGGTTACCGGGCTCCGCCCTTGACGAGGAGCCGACAGGGAGCCCCTGTTTGGTAACCCCGTCGAGCACATGTCCGATGGCGGCTCGTTGGGAAGGCCTGGTGCCCTCCCACCACTCCTACCAACCAAGCCGGATTGAGGACGCGCACTCCCTGCGCTCGTTGTTGTTGTTGTTGTTGTTGTTGAAGAGAACTGTGAGGAAGAGCTGCGGGGAGGTATTGGGAGGTCCTAAACTTCCTAACGGTGCCATACAATCACATTCTGGTGCAACGAAGGGTCAGAATTAATGGAAACGAATCCTTAACTGACATAGACTAAGAATAACTAGCAAGATGTCCTATAGTTGTCTTACATGAGATGCGGTGGACCTGGATGCGACATTTAATGGGGGAAATAGGGGGAGGTCGGGTCTACAGGGTGTTTACAGAAAATGGGACAAGGGAATGGGGGATTGGGGAGAGTTGGGAAGTATTGAGGAAATAGGGGAATATTTACAAGCGGATATGGATGGATGCAAATCCCATATCCGCAACAATATATATGTCAACAATATATATATATATATATATATATATATATATATATATATATACAGACTTGGCATTTAATATGGAATTTTTTTTTTTTCTTGACTTGGGTTTACTTTCTTAACTCAGTATATCAATCTGGTGAGTTTCTTTTACACTTTGATGATTTATTTGTTAAAAGAACCATGTCACTGATTGTCTGTCGCAGCAAGAAGTCAACAACAGGATTTTATCACAGGTGGCGTGGCAAAATGTACGGACAGGTGCATTTGACGATTGGCTTCACAATCGGGTATATAAGGGTTGTTGCATTCTGTATTAGTGGAAAACAACTGCTGCACATCTCCAAAAGTTATTGCCGCTTCCTCTGGAGATGGTCCGTCAACTCGACAATGCTGTTTGTCATGGAGTGGTGGCTTTACGAAATTACGGCATGAAAGAGCGTGCTATTGCTCGGCAGTATGGCATCACTCAAGGTCAGGTGTCAAAGATCCTGAAACGAAATGCTCAGAGGGGTGTCCCGACTCCAATACCGAGGCCAGGACGTCCCCGCAGAACCACAAGGAGGGATGATCGCCAGCTGCACCGGTTAGTCCGCAATGGCCGTACCAAGTCAGCTAATCGGCTTAGGGCTGAGTGGCAGCAACTGACAAATGTGCCTGTATCCAGAAGGCTATTCAACCAACGACTGGTTCAAGCAGGCTATCGTGCCAGGCGTCCCTTGAGAAAGCCACGCCTGACCAGACAACACCACCAGCGCCGATTGCAGTGGGCCAGAGAGCACCGTCAATGGCAGCCAGGACACTGGAATCACGTGATCTTCAGTGATGAGTCTAGATTTGTGGTCTATCGTCAAGATGGCCGCGTCCGAGTGCGCAGACAAGTGCATGAAGCCTACAACAAAGATTGTATAGTGCCAAGAGTCCAAGTTGGAGGTGGTGGGGTGGCCGTTTTGGCTGCTTTTCATGCAGGGGGCAAAACTGACCTGGTTGTTCTAAATGGAAACCAGAACCAGTTCAAGTGCAGGGCCATTCTGGAAGAAACATTGCTTCCATTTGCTCATGCAGCCTTTCGAGGAAACTTTGTCTTCCAAGATGACAATGCACGGCCTCATCGTGCTCGCATGATCCAACACTTTCTTGCTGACCGTGGTGTAGAGCATATGGAGTGGCCTGCCATGTCCCCGGATATGAATCCGATAGAGAACTTGTCGGCAGAATTAAGGCGTCAAATCGACCACTTGGACCAGCAGCCGACCTCTGTGCTTGAATTGCAGCAGGCTATTGTCACTGCATGGCAAGCGATTCCTGTCCAAAGCTTGGCAAATCTCGTGAACAGCATGCCTCAACGTGTACGTGCTCTCCTGAATGCTCGTGGGGGTTACACAAAGTACTGAACTGTAATTTTACTGTCCGTAATCCGTCGTAATTTAACTTTTGTTTTTGTTTAAAAATATTTTGGCTAATGTGCAAAATAAAGAGATACTTCTGGAAAACGTACAGAAGTTTAACACAGTACTGTCCATGAATTGAGTTCGATATCAGTTTCCATCACTTTCAAGGATCAATTTATTTGTTTCGAAATGTCAAATGTGGTTTTTGTTTCTTTTAAAGGTCACATTAACAAAATCTAGAATAATTTCAACATAATTCCAATGAACTTTTGGTTCTAAGACATCTTGAAAAGTAAGTTCACCCCCACAAAAAAATATTCCATATTAAATGCCAAGTCTGTATATATTTCTGTCAGTTGATTGTTTGTTTGCCATTTGTATTAGTGTGCAAGAAGGTAGAAATAAATGAATGACATGTTTATCTAACCATTTATTCGGGGGAAAATTATTACGGGGGAAACCCTTAGCTACATTCGTTGCCGTTTTCGGACGACCGGACTTCTTTGCAGTGGCTACCGACCCTGTTGCTTCAAATTTCTCGACAATCAATCGTATGTTTCTTCCCTGGGGTGGGTTAATATCGAATTCCTGTGCCAAACGGCGTGCCGCCATCGTTGTTTGTTCATTACATTTGTAGTAATGTTTCACGGCCGCAATGCGTTGATTCATTGAAAGGTAATTCATGGTTCAATTTGGTGCAAATTCAGTAACTTTCCAAACTCTCAGCAATAACCTGCAAAACAAAAACAAAAATAAATAAACTAAGAAAATTAATAATCTGCAAGACAATTATTAACAACATGACATCCCAGAAAGAATCTGACAGCCGAAAAAACAGAAATCGGGCGCTACTTCTGTATCTATATCTAATATAGTAACCTATCAATCAATCTAACTAATATAACAAATATCTCTGTCGCTCAATAATCCTCTCACATATCTCTCGGCAAACAAGCAACCCACAACGCCATAGACTCGCTACAAACATTTGAACTTTACCGGTCTTTTTTAGAGGGTTTTGCCGCTCATACGCCAATCAAAACGTCGATCATGTGACTGCTGTTTGGAAACGCTGTTTAAAAACCTGTATCGAAACGGGAAGTGTCAGAACGTCTCGAAACGGTTCGAACGTGGGTGTCGAAATTGCCATCCCTAACAGCAACATTCAGACTGGTTACGTTTTTTGTCTAAGTCCTTCACGAATTTGCTGTCAATATCTGACGTTGGACTGAAGGTGGAACAGGAATGTTGTATTTATTGGTTCATCGTGTGCCATTCGCCGTTTTGTTTACCTAAGTCATTCACGAACCAGCTGTCCATGCCTGAAGTCAAAAAAAATGTAATAGTGTAGCGGCTGCCGCTGGGGTTACACAATCGCTTTGCACCTATCAAGGACGCGGAGCGATCACCAGGCCGGGCTCGTCCAGGACGCCCGGGCAGGCCCGCGCTCGACTTGCCAGGCCTCGGTCGGGACGCCCGGGCAGGCTCGCCCTCAACTTGCCAGGCCGCAGCCGGGACGCGGGGCCACGCCCCCTGGCGCCAGGCCTGGGCAAACCCCCTGGCGGAATAGATATATATTGCTGACCGTAAAACGTTTTTCCCAGAGTGCCTGAGTGTTTGATTCGAATAAAGCAGCTCAGATGAATTCAAGCTTTTTGTCGCGTCCATTCTTTCGATCGACGTGGGAGCCACAGCTCCTTCATTGGTGACCTACCGACATGGACACAGCAGTCGCCCTTAAACTGCCTACCTTCTGGGAGGCTCACGCGGCGGTTTGGTTCGCACAAGCGGAGTCCCTGTTCGCCCTGCGGGGCATCACGGCGGACGACACCCGCTTCCACCACGTGGTCGCTGCGCTCGGGTCGGCCACCGCAGCCCGCGCCCTGAGCCTCCTCGAGAGCCCGCCAGCCGCTGACAAATACGGCGCGATTAAGAAGCTTCTCCTCGATGCTTTCGCCCTCCCAGCGGCGGAACCCGCACGGCGCCTGCTCGATTTGCCTGAGCTCGGCGACACGCGCCCTTCCGAGCGAATGGACTACATGCTTTCGCTGCTCGGCGAGCACTCTCCGGCATTCCTGTTCCGGGAGCTGTTCCTCCGTCAGCTGCCTAACCCGGTACGCCTCGCCCTGGCAAGCACGACGATCACAGATCCCCGGGCCCTTGCCAGAGAAGCCGACAAAATCTCCGCCGCGGGACAGCGCATCGCAGCGGCGACATGGGACCCGCCGCCGCCTGATGCACCATCCATGGCGCCCGAGCACCCGGCGCGTTCGACGGCCGAACTGCCGACGCAATTGGCGGCCGCTATACCGAGCCGACCACGTCCAGCACGACGTCCGAAGCCTCCACCCGACCAAGCGTGGTGTTCCTATCATGCCAGGTTCGGACAGAAGGCCCGGACATGCCGACCCCCGTGCACCTTCGGCGGGTCGGGAAACGGCCAGGCCGGCGTTCATTACCTGCCATGAGCGCCGGCCACAGTCACACGGGCAACTTACTGTTCATCACGGATAAAGCGTCCGGACGGCGCTTCCTGTGCGACACCGGCGCCCAAGTGAGCGTCATGCCCGCCTCTGACCAGGACAGGCAATCCGCGGTTTGCGGCCCCTCCTTGGTTGCGGCCAACGGATCGACTATCCGCACCTTCGGCCCGCGCAACGTCACCCTCTGCTTCGGCGGCCAACGCTTTGCTTGGACGTTTGTAACCGCCAACGTGCCCATGGCTCTGCTAGGCGCCGACTTCCTCTGCGCACACGGACTGCTGGTGGACGTCCAACGGCGTCGTTTAATCAACGCTGAAACCTTCAGCTCCCTGGTATGCACATTGAGCAGCTCCGCGCCGACCGAGCTGGCATGCACCGTCCCGGCGGCGAACGAGTTTGCTCGCCTGCTCGCGGAGTTCCCGGCCCTCACGCGGCCGACGTTTTCGGCCGTCGCAGTACGGCATGGGATCGAGCACCACATACCAACCACGGGCCCGCCGGTCTACGCCAGGGCCCGCCGCCTCGACCCAGCCAAGCTTGCCGTTGCGAAGGCCGAATTCGACGCGTTGGAGCACCTCGGCATCGTGCGGCGCTCCGATAGCGCGTGGGCCTCGCCACTGCACATCGTGCCAAAGCCGGGGGGTGGATGGCGCCCGTGTGGCGACTACCGCCGTCTTAATGACGCTACAACACCCGACAGGTACCCGATCCCGCATATCCAAGACTTCTCCGCCCGTCTGGCGGGACGGGTCATTTTTTCGAAAATTGATCTCATACGGGGATATCACCAGGTACCTGTCAGGGCGGCCGACGTCCCTAAAACGGCAGTCATCACGCCGTTCGGCTTATTCGAGTTCTTGCGGATGCCGTTTGGTCTCAAGAACGCGGCTCAGGCGTTCCAGCGCTTGATGGACGGCGTGCTGCGTGACCTGCCGTTCCTTTTCGTTTACCTGGACGACATCCTCGTCGCCAGCACGTCCCGGGCCGAGCACCTCCTCCACCTCCGAACACTGTTCGGGCGCCTCAGCGAGCACGGCCTCATCGTCAACCCGGCCAAATGCCACTTCGGCACGACGGCCGTTGATTTTTTGGGCCACCACATCACCAAGAACGGGGCTGTGCCGCTGCCAACCAAGGTCGAGGCCATCACCACTTTCCCGCGTCCCCGCACCATAAAGGCCCAGCAGGAATTCCTGGGAATGGTGAATTTTTATCACCGCTTCGTGCCCCGCGCTGCTCAACTCATGCGGCCCCTCTACGAAGCCCTCCGGGGCAAGCCGGCCAAGCACGACATCGCCTGGTCCGCAGCAATGGATGCGGCCTTCCAAAGCTCAAAGCGGGCCCTCGCCGACGCAACACTGCTCGCTCACCCGGTGCTCAACGCTCCCATCGCCCTCACCACGGATGCCTCCGACTACGCGGTGGGCGCCGTACATGAGCAATGGGTGAACGGGGTTTGGCAGCCACTCGCTTTTTTCAGCCGGCAGCTCCGGCCGAACGAGCTCAAATACAGCACGTTTGACCGGGAGCTCCTCGGTCTACACCTGGCCGTCCGCCATTTCCGCCACCTCCTGGAGGGCCGACCTTTCACGGCGTTCGTCGACCACAAGCCGTTGGTTTACGCCATGGCCAAGGTCACGGAGCCATGGTCGGCCCGCCAACAGCGCCACCTCTCCGCCGTGTCGGAGTTAACCACGGACATCCGGCACGTCGCCGGCAAAAACAACGCCGTGGCCGACTGTCTTTCCCGGGCCAGCGCGAACGCGGTCCACCTGGGCGTGGATTTTGCGCTTATGGCGGCGGACCAAACCACCGACACCACGGTGCAAGCCCTCCGGGCGGCGGACACGGGCCTCCGCCTGGCCGACATCCCCTGCGCGGACACTGTCCTGCTCTGCGACGTCTCCCAAGGCCGGCCTCGCCCCATCGTGCCCGTCACCTGGCAACGCCGCATCTTCGCCTCCCTCCACGGCCTTTCCCACCCGGGCCGGAAAGCTTCCCAGAAGCTGGTGTCGGCGCGTTTCGTCTGGCACGGCCTTCGTCGGGACGTCCGCGATTGGACCAGCGCCTGCACCGCCTGCCAACGGGCCAAGGTCCACCGACACACCCAGGCCCCGCTGGCACCTTTCACCGTGCCCGAACGACGTTTCGACCACGTCAACGTGGATCTGGTGGGCCCCCTTCCCCCATCACGAGGGTTCACACACCTGCTCACCATGGTGGACAGGACCACCAGGTGGCCGGAGGCCGTTCCCCTCGTCTCCACCACCACCGCCGACGTGGCGCAGGCCTTCATCGCCACCTGGGTTGCCCGCTTCGGCGCACCGGCGGACATCTCGTCAGACCGCGGACCACAGTTCACCTCCGAGCTGTGGGGCGCGGTCGCCCGCAACCTGGGGGTCAAGCTCCACCGTACTACGGCCTACCACCCCCAAGCAAACGGGTTGTGCGAGCGATTCCACCGCTCCATGAAGGCCGCGCTCATGGCCGGCCTTCAAGACGGCGGTTGGGCCGACCGGCTGCCGTGGGTCCTTTTGGGCCTTCGCACGGCCCCCAAGGAGGACCTCCAGGCATCCACCGCCGAGCTGGTCTATGGCCAGGTGCTACGCGTCCCGGGCGAATTCGTGCCCGACGCTACCAGCCCCTGGTCCGCAGCTCGCCAGCGCTCGGACCTCCAGGAGGCCGCCCGACGGTTTGCCCCCGTGCCGACATCCCACCACGGTGACCCCCAGTCCTACGTCCCCCCAGCACTCCGCACCGCGGAGTATGTTTTTGTGCGTCACGACGCACATCGGCGGCCACTCCAGCCACCGTACGACGGGCCCTTCCGGGTGCTGCGACGGGACGACAAGTCGTTCGTCATCGACATCGGCGGCAGGTCGGACCGGATTGCAGTGGACCGCCTCAAGCCGGCGCACGTGGACGTCGACCACCCACCACGGGTGGCCCTCCCGCCGCGGCGAGGCCGCCCCCCGTCCACGGTGCCCCCCACTCGACCGCCCACCACCTCACCGGACCCCCTCCCACGACCCGCCAGGGGTCGCTTCGGCCGGGTCATCAGGACCCCCCTCAAGTTGACCCTGCCGGTGCAAGTCGATTCTGGGGGGACGTGTGTAGCGGCTGCCGCTGGGGTTACACAATCGCTTTGCACCTATCAAGGACGCGGAGCGATCACCAGGCCGGGCTCGTCCAGGACGCCCGGGCAGGCCCGCGCTCGACTTGCCAGGCCTCGGTCGGGACGCCCGGGCAGGCTCGCCCTCAACTTGCCAGGCCGCAGCCGGGACACGGGGCCACGCCCCCTGGCGCCAGGCCTGGGCAAACCCCCTGGCGGAATAGATATATATTGCTGACCGTAAAACGTTTTTCCCAGAGTGCCTGAGTGTTTGATTCGAATAAAGCAGCTCAGATGAATTCAAGCTTTTTGTCGCGTCCATTCTTTCGATCGACGTGGGAGCCACAGCTCCTTCAATAGTTACATTATTTGCTAATTCGTATCCCTGCCCATGTAATAGTGTCCTCTTAAACGAAAGTATCAAATAAGAAAGAGCAATCAAGATTGCAGACCTTCTCCAAGAAGGGTTTGCAGTGTTTTTTAAAGCTTTTGGCGTAAAACAAATATGGCGGCCGAAACACGTGACTGATGACAACTTCTTTTTTTTCTCCACCAATTTATCGCGAGATGATGCTCAATACATTTAATCTTGATCAGATGAAGTTTTGTACTTGTCGAATTATGACGTCATAATGGAGGCACCAAAACATCTCCATTAACATATTTTATTCCCCATGGAGAGTTCTTTACAATGAGCCATGTCTCCATTTTTTCTATTCATCGCTTTCGGGGATATCGAGGTGCAAAGTTTTTCGGTTTTTCCAAGATGGCGGGTGAACCACGTGACCTATGACGTCATAATTATCATTTAAAAAATTTATACAGGTGGAGTTGCTCCTTAGATGAAAATTTCCTGTCAATCGGACCAACGGTTGCAGAGAAAATCATATTTATTCTGTGCCGATAAACGATAAACAGACAAACAAACAAGAAGACATCATGCGGAGCACGATACTTGCAATATATGCCCCCCCCCTCCCCCCCGCAGAATTGTTTTTTCCAATTATACAGCGAATAAATGGTACAGACGGCTAATAAATGGTACTCAAGTGTTTGTGTGCTTTCCCTTCTCTTGTCTTCCGCTCCCTCTTTTTATATATTTTGTTTGTCTGGTTGATTTGTTTGTGAAGTAAGTGTCAGCTCTTTCACGAGCCTCGATTCAGTATACAAAAAAACAAACAAAAAAAAAAATTGTCCATTTCAACAAGATAAAAATTGACAATCTTGATCAAAGCTCGGGTCAATAGGAAGAAAAGTGACGATTTTTCAGATGAAAAATGATGATTATGGAAGGTTTACCTTGAGTCGACCTTTGACCTTTTGACCTGAAAATAGTTAGTTTCCCTATTTAGTGACTCAATGTGCAAATGCTGTTTAATTTTCAAGTCGATCGGATGAAAATTGAGGATTTTTGAAACTTGGCCTATGTTGACCTTTTGGCCTATGTTGACCTCAAAAATAGCTGGTGGTTGAATTCAGTGACCATATATGCAAATCCTCTCAGAATTTCAAGTCAATCGGATGAAAATTTATGATTTTAGAAATTTGGCCTATGTTGATCTTTTGGCCTATGTTTACCAAAAATATAATTTGTGGTTGAATTCAGTGACCAGATATGCAAATGCTGTTCAATTTTCAAGTCAATCAGATGCAAATTGAGGATTTTTGAAACTTGGCCTATGTTGGCCTTTTGGCCTATGTTGACCTCAAATATACTTGGTGGTTGAATTCAGTGACCAGATCTGCAAGTCCTCTTCAAATTACAAGTCAATTGGATGAAAATTGAGGATTTCAGAAATTCGACCTATGTTGACCTTTTGGCCTATGTTGACCTCAAAAATACTTGGTAGTTGAATTCAGTGACCAAATATGCAAGTCCTCTTCAAATTTCAAGTCAATCGGATGAAAATTGAGGATTTTAGAGATTTGGCAAAGTTGGTGACCTTTGGCCTATGTTGATCTTTTGACCCCAAAAACAATAGCCTTCTTGCTTATGACCAACTCTACCACTTGGTGAAGTTTCGTGAAGATCGGTTGAAAATTGTGACCTGTAGGCCGGTGACAAACAGACAAATGAAAAATCACTCATAGAGCGACACTTGGCAAAAGAGAACAAAAAAGAATGGCACTCAGTAGAGCATCCTTTTGACCTCTTAAATAATTGGTGGTTGAATTCAATTCGCTGACATGAAAATCCAATTCAAATTTCAAGTCAATCGGATGAAAATAGACGCTTTTAGAAATTTGAAAAATGTGGTTGACCTTTGGCCTATTTTGACCTTTTGGCCTATGCTGATCTCAAAAATAGTTGTTGGTTGAATTCAGTTAATGATATGTAAATCCCATTCAAATTTCAAGTGAATCGGATTAAAATTGAGGATTTTAGAAATTTGAAATCGTTGTTGATCTTTGGCCAATGCTGATCTCAAAAAATAGTTGGTGGTTGAATTCCACCTGAAAGCTGAAATGAAATGAAATTTCAATCGATGAAATTAATTAGCTGAAATGAGAATCCGATTCAAATTTCATGTCAATCGGATTACAATTGAGGATTTTAGAAATTTGAAAAAAAGTGGTTGACCTTTGGCCTATGCCGATCTCAAAAATAGTTGGTGGTTGAATTCAGTTAGCCGATATGTAAATCCTATTCAAATTTCAAGTCAATCGGATGAAAATTGAGTATTTTAGAGATTCGAAATAAGTAGTTGACCTTTGGCCTATGTTTACGTTTTGGCCTAAGCTGATCTCAAAAATAGTTGGTGGTTGAATTCAGTTCACCGATATGTATATCCTATTCAAATTTCAAGTCAATCGGATGAAAATTGTGGATTTTAGAAACTTGAAATGGTTGTTGACCTTTGGGCTATGTTGACCTTTTGGCCTATGTTGATCGCAAAAATAGTAGGTGGTTGAATTCAGTTTGCCGATATGTATATCCGATTCAAATTTCAAGTGAATCGGATGAAAATTGAGGATTTTAGAAATTTGAAATTGTTGTTAACCTTTGGCCTATGTTGACCTTTTGGCCTATGTTGATCTGAAAAATAGTTGGTGGTTGAATTCAGTTTGCCGATGTGTATATCCGATTCAAATTTCAAGTCAATCGGATGGAAATTGAGGATTTTTGAGAAATTTCAAAAAAGTGGTTTACCTTTGGCCTATGTTGACCTTTTCACCACAAAAATATATAGGATTTTGTCGGACCACGAACTCTACCATTTGGTGAAGTTTCGTGAAGATCGGTTTAAAATTGTGACCTGTAGGCAAGTATAAGTGAGTGGACAAGCAAACACACAATCAAACAAACACACAAACCGGAGTGATCAACATACTTGCAAAAAAAAAACAATTCCCCCAAGTAACAAACAGACAGACAGAACCAAAAACGCAATCAACCAATATACTTGAAAAATCTTTGATTTTGCAAGTAACAAACAAAGACTCAAATGCAATACCCTCTCCTCTGGCGAGGGTAACAAGCCCAGCCACACAGTTGTTAGACTATCGGCCTTGTTTTTTTAAACCTTTACAACCTAAAGATACAAAATCAAGTGAAAGTTTAATTTCAACAAACATTTTGCACGAACTTTCATAACGATCTCACCTGCATTAACACAATTGCACTTTGCCTTCAAATGCCGCAACCATAGGCCCACCCCTTCTGACGTTTTCCACACGTAAAGAGGTGTGGTTTGGTTACTTGATTAATGATCTTAATGCAGCTTCATTGGATCGATCCTTCCTTTGAGCTGTATGTATTTCAGCACCACCATGGGGCTTAATGAACGTGTCGTAACATTATCATAAAAGGGCGGGGCTTAGTAAACGTGTGGACGTATTATCATGAAAGGGTGGGGCTTAGTGAACGTGTCGACGTATTATCATGAAAGGGTGGGGCTTAGTGAACGTGTCGACGTGTTATCATGAAAGGGTGGGGCTTAGTAAACGTGTCGATGTATAATCAAGAAAGGGCAGGGCTTAGTAAACGTGTCGACGTATTATCATGAAAGGGCGGGGCTTAGTGAACGTGTCGTAACATTATCATGAAAGGGCGGGGCTTAGTAAACGTGTCGTAACATTATCCTAAAAGGGCGGGGCTTAGTAAACGTGTCGACGTAATATCATGAAAGGGCGGGGCTTAGTGAACGTGTCGACGTATTATCATGAAAGGGTGGGGCTTAGTGAACGTGTCGATACATTATCATGAAAGGGCGGGGCTTAGTGAACGTGTCGACATATTATCATGAAAGGGCGGGGCTTAATGAACGTGTTGAAACATTATCATGAAAGGGTGGGGTGTGGTGCTGCGCCACACGACTCAATTGCCAGAGAGGTAGGCCACAACGCGTTGATATAACAAAGAGTCTTTATTCAAAGCTCGCACTTCAGCACTGGGCGGGCTCGAGCTTAGAGCCCGCATATATGTCCCAAGGCCACGCCTTGCCCCCGTGGCCGATCGGCCGACAGGCGGGGCATGCATTTCAGTTCCCCGCCTGGACACTCGCGCCACCCACTGGTGCGCGGAATTATTGCCCCTTGTGCCCGCCACACGCGCCCCCCCAGAATTCCCGCGCACCTGAAGGGTGAGTTTGCGGGGAAGCCGGATGACCCGGCCGAAACGCCCCCTGGCGAAGGGTGCACGGCTGGGGGGGTAGCGGGACGGCGGGGCTGGGGGGTGCCGGGGGTCCGACTGCCGGGGGGCAGCCTCGACGCGGAGGCAGAGCTGCTTGCGGGGGGTGGTCCAGATCGAGGTGGGCCGGTTTGAGGCAGTCCACGGAGATGCGATCCGGGGCACCGCCGATGTCGATGGTGAAATATTTGTCCCCGGTCTCCAGCACGCGGAAGGGCCCGTCGTACGGGAGCCGTAGCGGTGCCCGGTGGGCGTCGTGCCGGACGAAGACGTACTCCGCCATGCAAAGCTCTGGGGCGACGTGGGAAGACGGGCAACCGTGGTGTGCCGTCGGCACCGGGGCGAACCTCCGGGCGGTCTCCTGAAGGGCGGAGCGCTGTTGCGCCGCGGACCAAGGAGCCGTGGAGTCGGGGATAAATTCGCCCGGTACCCGCAGTGGTTGCCCGAAGACCAGCTCCGCCGAGGATGCGCGCAGGTCGTCCTTGGGCGCCGTCCTGAGGCCCAGCAGGACCCAGGGGAGTCTGTCGGCCCAGCTGCCGTCGCGGAGGCTGGCCCGGAGCGCGGCCTTCATGGAGCGATGAAAGCGCTCGCACAGGCTATTGGCCTGGGGGTGGTAGGCCGTGGTGTGGTGTAGTTTCACACCGAGCCCTTGCGCCACCGCGGCCCAGAGCTCCGAGGTGAACTGGGGGCCGCGGTCGGACGAGATGTCCGAGGGGGCACAGAACCGGGCAACCCAAGTGGCGATGAAGGCTTGCGCCACATCAGCCGCAGACGTCGCCGCCAATGGGACGGCCTCCGGCCACCGTGTGGTGCGGTCCACCATGGTGAGGAGGTGGGTGAACCCCCGCGAGGGGGGCAGGGGTCCCACCAAGTCGACGTGCACGTGGTCGAACCGACGCTCGGGCACCGCAAATGGGGCCAACGGGGCCTGGGTGTGGCGGTGGACCTTTGCGCGCTGGCACGCGAGGCACGTCCTGGCCCAGTCGCGGACGTCCTTCCTGAGGCCATGCCAGACGAACTTCGCCACGACGAGCTTCTGGGAGGCCTTCGTGCCCGGGTGGGACAGGCCGTGAATGGCGTCGAACACTGGGCGCTGCCAGCCAGCGGGCACGATGGGGCGAGGCCGGCCGAGGGAGACATCACACAGGAGGGCCGCGCCAGCGGCGTCGAACGGCACCTCAGTGACGCAGAGGCCCATGACGGCGGTCCGCAAGGTCTGGACGCCGGGGTCGGCGGGCTGGTCCTCCGCCATCCGGGCATAGTCGATCCCGAGGTGGACCGCGTGCGCGACGGACCGGGAAAGGCAATCCGCCACCGGGTTGTCCTTACCCGCCACATGACGGATGTCCGTCGTATACTCGGACACGGCAGAGAGGTGACACTGCTGCCGTGCCGACCATGGCTCGGCGACCTTGGCCATCGCGAACACAAGGGGCTTGTGGTCGACGAAAGCCATGAACGGGTGGCCCTCCAGCAGATGGCGGAAGTGTCGTACCGCCCGGTGGAGCCCGAGCAGCTCGCGGGCGAAGCTGCCGGCTAAAAAACGCCAGCAGTTGCCAAGCACCACGCACCCACTGCTCGTGCACCGCGCCCACCTCGTAGTCCGACGCGTCGGTGGTGAGGGCGATCGGCGCATCTGGCGCCAGGTGCGCCAGCATGGTGGCGTCGGCCAGGGCCAGCTTTGCGCCCGCAAACGCCGCGGCCATCGTCTCCGAGCAGGCGATGTCACCTTTGCCCGGCTTGCCCCGGATGGCCTCATGCAGGGGGCGGAGGAGCTGGGCGACGTGGGGCACGAAGCGGTGGTAAAAATTTACCATGCCCAGGAACTCCTGGAGCCCCTTGATCGTGCGGGGTCGCGGGAAATCCCTGACCGCCTCCACCTTGGCCGGTAAAGGGACGGTCCCGTGCCTGGTGATGCGGTGCCCCAAGAAGTCGATGGTGGCGACGCCGAAACGGCACTTGGCGGGGTTGATGATTAGGCCATGCTGGCCCAGGAGTTCGAAAAGCGTGCGGAGGTGGAGCAGGTGCTCCTCCCGGGACGCGCTCGTGACTCGGATGTCGTCCAGGTACACAAAGAGGAAAGGTAAGTCGCGCAAGACGCTGTCCATAAGCCGTTTGAACGCCTGGGCCGCATTCTTCAACCCGAAAGGCATTCTCAGGAACTCGAAGAGGCCGAAAGGGGTGATGACGGCCGTCTTCGGGACATCGTCTGGTTGGATGGGGACCTGGTGGTAGCCCCGGATGAGGTTCACCTTGGAAAACACGGTCGTGTTTGCCAACCGGGCGGAAAGGTCCTGGATATGCGGGACCGGGTAGCGGTCGGGGGTGGTGGCATCATTGAGCCGGCGGTAGTCCCCGCACGGCCACCATCCGCCGCCGGGTTTCGGCCCAATGTGCAGAGGAGAAGCCCAAGCACTGTTGGAGCGCCGTACGATCCCCAGCCGCTCCAGCGTGGCGAATGCCGCTTTTGCCACGGCGAGCTTCATGGGTTCAAGTCGGCGTGCCCGGGCATAGACCGGCGGCCCGACCGTGGGTATATGGTGCTCCACCCTGTGTTTAACGGCCACCGCTGAGAAGGTGGGCCGCGTGAGGGCCGGGAAACTGGCGAGGAGGCGGGTGAAGTCGTCCGCTGCCGGAAGCGTGCAAATTAAACTCGCCGGGACGGAACCTTCCAGCAACCCGCTTGGCAAGCCACTCCGTGAGCCGCTCAGTGAGCCGCTCAACGAGCCGCTCAGCGAACAAGCGAGCGAGCTGAAGGTTTCGGCCTGGACGAGCTGTCTGCGCTTCACGTCGACCAACAGCCCATTCGCACATAGGAAGTTCGCACCGAGCAGTGCCATTGGCACGCTGGCGGTGACGAACGACCATTGAAAACGCTGCCCTCCGAATCGCAGTGAGAGGCAACGCTTCCCGAATGTGCGGATGGGTGTACCTTGGCGATGGGCGATGGGTGTACCACCTTGTTGGCGGCAAGCAAAGCGGGGCCCCGGCCCGCGGTTTGCTTGTCGGACACGGAGGCGGGGAGGACGCTTACCTGTGCTTCTGTGTCGCAAAGGAAACGGCGCCTGGACAAAGTGTCCATGATGAAAAGGAGGCTGCCGGAATGGCCGACGCTCATGGCCACCAAGTGAGTGCCGGTCGTTTCCCCGACCCGTCAAAAGAGCACGGCGGGCCACACGTTTTAGCCTGGCGGCCGAACCTGGCATGGTAGTAGCACCAGGTTTGCGGCGGTAACGGCCGCGGCGGCCATGCCAGCGGCGGTGGTGGTGGCGGCGGCGGTAGTGGATGGGGCGTAGCAGCGGCCACGAGGGAAGTCGGGAGCGCTGGACCATCCGCGCCGGGATCCACTACGGCAGCACCGTACACCGACCGCATGTCGCAGGCCGCAAAATACTTGTCGGCCTCTCCAGCCAGGGTGGGGGTTCTTTTATTTTGGAACCGGCCAGCGCGAGGCGTTCCTGTGCAGGTAGCTGGCGTAGGAAAAGCGCCCGGAATAAGAAATCCGGGGGTTGGTCTCCAAGCAGGGACAGCATGGAATCCATCCGGACGGATGGTCGTGTGTCGCCAAGGGCGGGAAGGTCCAGGCGGCGGTCGGCCCGTTCGATCTCCGTGAGCCCGAACGTGGCGATGAGGAGACGTTTGAGCGCCTCGTACTTGTTGTCGCCCGGCGGGCGCCGAAGGATGGACACGACTCGGGCGACAGTGCCGGGCCCGAGGGCGGCGACCACGTGGTAGTACCGGGTCTCGTCTGCCGTTATGCCTCGGAGTTGGAATTGAGCTTCGGCTTGCAAAAACCAAACGTCGGCTTGCGCTTCCCAAAACTCCGGGAGTTTGACTGCGACGGCGTTGGTAGCCATGGCGCCTTCGGTGGTCAGCAACGGCTGAACCAATCAGGGTCACCAGTGTGGTGCTGGGCACACACGACTCGATTGCCAGAGAGGTAGGCCACAACGTGTTGGTATAACAAAGAGTCTTTATTCAAAGCTCGCACTTCAGCACTGGGCGGGCTCGAGCTTAGAGCCCGCATATATGTCCCGAGGCCACGTTTATTCTCCGGGCGTGGCCGATCGGTCGAAAGGCGGGGCATGTGCTTTCGTTCCCCGCCTGGACGCTCGTGCCACCCACTGGTGCGCGGAATTATTGCCCCTTGTGCCCGCTGAACGTGTCGATACATTATCATGAAAGGGTGGGGCTTAATGAACGTGTTGAAACATTACCATGAAAGGGTGGGGCTTAGTAAACGTGTCGACGTATTATCATGAAAGGGCGGGGCTTAGTAAACGTGTCGACGTATTATCATGAAAGGGCGGGGCTTAGTGAACGTGTCGACGTATTATCATCAAAGGGCGGGGCTTAGTAAACGTGTCGACGTATTATCATCAAAGGGCGGGGCTTAGTAAACGTGTCGACGTATTATCATCAAAGGGCGGGGCTTAGTGAACGTGTCGACGTATTATCATCAAAGGGCGGGGCTTAGTGAACGTGTCGACGTATTATCATCAAAGGGCGGGGCTTAGTGAACGTGTCGACGTATTATCATGAAAGGGCAGGGCTTAGTGAACGTGTCGACGTATTATCATGAAAGGGCGGGGCTTTGTGATCGTGTCGACGTATTTTCATGAAAGGGCGTGGTTTAGTGAACGTGTCATGTGATCATGTGATCATGAAAGGGCGGGGCTTTGCATGAAACGAAGATGAACCTAATTTGCATCTTGAGAGGCGTGACTCGGAGTTTCCTGGTTTGCTTGAAAAGGTTATTGTAATATTGAAGCCTCGTGTTGCTTCATTCACGTTCCGAATAACAGCTTTGAAGGAAAGCGTATTGCGTGATCGCCATTGGATCCATTTTGCAAGCCGGGGATTCCTGTGAAAAACCTCGTCGGCATCCTGATCCTGAAACCGAAACCTGCTGCTTCAGAAGTTGAACCCGCCTCGCGTTGTGGGAGGTAGCCGGTAGGTGGTGAGTCTCATTTCTTGGCGACTGTTCCTAAATCCTATCTAAAGTTATGGCGATAACTCCTATAAAACTAAAAGGACGCGACCATAGGCCTATATGGACACGATCGACAGACAACTTTTGTTTATATTGACAACAACGCCAGACAACTATTGACGCCAGCTCGGCTCTACTTCCCGAAAGATGTTTGAATACAGTAGTTTGTGTTGGTCTAGTTTGGGTTGGTCTAGTTTGGGTTCAAAAGGGTCACAAACGCGGACAACACTACATCGCAATGGAAACACATTTGATCATTTATAATGTGTGGTTGTGCATTGCTTGGGTCGTCACTCCTACCTGTGCTTTTCTGTGTGTTGTTCTCGATTTTGTGAAGTTTATTTATTCGTTTTCGGCGATATTTGTCGGAACGCTATTTAGCCGGTAGAGCGGTTCCGTTTATAATCCAAAGTGACGTCACTGCCGGTAAATGGCGGCACCGAGCTGCGGTGGTTTTGCGATTCGGGTTGGGGATGAATTTAACGATTTCGATGCTTTACAAGAGGCCATTAAGAGGTATGAAAAGCAAACGTATATTTCATATTGGATACGAGACAGTCGAACGATAGACGCGGCGCGGAAACGCGTCCAAACAGTTTTCAGACCCGAGCTCAGGTATTACGAACTCACGTTCGCATGTATTAAAGGAGGTCGAAAATACACGAGCAAATCTCAAGGAAAGCGCCCAAACCAGAGGTTAGTGTCGGGGGGAGGGTGGTGAGTAGAATGTGTTACATGAGGCTGAGGTAAAAAAAAAAAAAAAAAAATCAGATAGCCGGTTGCACTGTTAGTGTTAACGTGTGGTTGCATCATTCTACAGTGGTGTGCTTGTGCTGTCTGTGCTCTGTTCAGCGCTGCGCGCCGCCCCCAACCCATCCGCTCCGCCCCCATCCCAGCCGCTCCGCCCCCAACCCAGCCGCTCCGCCCCCAACCCAGCCGCTCCGCCCCCAACCCAGCCGCTCCGCCCTCAACCCAGCCGCTCCGCCCCTCATCAGGATCGCCTCGCCCCAGCACAGCCGCCCCACCTCGTTACCCCAACCCCACTCCCCACACTTTCCCTTTTCACCAAGATGTGTATGCAATCTGTCATGTTGCTTTGCCTATCGATTTATGTCGTTTTGGGATGGGGAGATTGTCAGGTCGATTGGCAGAATTGCCTTTCTCTTCCTCTCCCCCTTCTTGCACTTTTTTTTCTCCACTTTGTGCTAATAAACTGCTTTTAAACCTGCTTTCGTTCTTGTTTTATTTGCTATTTCTATTTACATTTTCTTATTAGAACTTTCAGGGCAGAATGTCAAGCTGCAATTAAAGTGAGAGCTAGAAGAGATGGGCAGAAACTTGTGGTAAGATCGATCATGAGGGACCACAATCATGATAATCCCAAGGTATGGAAACACGAATATCGATATGCCATTAGGCACACACTCGAGCTTGTCGCCGTCTCGATTCGAAGTAAAGATGTTTTCAGCACTTTTCACTCATTTGAAAACAATCCTCTCGTAGAATGTGAATCCGTTATTTTATTTCATTTTTTGCATTATATTTAACAGGAAACATTCCACCTTCTCCCAAAAGAAAGAAGACTCGCCAACATGCACCTCGAGGAAGTAAAGGATATCCTGAGGACGAAACCAAACACGAAAATTTTACAAAGCCATATTTCCAAGCAGAGCAACAGAACGATTCTGAGTTTGGTGCATCGTCGGTTCGATTACGTTGTTTTTTGCCTACCTCCATGGCGTTGTACACCAATGGGTCTTTGCTCTTGGCGCAATGCACGGTTACTTTACCGGTAAAACACGGCCATCGTAAACGTTTGTAGGCACCGGGAATACCAGCGAAATAGTGTTCACGTAATTTTTGCCGGCACCTGTAGTGACGTCACTGTATTAACCGATGGACTTGCGGCACAATTGTGTTTAAAAAGTGGTTTCTAGTGTCGGCTAAATGTATAATCCGTTTTCATTTATCTTCTTTTTCTTTGTTTCTATTCTAGAGATGGAAGACTTTACAGTTGGAGAGAATATTCCTGAGGCAATGAATGAGGTGGGGCTCACTTTTTGTATTTGTTTTATTTGTGTCGTCAGATACCTTTCGGCTTTTTTGGTTTACCTGTGTGACTCACTATGTATAAATGAAGCGGTAAGCTTCACTTCTGCGTTATCAAGGCAGGCATATGCAGCCTCGTTTGAAAATGTTGAAACACTTTGCTTGGCATACAACAAATACAAGGTTCTGTCACTAAGAGAACAAGACTGAAAGTCTAACGGGCGTAGCCGGGCTTGTAAAATATTATAAACCACAAACGCACATGATTAGCTTTTTAAACGGTCGCTAATGCTGTTTATAACATTAAACAAATAAATTAGGAGGAATCCCGACATCCGTGAGGTAAGTTTTACTTACAGAATGGAGGGAAGATCTACTGTAATCTACATTATACCCACAAGGGTTGGGTACGTACCGTTTTGTTGGAAGAGACGTAACGCCGATGCTTTCGATATTTGATGGTCATTTTAACAATCGCTTTGTTTGTGTTTCACACTGAATGAAAAACGTCAAGGTAGAGCATGGCGATTGTGATATGTGACAGGTTCGACGATATATTCGGTATGAATGGCATATAAATCAAAATGGCGGTTTGTGGAGAGTCAGCCGAGCCACCGCACCGCCGTAATGACATCAGACGTAATCGCATCACCCTGTCATGTGACCAGATACTCAGCTCTGATTGGTATACATTTGAGGGGACATCATACATACATTCATACACACGGACAAACACTGTTCTAGACGGCTTTGCCCTATGGGCTACACTATAAAAACTCTTACATGATGACGCATTCTCTTAGCCAACAACGTGTGTGTGTGTGTGTGTGTGTGTGTGTGTGTGTGTGTGTGTGTGTGTGTGTGTGTGTGTGTGTGTGTGTGTGTGTGTGTGTGTGTGTGTGTGTGTGTGTGTGTGTGTGTGTGTGTGTGTGTGTGTGTGTGTGTGTGTGTGTGTGTGTGTGTGTGTGTGTGTTGTGCTTGCCTGCTACCCCCACACGTGGGCCTCCGGAGATGGAAGAGATGTACTGGGACTCAAAGTATCTAAGTATGTTGAAACTGATCAGTGGAATTTTGAAGAAACTATCGGGGGACCAAAAAGGGGACCAAAACCCAAAGACCAAAAGAAAAGGGGACCAAAAAACAACAACAACCACGGCGCCCGAAAAAGGCCAACCCCCGCTTTGCGGGGAAAAATGACCTCTAAAGGTGGGTTTGTTTTTTTTAATCGGAGAAAAAATTGGTGATCGAAACCTTTTGGGAATTGTGGAGCCGTATGGTTTCGAGCTTTATCCGAGTGATTCAGACGAGCATGGTGAAGATGAAAACGCCGGTCACATGTTCACTACAGATTAGTAGGTTTTGTTTTTCCATTCAATAGACGGTTTATCAGGGATTTTGTATTGATTCATAAATCATTTATATTACTGCAGAAGAAATACGACAGCACGGATACTACACAGACACTGCAAACAAAATGGGTGACGAATGCTTTAGCCCACCGGAACAGGTTGACCCAGCGTGTCCTGTATGTTACAGGATTGTCCAGTGTCATAACTTCCTGGGACGCCATTTCTGTTTGTGGTCGTGCTGTCATGTTCAGCCATCATGTCCATCCCGTATCCGTACTGTAAATGTCCTGCCCCATTGGAGGGGGAATGGGGTGGGGATGTGGGGTGATTGGTAAGGTGAGATCGGTCTTGTGCAGGCCAACGCAAGTATTCAATTCACTGCTCCAATCGCCCGTGTTCATGTGCTGGTAGCTGGGTGGAGATTGTGTTGCAGTTTTGAGCGACGGTGGTTTCTTCTGCTTAATCGTGGGGATGCCATACTCTCTCAATTGTGGCGGATAACCCCAAGATCTAGCCATCTGTTTCATAACTGTTCTGTAAAATGTTCCGAGCACAAAGCCAAACATTTTGTAGGCCCAATCGACACTCAGGTATTTCTGACAAACCTCGGATGTTTCGGCCATTGGTGTAGCATGAAACTGTTATTCCATCCACCCAGAGCATATCGACGAGGCATATTTGTGGAAAATCGAAATTTATTCACCGTTTGAGTTAAATCGTACCGTGATCTAACATGTAGACAATGCGGATATGGCGCTCGACTTCAGAGTGTGACGTCAAGGTTAATTGTGAAGAAGAAGATTAAGACTTTTTTATCGCAAAATTACCAGTACCTACTTTATAAGTCGGAAATTGGAAAAAGACACCATATCTATGTTGTAGGGTATTGAGGGATAGATTAGCGTTGAGGTGGTCTGAGCGTTTGAGCTTCCCTTTAAAGAGACAAGTAACATGTTTCTATTGCATTACATGCGTGTCTTGTTTTGGAGATGTTTTGCCAAAATACCGTTTGTATTACCTCCATTTTGTTTGCTCCCCCTTTTTATGTCCCTGATTATGTCGTTCATGTAATCAACCTTTCAGTTCGTTAGAGTTTGTTTACCTTTCACTGGTAGTAAGACAATACTGTTTGATTTATTGTCCAGAGATCAAATCCGAGGGATTCAAACCTTGATCCGTGCTCTGTTCATAATGAATTTCTGATACTTCTTGAACTGATTCCAGCTTTGGCAAAATCGCATTGTTCCGTGTAACACCCAGCAGTCATGCATTTGCCTTGTTGATCGATTGATTGAAACACAAGTGTAGTTGATCAGTTTAGGAGTGGCCTAATGTAGTGTTGCGGTTCTGTGTTTTTACAATAAAAGGTTAATTTCCCCTCGTAGTTTAGTTACACTACAACACATAGCCTCGTTTAAAGCTCAGTCATTTCATAGTAAATGTAAGCGTAGACCTTTCCTGTGTTTAGTTTTGCGTTGAGAGAACAATGAGAGTTAGGTCCTTTATGATGCCTCAATGCTTTTGGTTTGGGTGCAAAATACCACGAGGCCGGCCTGAACAAGTCGATCAAGGCCGAAGGAAGGCGGGGCAGAAGGAGTGGGAGTGACCGGTAAGCACGAGCCGCCAATCAGGGCTCGAGGGGAGTGGCTTACCACTGCAGCAAAAGGCGTGGTTTGGAACATTCGATGCGGGCTAGGGCGGGGCCAATATAGCCCTGTGCCCGGAGCCCCCACCTCAGTTATGAGAAGGGAGGCAGACGAGTTATGAGGAGTTGGAGGGCAAGTTGCGCTGAGTTCAGTTACGAGAGTGAAAGCGCGCAGTTGTATCAATCGCGCTGTGAAAGACAGCCGTGCCGAACCACAGACGCGCGCATATATTTTCCTGCCTGCCTGCCTTTGTTTGAGATACGCGCCGCGAGGATTTTCCCGCCTGCCTGCCTGTCTTCGCCGGGGGACGTGCGGTGACCATCTGCATCTGCATCTGCTCTGAGTCTCGGAGGTCGGTGGTTCCAACCGTGGCTGAGTCGTACCAAAGACTTCAAAAATGGTACGTGCTGCTTCCTTGCTTGGCAATCGGCTCTCCAAAAGATGGATCACGGGCAAACAACGCTGGGAAGGCAATGGTATACCTCCCAGTATAACCTTTGCCAAGAAACTTTCAGCAGCACCAACCCTCTTTATAGGGGATGGTAAATCAAAAATCTACAGACAGTTGTAGCAACCAAAATATGGAGAATAACAGTATACTGTATGAGGGAATGCAGAATTAAACAGTCTGTCATGTTGGGAAAAGTAGAAAAACAAGGGCGAAGAAGACTTGCACTGCTGCCAGACAAGATGACCTTGATACGGGAGGTGGATCGGAACCGTCAGGTCCCAGTGGTGAAGACTGAACTATTGAAGCCATTGTTCAGAATCCTTATGCACCATTTCAGAACGAGCTTCATAACAATTGTGTTGCTCATGAAACTGGAATGTGTTTGAGTTTGAAAGAAAATTTGAAAATACCCTGAAATACCCAAGTCCATCCACCATTTTCCCTTGGAACACATTCTTAACCCACCCATTCTGGATGTTCAACTTGCAGCCTATTTTGAGCAGAGATCAATTATTTGGGTGGCAATTGAGAAATGCACATTTCACTTGGTCCTTTCTCAAACTGCATTCCAGAAGTGATCCCTGGTTTAGATGTATATGAGAAATTGGGCCGAAGAACCTGTCTTGTCCATTGTTCAAGTTGATACTTGGGTATGAAATTGTTGCATGGGTATGCAGTTCGTTCTTGTGAAATACTTTTGGGAAATTGAATGAAATAATAATCGTGAAATACTCCTTGCATCAATGGGTTCCAAAATTAGCTTTTGGTCTCATGGCTAGCAGGATGATGCCGAGGTAGCGAACTTGTTTTTGTCCTTTCTCATCTGGTTTTGATTCCCGGGCCTGATTATTAAACTCTCATCTTGCTCCGTCGTTGGTAGAGAGAAGCCTCATTGATATGCCTTCCCTCGGAGGGGGTGTTAAGCCGGTTGTCCCATTTCCTTGGCATTAGTTTCGGGAATGAATGATCCCATGGTACATTTGTGAAATAATAGGCCCTTGTGAACTGGTACCCTATAGTGAATATCTAAATTTCTGCCCTGATTTACTTTGGGCACTAAATCAGTGGCATAGGTTGATGATTGCTCTCACACTCATTGATGCCATTGGTGGGATTGGCAGGATGGCCTAGACTCTAGCCCTAGAGGTACGCACCCTCATCTCTAAGCTGTCTAGCATGGGTTTGAATCCTGACCAGCTATAAACTGCTATCCTGGTGTTTGACAGGCAGGGTGATGAATCGATGTGGGTGCCGTCCCTCAGATGGACGTCAAACCTGGTGTCCGGTCTGCCGGCATTAGTTGGTGGATGTTAAAGATCCCATGGTGTTCTTCGCGAAGAGTAGGTGAGATATCGCCGGCACCCTGAACAAATTACAAATTCCTGCTCTAACCTACAGAGGGATTCACATCAGCAGCATAACCACTTCCTCAGCCAATGATGCTACCCCGCAGCCTTGTGTGCTATTGGTATTTGATGAAATGATGAAATGCACTATTTCACATTAAACAAAAGGGTCAAGTGACCTTTTTAACATCCACAAAGTGTATCGAAGTTAAGGACTTCAATTTTTTGTGATGGAATTGCAGGACAGGGGTGAAGGAACTGCTGTTACGTTTGTCAAACGCAGCTTGGCAAAAGAAAAAACGAGAGAAGAATTGGGAACCGAATTGAAGGAAGCGAAGGCTGAACTGAAGAAGCTTAACGACCTGCTGCATGTATGTACGACACCATTTCACTAGCATTTTACAAACTCGTTAAACATTGCTTGAAGGATGCGAAATTAATTGTAGTTAACAATGAGCAGAGATTTTGGAAATTAGAAATACGTTAAAGCGGTTTTGTTGTTTTCAAACTTCCATAACTTCCACTAACAAAGTATAATTACCGTATTTTTTGGCGTATACGTCAATACTTCCCTCCTTCCCCCCCCCCCCCCCCCACACCCCCCGGAAGTCCAGGCCTCGACTTGTACTCGGAATCTACTTATCTATGGATTGAGATGATTAAATGCATAAAATATATATTTTTTAAAGTGTGATCTTTTCTGAAATAAATTGTGCACCGGTAATTGTTAATTTAAAAGAGTGCTCGGGGATTAATCTCTTTCATGGAGTAAAATGTGGTTTTATTACAATAAGTGTCAGGTGTTTGTTTATTAAGGAGTAGTGAACTGCATTAAAATGTAATGTGCTGATTATGATTCTGCAGCTTGTTCAGTTTTGGTTGGTTTCATCAGATAACAGCTCGATTTCACCAGAGGGAACCATAGGTTTGCTCTCCATCTGTCTGTCTGTCTGTCTGTCTGTCTGTCTGTCTGTCGGTCCATCCTCCCGTCCCACGTGCTGTTTTTCAGACTTTTTTGGCACACCATTTAACATATTCAACTGAAACTTGGTACGTGGCTTTATTATAAGTTACAGAACAAGTTCGAGTTTCAGGGTGTCATCAAGTTTTCAGATTTGTGCCCTTTTTGGACTTAGAAAATATCAAACTGATCAAGACATTGGGGTTGAGTGGTGCAAGGAAACCCAGATGTACACGAGGTATTTCCACAGCATTTATAGACCAGGAAGTGTGTTGATGGGGGGGGGAGTCCAGCAGTCACCCTTGTGCTCAACCTATTCACAGAATTTGGGATTTGCAAGAGTATTGACCCACGTGCTTGAACTTTGTTAAGAATACAGTGAGCTCTTTGTTATGCACAAGCAAACAGCAGGTTGCTGAACATCACCTCTAAAGGACTGTGGGGTCTATGATACATTGACTCCTGCTGATGCATGTGGAATGTATGTATAACCTCTGGAGAAAAAGGAGAACGGACTAAAAAGACAGAGATTCGAAACTTTGCAGCTTGAGAGGGTTACAGACTTCGTTTGGAGCTTAATTGATTATTGTTATTCGCACGAATGCGAGTCTCATCTCGTCTTTAACTCATCGTCTTTCTCTCTTTGCATCCTTTTCTGTCATTCCTTTCACTTTGCTTTGCTCGCTCACATTCTTTCTTTCGCTCTCCTTCACAGTTTGCCGATTGATTTCTCATCACATCATTTGTTTGCGTCATTCATTCTTTCTTACATCTTCCATCTCCGTCCTTTCGCTCTCTTCCTTATTTCTTCACCTTCCGCCCTTGCACACCTTCGCTTTCGCATTCCCACATCCAATAGCTCTGTTGCTGGACTCCTCTGCCTCATCTACAGTGGCCGGACGTCCTGCCAGGAAACTCGTTAAATGTGCCACGAATAACATCACTGCTCCATGGGGAAATTGCAGTGTCGCGGCTGTGCGAGGAGCATGAGGGGAACAAGCACGGAGGGTCCCGCTTTCAGTCAGGATGTGGGAACCAGAGTCAACAAGTGTAAGGTGTGCAGGGGGTCCATCCTGTCCTCAGGATGGACCGCCTGCGCACATGACAAGTAGTGTCAAACTGGGCCATACGTAAAGAATTGACAAATCTCGAATTTCTATTTTAATGGACGCTTATGTGAAGGTGAGTTTATGTATGTTGAGGCTTGTGTAACCCGAGCACTGCCTGTATATTTGTATACGTGATTATGGTTGAGCAGAGAAATAAATAAAGATACTTTTACATGATCATTAATTTTTATACCTTTAGTTTGTAATGTATTTTAAGTGAAACATATTTGCTTATTTGGGGAAACTAGTACACCCACTCACTAGGGGAGCGGCAGGAAGGGTCATTCCTCTTTGGGGTATATAGATTACAGTTGATCTATGGTCGGATCTCAAGAACATTGGATGTGTGTTCATTTACCAAGTTTCTTGTGGAAAGATCGCCAAATGGTTTAAGCATTCGAGCAAGCACGCTATTCAGAACCGTTAAACGGCTGGCTTGGCAAGCGCTAGCTAGCTGCTTGGTAAATGAGCACACCCCGGTCTTCCTCACTTTCAGTTCGTGTTAAACAGCAGGAGTGAGTTTCAAAAGTTCGCTACGAAAAACGCCACGTTAGCGGCAGGAAGGGTCATGTTATTAACCCAACCCTTGTGGGGGTGTATAGAGTACAGTCGATCTTCGCTCAGTTCTGTAAGTAAAACTTACCTCACGGATGTTGGGATTCCTCCAAATTTCTTCATTTAGTGTTATAAACAGCATTAGCGACTGTTTAAAAAGCTAATCATACATGTTTGTGGTGTGTAGTAATTTTACTTCCCATAGAGGCCGTTGCTCCCACAAAAACGCCATGATAAGCTATTTATAAACTGGTGATTCGACGTTTGTTCAAGGAGGAAAAACCCCTTGGGAAGGTGGGATATTATTGGTATTAATGATGTTTTGTAATAACATTAATATTTTGCTATTATCGTTTGTGTTGTTATTAGAAGCGGCCTTGGAAAAACGCCACGATAAAGCTAACTTAACATGGATATACACCTCAACACACAACCCCATTGACTGCAATGGTGGGGAAAACCTGCTTGGGAGAGAAAACCCCCTTGGGGAGGGAGGCAAATGAATGTGCTACAACCTTCATTATGTAACCATCCTGTCAAGTTTGGTTGAGATTGGATAAGCAACGACGGAATGTATCGCGGTCAAAAAATCATCAGACATACACCAAATTGCTTATTTTTAGTGTGATGTGTAAATAAATAAACAAACCTCTCTAACCTGATATGCAGCATGCATGTCACTGTTTAAATTATTTGTTTCCTTTAAGTTTGCAGAACTGAAGCATGACGTGGAACAGGGTAGACTGGTGCAGGAGAATCAGGTTTTGCAAGCAGAACTAAGACGGATACAGATGCAGCTCAACAGAGAACTTGGAGAATTTGGGGTATGGAGGCATGTTATGAAACTGTGCTGTCTTATTGCCCCCATGATGAGCCAAGTCATCCTTTTGGCATTTATTTTCTTACTATTAATTTTTTGGGTCTTATGGCTGTTTTCCATTATGGAAATGTGCACCTAGGTCTACTCAAACCCAGTTGGTTATTATGTGGTACTCTTTTCTCCATATGCTTGTAATCACTTCCATATTCATTCTCTCTTTTGAGTGATGGTAGAAGCTGGACAAAAAATACACGACACTTTAAGGGGTTGGGAGGTGTTTCCCAGAAAGCCTTTGATGTCTGAGCCACAGTGACATGATGCCTTCTTCACCTTTGCGGACGCAGCCATATTGGAATTCCTTCACCCCTGCAGGATGTCAATTTAGAGTGACCTTTCACTTTAATTCATCCAAAATTGATAGAGGCACTGTTGAAATTGTTGATTTGAGGCTACGAGATACCATTTCCAGAAAGGAGGATGTTCAACTGTAAGTTTGTAAATTTTAGAGGGAGCTGAAGGGTAATACTAAATCACCGACTCACCTCTTGTGTGCCACCGATTTATTATTAAATAATAACAAAAAACTTTCAGTGTGGATGCAGATCGAAGTTAAAAAGAAAAATGAGACATTACTCATTCACGGAGTCATGTAATTAAGAATGGGAGGTGCAACGGTTCAGGCAAAGCATCACAGTTGAGGTGGGGGAGGGGGTGGATTGTATGACATGAAAGATTATATGTATGACATGACCCCTTTATGTATGGCATGACCCCTTAGAGGTAAATTAATCATTCAAGTTAGAATGTATCAAACTTTTGTTACCCTGAATTTAATCATAAGCTTTATTATCATTAATTTTGAGTGTGCTGTTTGGCATCTGTCAAAATAACCAATTTGCATTGGTTTTTCTTTTTCACAGATGTGTATTTGAAATATTTTTTTAAATGATGGCATATGAAGAAAATGAGTAAATAAAGTTGCATTGTAATGTTATGAATGTTGCTGAGCGACAAAGCAATGGAGAGCGATGTAAGAATGGAGAATGTTCACAAAAATAAACAAGAATAACAAAATGAGAATACAAAAATGAGAAGCTGTGGGATTGCCAAAAAAAAAGAAAAAGTACCACTTGACCTGTAGCTTTATCTGGGCTATGGCCTAATGTTTTACTCCAAAGTTTGTAGCATTCTGACTGTTGGGTCTGTAGAAGATTTTTGAAGGGATTTACACGATTTTTCTCAAAAAGTTGACCAAGTCCACCAATTTAACACTTCTGGTGACGTGATCAGCATGACCTCCGCAATTTAACATCCCTACCCTAGCCTAATGTTGTAACCCAAATCTGGTAGCATTTTGACTGGTGGGTGCGGAGAAAAATATTTTTGAAGGAATTTATAAAGTCTGCTATTATGACACACTTCCGGTCACGTGTCCAGAACGAGCTTTACAATCCCCGTTCCCAGTCAGGAGCAGAACCGTGCAGCCAAATTTCAGCCGGATCAGCCAAGCAGTTTTGGCCAGAAAGGTTGAAATGAAAGACTGATGGTGCAGGATGGCAATACCTTATCTGGAATATAAGTTAATAAATCGTTGTGTGGAGCATTTAAAAAAAAATAGTTATACTCGATTAAAAACCATGACCTAAACGGAAGTGGACGATTATGGAAATCTTGGATTTGATGCAGAGGCTAAAGCAAGTTTAAAAACTAGAAACAGCAATCAGACATTGCAGACCCTCGCCAGGATGTATTTTTGTGGTTTTTAAGGCTTTTGTGTTTAAGCAAATATTGGGGCCAAACCTTTGACCGATGACATCATTTTTTTTTTTCCTCCACCAATTTATCCCGAGATGATGCTCAAGAAATTTCATCTTTATCGGATGAAGTTTTGTACTTGTCGAATTATGATGTCATAATGGAGACACCTATGACATCATTAATATATTTTATTCCCCATGGAAAGTTCTTTACAATGAGCCATGTCTCAGTTTTTTCTATGCAGTGCTTTTGGATATATAGAGGTGGAAAGTTTTTCGGTTTTCCCAAGATGGCGCCCATACCACATGACCTATGACATCACAAGTATCATTAAAAAATATATACAGGTGGTGTTGCACCTATGGTGACAATTTGCTGTCAATCGGACCAATGGTTGCAGAGAAAATCATATTCTGTGCAGACAGACAAACAGACTCAAATGAATACCCTCTCTTCAGGCGAGGGTAACAAGGAAGGGAAGAAGAAGAAGAAGCACAAGACGTTCGAGAAAGGAACTAGGAAGGAGATTGTAGCATAGAAAGGTGGATAAGGAGATATAAAATCTCGCGATTAGATTAATATCAAACTGATCAAGACATTGTGGTACTAATTGGGACTGCGTGACAGAATTGATAATATAGTTGTAATGAAACTCCAGAGGAGATGAAAGACGTCTGTTGTTTGTTTATTGAATTTACTAGCCGAAACCCATGGAACATCCACGGAAGGGAGGATGTGGTGTATGGATAGAGTCTACCATTATGGATGGCATTGGGGATTTGCTTGTCCGAGTAAGAGTTAGGAAGAAAGATGAGAATGAAGAGTGCATATATGAACAACGATCGCCGACACTGGCACAAATGCATGCTCTGGATTGTCCAATCAGCGGACGGCTTGCTTCGCCTTCGCTCAGCAGACGCCAATACGATGGCGTCGTAAGATGGCGTCGTATCGGCAGTTAATCGGATGCTTTTGGGCCCCAATGTCGGCTATTTCAGATTTTTCGAGTATGGCTGTACGTGATAAACAAAGAGCGCGGTTCGTAGATCGTAAATCCATTAGTGCCGTGGGCATCGGGTCACTGGGTGCGGCGTAAAAGGGATAACAAAGTCGAGTCCTTACGCTATTATTATATAGATATTATATAGATTCTTTACAGGAGCTGGATTCATTGAAGAGCAAGGTAGATCTGATGGTGGGACAAACATCAGGGGAATGAATGAGCAGGATAAGGATAAGAGGAAGTAGGTGGTGGTTGGGATCGATACAGATCTATTAGTCATGTTGGTACCCTGTTCAACTCCTTCCATGAATATGTATAAATGCTCTGCCAATGACACTGCTCAATGCAAAGGAACTCCAAGGTACATTGGGTAATATGAAACAGCACAAACTGTTCATTCATGTATTCACAGAGTGAGATACAACATCAGCACTCAACAATCAGGGAAAATACAAAGCATTAAATTTGGCTCGTTCCAACAGTGATCTCTATCCTCACATGGATGTGTTTGCGTGAGATTTGAGTCGTCACGATGAGGTCGCCATTGCAGGGGGAAAAGTTTATTTATTTATTTGTCTTGCATTGCATGGTGCAGAGAAGTTTTCCACATGAAACCAATACCACCATGTTGCATATAAACGTGGGATTAAAGGCTGATTTCCAAGCAGATTCTTATAACTAGTTTAGAGAAAGGCTAAACAGGGCAGACAGGAAAGTGATAGCAGCACTGCAGACTTGAGAAGAAGAGCACTGATACCGTCTGGGCCCATCACCAAAGCTGAGTTACCCAACAAGGATGACAGCTAGTCAGAACGCGAAACAAAATCTTCCCTGACAAAAAGGGCAGTGTGCAATGGGCACGAGGGAGTAAGGTGGAGTCTGGGAGAAATGGGAAACCAAGTACGTAATATGAGGCATTTGCTTGCGACCAAGTAGATATTGGAGATACAAATGAGAAAGGTAAAATGTTTCCCTTTGATCAATGTTTCTGCATGGCTGTGCAACATGGACAATTAGCGAAGTGATAGAAGAAGAAGAAGAAGAAGCTCAAAGAAGAGAGTGACAAATGAAGAGGTATTGCAAAGGGCAAAGCGACATCAACTTGTTTCTGTTGAAATGACAAAGGCAAAAATTTGTATGTATAAAGATGAGGGCTTGAATTTAGAATTTCTGCAATACTGATTAGGTTTGAGGGAAGAGATCTGCAGGAATACAAAGAGTACATGGGTGACATCCAGAGTTTACTTGGCTCAAAGGGATGGACAGTCTTGCATGTTTCAAGAAACGAGGAAGAGATGGACATCCAACACTGCCAACTGGATTGGTGATGACACTATGTTGATGATTGTGATTACATGCAGTCGTCTCCTTTATGGAAATGATCATCGAGACAAAGCTCCAGCTTTAAAAAGCAATAATAGAAAAAAATAAATTTTGTCTTGTTTTTTGAAGTTGAAGTCTGTTCTTCAGACTTTACAGTATTTTCATGATGAATTTTTCTATTTTCTTTATTGTATGGCATGTTGAGTTGTAGATTAAAACATCCAAATGTGCTGACTGATGTCATTAAAAATGACATCTTTTTTTTCTTTTTCTTTTTCAACTTGTATACATTTTTTTCCTTTCGTTTTCCCATGTTTTCCTTTTTTTTATCCTGCAGATTTCCTCATCTTTGCCAGAAAAGCCGCTGGAGTTCACAGAAGTCATTGAGACCCTGAATGAGACACCGGTGGATGAAAGCTTGGCAATTCAGTCCAATTTTAGTATTTCAACAACCGTTACCTACCCTCTGAGTTCAGGAGATGCTCTCATCACCTTTGAGGATGAGAAAGGTAAGGAATTTTAGTTTTCACTCAACTTAAATAACTTGTCTGCAGTAATGATAATTTTAATTTTTGAGCTATTGGCTGCAATTTAAAGACATTTTACAAGGATTGTATTGACAATTAATGTTGAATGATTACAATTATTAATTGTTAATAATTAATTACAATTAATTACATTTAATTAATTGTAATTATTATTAATTATAATTAATTAATTATAATTAATTAATTATTATTGTTTAATATAATTTATAAATAATTAATTAATAAATAATTTTATTATTAATTATTTAATTGTAACATTAATTAGAATTAATGTTACAATTATTAATGTGTATTGACATGCATTTCTGTTTGTTTGTATTTCTTGCAATAGCTAATAATCTCCATGCACACTATATATACCACATGCAAATTTATGGTGAAAAGGAAAGGCATTCTGGATTAATTTAATTTTTTTTTTGAAAACCCATTCAGGAGTTACAATATATGGATGTAATGGGCATCAATAAAATAATTTACTCAAAGCCTCCACTAGCGTTTTCTACGATTATATAACGGCATTCACTCTTATTAATACAATTTTTAGTTTGGACGAAGAAACCAAGATTATCATTTATCAATCTTTAATTCACATCATCAGAATCTTCAAGTACTTGTGATCACAACAACTCAAAGCAAACTATAGATGAGCAGCAAATATGAAGTGTTGTAGTAGCTAATCCATCACATTTACCAATCAAATCGAATTGATGACTCAGTCAGGTGTTCCTATCTACACATCCATAAAGCCAAAAGCCCACTTTGCATTCTGCAAAATTCATATTTATCAGGATTAACCTGTGGCATAAAAGAAAATGGCTAAATTTTCAGTAGAAGGTAGTTGTATAATTGTTTCTGCATGAAGAAGGAAAAACCTGGAGTGAAATGGCTCGTATCGCTCGAGTGTGACAGTGTGGTATCTAAAAGCACAATCACCAATTACAGAGAAACATCTGTAAGACTAAGACCCAAAAAGTTATCCAACAAGGATGAGCAATACTTGAAGATGATATCCTTGAGGAATAGAAAGAAGACAAGCGCTGAATTGACAACCGAACTGGCAGAAGGCTCGGATGTCGTTGTCCATCCATAAATGGTATGAAGATTACTTTTGAAATCAAGACTTAAAGGATGTGTTGTAGTACGAAAACCTCTGTTAAGAAAGGGGAAGAAGATTAAAAGGCTAAAATTTGTACAAGAACAAAAATTGGACTTTGGAACAATGGCCAAAGGTGCTTTGGACAAAAAAATAAAAGTTTATTTGGGTTCAATCAAAGATTGTATGTGAGACGATGAAAAACTGAAACTTATAAAGGGCCTTCGCATTAAAGCAGGTAAACACATAATTTTGGTGTTCCTTTTGATACTTAGAGGTGTCATACTGGACGCTAGAGGGGGTGAGACACGTTGCATTAATTTGTGAATATCTGCAATACCATTATTTTTTGCCTTTTCTCTTCCCAACACACTCTGACCCATCCTTTCACCCCTTCCCCACCAGTGGCACAGAAAGTAATTGCAAAGAGAATTCATTTCTTCGTTGTTGATGACTACAGAATGGAGATTAAAGCTTTTCCCATTGCACTTGAGTTGGTTCAAAACTTTGAGGTGAGAAGCATAATGAGAAATCCTTTTCACTTTGACATTTCTCACGTCAGTGAACGCTTGAGTTTTTTTTGCTCTTGGGTTTAATTTTTAATAAACCTCCTCATTTCTGTTCACTTTGTTTTATTGTACAGATAAATACAGAGGTAAGCAAGACGAAGATCCTAGTGTGGGACATCCCAAGCTGCTTTTCCCCAGAACAAATGGAAGACAAGCTGGAACTGGGCTTTTGCAGACCAACTATCGGTGGTGGGGAGGTGGTCAGTGTGGAATACACACCTGAAACGAGCACAGCTGTCATTACTTTCAAAGATGAAGGAGGTAAAAATGAATCAAGCTGCAGGAGAACAAAATGCATTGATGTGTGTGGTATAGGCTATAGGCAGGGAGGTTTGATGTTTGTTTGTCGTGGACCACAAACGTGACGATATGTTTGTTGATTTGACTGGTAATACATGATACCTAGCTTTACTGATGCCTGATACAAGATCTCTGGGAAATTTGGTGTTGTTGTTTTATTGTAATTCAAAAACTGAAAAGACGTTTTTGCAGAGTTGATGCCAATTCAACACTATCAGACGAGATATCTGGTCCTGTGCACAAGTCAACAATGCATATTTGCAACCACAAACAAGAGCAATCAGATTGCAGACCCCCTCACCAAGATGTGTTTTTGAGTGGTTTTAAAGGCTTTTGTGTTAAAACAAATGTGGCGACCGCACCACGTGACCGATGACGTCATCATTTTTTTTTTTTTTCCACCAATTTATCCCTAGATGCGCTCAAGAAATTTCATATTGATCGCATGAAGTTTTGTACTTGTCGAATTATGACGTCATAATGGAGGCACCTATGACGTCATCATTAACGTGTTATTCCCTCGAGTTATTTACAATGAGCCGTCTCAAATTTTTTTTCGATGCAGCACTTTTGGAGATTTAGAGGTGCAAAGTTTTTCGGTTTTTCCAAGATGGCGCCAGTCCCATGTGACCTATGATGTCATAATTATCATTTAAAAAATTTCTACAGGAGGAGGTGCACCTATGGTGAAAATTTCCTGTCAATTGGACAATTGGTTGCAGAGAAAATCGCATTTATTCTGTGTGGACAGACAGACAAACAAACACACTCAAATGCTTGATATCCTTAGGACTAAAAATATTTCTGTCCATTGCCCTTTTTAAAGCTCTTTTGGGTTAAACAGCCATGTGAGAAAATTACAAAATTCCTTTAGAATTTCCGCTCCCCAAAACTTTTCACCCCATTTGTTTTATAGAAGACTAACTGAATGCACCTGGCATTGCCCAGGTTCTTTTTGAATGAATTTAATCTTCTGTACATAGGTCTGATGCGAGCCCAGTATCAGTTAGTTCTGAACGATTCCTTGTTCTTTCTTCTGTCGGGCCCCGCGAGGGAGAATTTTGAAAGCAAGTGTTGCAATCCGTCAGATATTCCTATTGAGTGCATAAGTTGTACTTCAAGAGAATTTTGAAAGAAGAAGATTTATTGTGAAATGGGCCCAGCCCGGCCGAGGCTGCCTCAACCGGCCTCGCCACCTCCTAGCCTATAACCTTCCCGGGGCCCGTCCCGACATTTTTTGTGTCGGAGGTTTCCTCCTATTTTTCACCGTTCAGGAGATTAGCGCGTGCAGACAAACAAACAAACAACAAACAAACAAAAACTCTTTTATATATGTATAGATGGACTAGTAATACCATCTTTCTCCATGAGCGAAATATAGTCTTTAAATCACTCGCACTATGCCATGTCTCTAGTTTTTCCCCATGCTCAATAGCCCCTCTCCCCCCCTCCCCCACCCCTCTGGAATTACCTCAGGCTGTTTATTTTATTTTATTTTTTTTCTGCATAAAACCTTCCCCTGCACACCCTGAATCTAACAATCAGTTTTCAACTTTCAGGAGTGCAAAAGTAAAAGTGTCACGGGGATTTGCCGTCACGAGCAAAAAAAGCAAAAATAAAATTAAAATAGACATTTCTCAAATTATAGTACGATTCGGGCCCTTGGAAAGTAGACTTTTCTCAAAGCGTTCGCCATGCTCGATGGCATCACTCTTTCCTGTAGGCAGTGCTTTGGGTGACATTCCTCTATGGATTGCTGCTGCTGCTGTTCAATGGGCCCTCCCATCCTATCAAATCCCATCACCCAGAGCATCCTCGATGGGTGTATCTGCTAGTAATGAATATTTGTACAAAGCGGAGGTGAGTGCATGCAAACGCCGAAAGTGGACTGTTGCCAATTCAAACGTTTCGATGTATTCCCAAGACTATTAGAATCGGCAAAATTATTTATTCACACACATTACATAGTTGTGGTTATTTGATCAACTTTTGAAAGACTCATACTTCATGTGCTGCCTTTTTCTATCTTTGTAATTTCAACTGGAGAACTGAGTGCCTGCATATAAATTAATGCCATGATTTATATTTCTTGTATTGCAGTGGCTGAAAAATTGACTTGTCAGCGAGCACACACCATAAATGCAAGAAAAGACAACATTAAAGTGAAAGTGTCTCCCTTTCTGCAAGGGAACCTGAAGAACCTAAACGTATGCATTATTTTGTGTTTATATCAACTCGATACCAATTGTCTCATCCAAAATGGCAGCTGTGCCCAAGACCTCTTGTTTCTTGATTACGCTTGCATGTGCATGCGGACACCTGCACTCCTTTTTTTTCGATCCAATACTTTGTGGTGTTCTACTTGAAGGTGCTGTTTCTATTGGGGTTGGGTTGGGGTCATTGGGGGAAAGGGTGGGAGGAAGGAATGAATGAATATGAATGAATGAATGATCGTTTTAAGGCCATTTTCCCCGCTAGAGCAGGGGTTAGCCTTGCCGGCCCCGTGACAATCACGGTTCCCTGTTTGAGGCAATGTTTTTATGGCCGGATGCCCTTCCTGACGCCAACCCTTGGTCACGCTCTTACAATGCGCAGGGATACGGTGTACCTATTCTAAATCGGGGAGGAAGGAAGAAGTGTATATTCTTTTGTTGCCCACAATAACTGCAAAGCGTTATGTTTGCAAGTCGAGGCAAGCCATGCATCAATCGAATATCGCTTATTTAAACTCGCACAGCATGTTGTATACTGAAGCAGGGGGAGAAGAAGAAGAAGAAGAATATATTGATCTATTGCAATACAACAGAGTAGCATGTGATTCTGACTATAGGTGGGTTTATACTCAGATCTACTTGGAATTTTTCTTCAGCTCCCACATTTGTAAGTTCACCAAATACAATCTGGGTGGGTGAACGGCCACATACACGTTGAGTGTTACGGCACTCCAGCAGTCCGAGACCATTTTTGGTCGTCTTGACAATTAACGTTTTTTTATGGCTTTTACGGCCGTTTCTGCATTCCTGTTTGATCTTGGCCAATAAATTTGGCACATCCCCGTGACACAAATTGTGGAGCACCATCGGTGCGCACAATAGTGTCGTATAGTAGTTGAACGCTTTGTTGTGGTCAGCATTCCATTTGAAGATTGATCCTTTGTTGAGCAGTCCACATGGTTCTGATGTACTGACAGTGTCTGCCAAATTTTTTTCCAGTTGGTGAGCTATGCTGAGAAACGAGCAAGCGTTCAGACGATCTGTGATGTTGGTGGGAGTCGGGAAATCTACGATTGCGTTCAGCTTATTGGGATCTGAAGCAATTCCATCCCATTAGTTGGATGGCGTGTGCATAGTCATTCCATTGCTCCCTCCAGGTGTTGTACTGTTGCAATGAAATGTTTTGAGCATGGGTGGGTGAGTTACTCTTAGACTATGGTCAAGGCGGTTGCGGCCATGAAAGGTACACCTCATACAACAGGAGTATCATCATGGCAGCGCTGTAGTGCTGCTACCAAGTCGATGAGGGCCACCATGACTAATGCCACGTACGACGATCCCACGCCGGCTCAGGTTTCCTGCCGTTGTAGGTTTCTCACCAGTTATCTTCAGAACTTGGTTGGGTGTAGTGGGATGGGGGCTGAAAACGCACCCTATCCATAACGTTTTGGTATTTATTTTTCATGGATTGGCATTGGCCCGATAATTAAGGATCTGCCGTTCATCATTTTTGTGAAGATTTCTTGCTAGTTCCAAGTGGTGAAAAGCAGGCAGCCAGTGAAACTTGTTCCATTGTCTAAATGAGCAACTGGTGAAAATACAAATGAAGAAGCAATACAATGTGACTAATCCCAAAACCTATATGCACCCCAAGTCAACTAATAAACGGCAGATCCCAAATTATCTAAGTATTTACATCTAAGCAACAGGCCCCATTCACACCTCCATAGATAGACCAGAGAATCAGACAAGACGGAAATATACCACTGGCTGTACCTCAACGGTATGCAGCCCGTCCCAGGTGAAGATGTGGCCTTGCAGGAAACCAATTTGTGCTGCTACTATAGCATAGAGACGGCACGAGGGGGAAGTGGACGTGGCCTGCATTGGGGGTGTTTCGGGAAGTTCAAGCAGGTAGATGCTCCGTGCTCTTGAGATTCCTCCTGTAGCTTCCCCAGTGAGGCCTCCTGGCTTCTTCTTTCTCGTGGTTTGCACCGCCCCTTTTTATAGTCCCTGCCACCACTAACCCTTCCCCACTCGGCTGCCATTATCTTGGGGCCCAGTTTGTGGGCGGGCAATCTGCTCTGGCCTTTCACCCAGATGGTACCAGAAAAACTGAAGGGTGTTGTTTAGCTTTTCCTGCCTAAACGAATGCCCATGGCCAATTGGCATGTTGTAAAAAAAACGGAAAAGACAGATTAAGAAGGGATAAAACCTGAAAAAGGTGTCGAGATAAAGTGGTTTTAGACATGCACATGTGGAGTGGAAAGACAACTTTTTGTACATGGAACGACACATTTTATTTAATCATTTATGCATATTCAAGGCTCTTGGAAGAGCTAGTACAGTGAATGGATCAGGATGTAACAAGATGCAAAACAAGCATGCATGTGGTCCACAAAATGGATACAGAAGGAAAGTAAGGAGGGAAAACTGCAAAATTGGAAGGAGGAGGGATTTGGGTGGGGTTAACGAGGGTATAAAAGATCATTGTTTAGGATTTGGGGTGATCTGAGATGGTGGTGAACAGCTGTCTTGAAGACCTGGAGGTAAGGGAGAGATTGAACGGCCCAGAAATGAGGCGGTAGAAGACAGAGACCACCGACCTGTCTGCGATGTCGAAGTGATAGGCCCATAGACTCCGCTGCAGCGTGGGAGATTCAAATGATCTTGAAGGCCTTGGTTTCCAGGGCATAAAGCTGAGCAAGATGTGAGTAAGAGGAGCCAGCAAAGAGGGGAGAGCATTACTCCATCAGGCTGTGGATGAAGGCCTTGTTGGTGGACTGGGGCACCCCTTGCCCCAATCCCCCCTCCCTTCATGGCCTTTCATATAATTTCATGCCATTGGCCACAATAACCCAAACCAAGAGGTAATTCTTACCCACCACATTTTCTTTTTAGACTGAACATTACTGCTAGCGACATGGCAAGGCATTGTGCAGATGGTGATAAATAGAAGAACAGAACTTTTCATGTAATCCTGCAGCATTCACGTATTGCTGGAAGTTAATTAACTCATAAGGTAGAGAGAACTCTTGTTTATATGTATTGTGCTGTCGTTTGTGTGCCTGGCAGACCTACTCGGCTATGAGCCAGCGCACTGTGCTGCTGAAAGACATTGTTGAGGTGATTGCTCCAGATGACTTGCAGGACCGTCTGGAGATATTCTTCCAGAAGGACAGCAATGGTGGTGGAGAGGTGCAGAACATTGTGTATGCAGCAAAGAAGAAACGTGTCTTCGTGCGCTTTGCTGAATTCTCAAGCCCGTCAATGACGAATCCCAAAGCTCAGTAAAGACCTCTGTGTATACACTTCTACTTTACCTTGTACAGTCATTATTGGGTGTTCATTCACAAGTTAATTGGCTGACTAGTTGTATCATTACTAGGACAGCATTCAGCCACTCATTCAGTGTCCCCACTTCTCCCATTCCCAACACCTAGTCTATGTCCCACTGCCACCCCAGGCTCTGCTTGCCCCCCCCCCCCCCACCCCCATTATTTCCTTGTTTGTGACGGTGTCTAAAAACATTAAAGAAACTGCAAAATTGAACAAACGATACTCGTCGAAATTCTAAAACTTTTCTTTGGGTTCCATGTTTTCTGTGCCTTATTTACGAATGTCTTTCTGGATTAGCTTTATGATTTGACGTCCTGTCCTGTCACTTTTGTATGTTCTATAATTAGATTAATGAACAGAATTAAATAATTAAATTGATATATGTGGTAAAATTGCATGCCCAGAGCTGGAATCGAACCCAGGTCCTCTGGAAAACCGTACCAGTGCTCTGCCATCTGAGCTCTACTCCTGGTCTGGGCATGTAATTTAAACACATATATCGATTTTTATTCTATAACTGTCAAGCTTAAAAAGCCTTCAGTTTCTCTATTTACGTTAACTCTCCTAAGCAGCTATGCAACCCTTTCAGGCAATTGATGATTTATTTTTTGACCATCCATCCTTGTTATACATTTTAAATAGCCTGTACTTTTACAGATGTCTTTCAGGGAATGGAATTGAGGTTAGGGTTGATATTGGTTTATTGTGAACTAGCAGAGTACCCGCCCGAGAAGCGACCTTGTTCTAAACATGCAATACATTCTTCTGACACAACTTTATTTGGGTGGTGTATAGGCAACTAACATAGCCATCAATTGCTCCTGGAAATATAAAAAAACATGTGACAAACATGAAGCAAAAACATGCTGGCTGCTTATGGTTCCAAACATCGCAATGGCCTGGAAAACATGGGGACAGGAATACTGTACAATACTGCAAAGGGTGGGGACTTGTAATACCCCCCAACGTGGAGGCGGCGCTACACGATACACATTTACATGGAGCATTTCCATTCCTCCCCTCCTCCCCCCCCCCCCCCCCCCCCCCATGCACCCCATGCCACCGGCAAAGATAAAAACAGCCCTAAACACTAATTGGGATCATGCTGATCCTATATGTAGCAAGTCTGGATGTAATTGGACCTGAACTGTATGTAGGAGCAGCGTGACAAACAAACACCGGTCCGTGAATTATAGTAAGGATACAATATTGATTATTAGGGTACCTAAGCAACCCCGTTGATTCTGTTCCATTTATTATTGCAATTGTAATTCTGCCGCATTTTTGCATGTTTACTCCCTTTAAAATTCGTTTTCTCCTCAACGGCATGGGTAATCGACGTGAAAGTTTCAATATAGGAGCGCCTATCCTTGGATAATTATTTTAATGATAACTATGACATCATAGGTCATGTTGTATGGTGGCCATGTTGGATAGAAAAACTAACTATCTGATCAAAACAAAACTTCACGAACATGTCAACTACCCAGTTAGTCAGGATTTTAATTTATGACGTCATCGGCTGTATTGGATAAAACATAAAACCTTAAAATCCTCTTCTGTGAAACCGCTGAACCACTCGATGCGAAATTTTAGGTATATTGAGTACCCATGATAAAAGTTTGATAACTAAAACATCATCGGTTTAGTGGCTTCAGAGAAAAACATTTGTAAACGGTTTCCTTGAATCCAATATGGCTGCCAACCTGTGAACTATGATGTCATACTGATCAAACGTTATTCATCGTGGCTCAGTTTTGTAAGGGCCCACGTATAAATCACTGTTCACAGTTACAAGTGGCATTTTCTGGGCCAGACTGGCCATGAGCAATATAGTTTGATAAAAAATGACAAAATAGGATAACGTCTTCATTGCTATTGGCGGCGTGAGACGGCATCGTCATTGGAACGGGCGGTGTGGGATGAAATTGTCATCGGATGTCGTCCTCACATCATGACATCACTAAACTAGTCTGCATTGAAGTATTACAAAAATCTTCTTTAATGGACAAAATTATGTGAATACGTAGTTTAAAGACAAAACGCAATATTTTCAGTCATACTGTAGCTTTTTGTTTATGATTATTGTAAGTTCTATTTGGCAAAGATGTGCAGTTTATTCCATTTAAATCGAGGTTCTTTTGGGCAAATTTAAAACCAGATGATTTCAAAAAAAAATTTTTTTTTTTTTTTTAACCTGTCAAAATTCGTCAAAAGGACAATTTGCTTTAAAATGAGTTCTTTATTGATTTGCTCAATAAAATGTTTATTTGAGATGTTTGACTTGCTCTTTTCTATTAATGTGTTGGCATTTGCACTGGGAGTCACGAAGATGGCCGCTCGTTCACTACCCCATGCATGTGGAGCGTGCTGGCCCCAGGATAGCTGAACGCCGATTCGAAGCTGTTGGCAAGATTATGGAAGTTTGAACCGAAAACCTAAATGCTGCTATTATGTCTAGCAGTAGTGATCATCAGTTTTATGACGGATTATAATCACAATAAAAGACAAACACAGCTCTAACAAGAAAAAGAGCAATCAGGGATTGCAAACCTTCACCAGGATGTATTTTCTGTGTTTTTTTAAGGCTTTTGTGTTAAATCAAATATGGCAGCCGAACCACGTGACCGATGACGTCATCTTTTTTTCTAAACTAATTTATTCCTAGATTATGCTCAACAAATTTCATCTTGATCAGATGAAGTTTTGTACTTGTCGAATTATGACGTCATAATGGAGGCACCTATGACATCATTAACATATTTTATTCCCCATGGAGAGTTCTTTACAATGAACCATGTCTCAATTTTTTCTATTCAGCGCTTTCGGGGAAATAGAGGTGCAAAGTTTTTCGGTTTTTCCAAGATGGCGGCCGAACCACGTTACCTATGACGTCATAATTATCATTAAAAATTATACAGGTGGAGTTGCACCTATGGTGAAAATTTCCTGTCAATCGGACCAACGATTGCAGAGAAAATCATATTTATTCTGTCCGGACAAACACAGACAAACAAACGGACTCAAATGCAATACCCTCCTCTGGTGAGGGTAACGAGGTCATGGAACACCTCACCCCCACACAGTCTTGGAAAAAAAGGACCTGGGAAGAGTTTTTTAAATCTCTTGCTTTGCGCTTCCAAGCATGACCTACGTTTGTTTTGTTTGTTAACCTTGTCTAACAGGTATTATGGTAACCATACAGCGCGATGTGCGGAATGCAGAATCTCAAGCATTTCTTCTGCCCTCAAGTCATGAAATGGTGTGAATGCTGATTACTCTTTTTCAGTTCTAGTCAGGTTCACTATGTTAACAAATATAATTTCGTTCAAAATTTTGGTAGATTAGCAAAACTATACATTTTTGGAATATTCAGAGGATGAGGAATCCAAAAATTAATGTTTGCATTTGCGTAGACACCTTTGCGAAAATGACAAAAATGACACTTGCGGGGAAGCCGGATGACCCGGCCGAAACGCCCCCTGGCGATGCGTGCAGGGCTGGGGGTTAGCGGGGCTGGGGGGTGCCGGGGGTCTGACCGCCGGGGGGCGGCCTCGACGCGGAGGCAGAGCTGCTTGCGGGGGGTGGTCCAGATCGAGGTGGGCCGGTTTGAGGCGGTCCACGGAGATGCACTCCGGAGCATCGCCGATGTCCACAGTGAAATGTTTGTCCCCGGTCTCCAGCACGGGGAAAGGCCCGTCGTACGGGGGCCGCAGCGGTGCCCGGTGGGCGTTGTGTCGGATGAAAACGTACTCCGCTATGCGAAGCTCCGGGGCGACGTTGGAGGGCGGGCAACCGTGGTGTGCCGTGGGCACCGGGGCTAACCTCCTGGCGGCCTCCTGCAGGGTGGAGCGTTGTTGCGCCAAGGAGCCGTGGAGTCGGGGATAAACTCGCCTGGCACCCGCAGTGGCTGTCCGAAGACCAGCTCCGCCGAGGACGCGCGCAGGTCGTCCTTGGGCGCCTTCCTGAGGCCCAGCAGGACCCAGGGGAGCCTGTCGGCCCAGCTGCCGTCGTGGAGGCTGGCCCGGAGTGCGGCCTTCATGGAGCGATGAAAGCGCTTGCACAGGCCATTGGCCTGGGGGTGGTAGGCCGTGGTGCGGTGCAGTTTGACGCCGAGCCCTTGCGCCACCGTGCCCCAGAGCTCCGAGGTGAACTGGGGGCCGCGAATGGACGAGATGTCCGAGGGGGCACCAAACCGGGCAACCCACGTGGCGATGAAAGCGTGTGCGATGTCAGCCGCAGTCGTCGCCGCCAAGGGCACGGCCTCCGGCCACCGGGTGGTGCGGTCCACCATGGTGAGGAGGTGGGTGAACCCTCGCGAGGGGGGCAGAGGTCCCACCAAGTCGACGTGGACGTGGTCGAACCGACGCTCAGGCACCGTAAACGGGGCCAACGGGGCCCAGGTGTGGCGGTGGACCTTTGCGCGCTGGCACATGAGGCACGTCCTGGCCAAGTCAAGGACGTCCTTCCTGAGGCCATGCCAGACGAACTTCGCCGCGACGAGCTTCTGGGAGGCCTTCGTGCCCGGGTGGGACAGGCCGTGGATGGCGTCGAAAACCGGGCGCTGCCAGCCAGCGGGCACGATGGGGCGAGGCCGGCCGAGGGAGACGTCGCACAGGAGGGCCGCGCCCGCGACGTCGAACGGCACCTCGGTGACGCGGAGGCCCGTGACGGCGGTCCGCAAGGCCTGGACGCCGGGGTCGGCGGTCTGGTCCTCCGCCATCCGGGCATAGTCGATCCCGAGGTGGACCGCGTGCGTGACGGACCGGGAAAGGCAATCCACCACCGGGTTGTCTTTACCCGCGACGTGACGGATGTCCGTCGTGTACTCGGACACGGCAGACAGGTGACGTTGCTGCCGGGCCGACCATGGATCGGCGACCTTGGCCATCGCGAACACAAGGGGCTTGTGGTCGACGAAAGCCGTGAACAGGCGGCCCTCGAGCAGATGGCGGAAGTGTCGGACCGCCAGGTGGAGCCCGAGCAGCTCGTGGTCGAAGGTGCTGTAGCGGCGTTCATGCGGGCGAAGCTGCCGGCTAAAAAACGCCAGCGGCTGCCAAGCACCACGCACCCACTGCTCGTGCACCGCGCCCACCGCGTAGTCCGACGCGTCGGTGGTGAGGGCGATCGGTGCATCGGGCGCCGGGTGCGCCAGCATGGTGGCGTTGGCCAGGGCCAGCTTTGCGCCCGCAAATGCCGCGGCCATCAGCTCCGACCAGGCGATGTCACCTTTGCTTGGCTTGCCCCGGAGGGCCTCGTGCAGGGGGCGGAGGAGCTGGGCGACGTGGGGCACGAAGCGGTGGTAAAAATGTACCATGCCCAGGAACTCCTGGAGCCCCTTGATCGTGCGGGGGCGCGGGAAACCCCTGACCGCCTCCACCTTGGCCGGTAAAGGGACGGCCCCGTGCCTGGTGATGTGCTGCCCCAAGAAGTCGATGGCGGCGATGCCGAAACGGCACTTTGCGGGGTTGATGATCAGGCCATGCTGGCCCAGGCGTTCAAAAAGCGTGCGGAGGTGGAGCAGGTGCTCCTCCCGGGACGCGCTCGCGACTAGGATGTCGTCCAGGTAGACATAGATGAAAGGTAAGTAACGCAAGACGCTGTCCATGAGCCGTTGTAACGCCTGGGCCACATTCTTCAACCCAAAAGGTATCCGCAGGACCTCAAAGAGGCCGAAAGGGGTGATGACGGCCGTCTTTGGGACATCGTCCGGTTGTACGGGGACCTGGTGGTAGCCCCGGACGAGGTCCACCTTGGAGAACACGGTCGTGTTTGCCAACGGGGCGGAAAAGTCCTGGATATGCGGGACCGGGTAGCGGTCGGGGGTGGTGGCATCATTGAGCCGGCGGTAGTCACCGCACAGCCGCCATCCGCCGCCGGGCTTCGGAACAATGTGCAGAGGAGAGGCCCAAGCGCTGTTGGAGCGCCGTACGATACCCAGCCGTTCCAGCATGGCGAACTCCGCTTTCGCCACGGCGAGCTTCGTGGGGTCGAGTCGGCGTGCCCGGGCGTCGACCGGCGGCCCGACCATGGGGATATGGTGCTCCACCCCGTGCTTGACGGCCACCGCTGAGAAGGTGGGCCGCGTGAGGGCCGGGAAACTGGCGAGGAGGCGGGTAAACTCGTCCGCTGCTGGAAGCGTACAGACTAACCTCACCGGGACGGAACCTTTCAGCAAGCCGCTTGGCAAGCTGCTTGGTGAGCCGCTCAGCGAGCTGCTCAACGAGCCGCTCAGCGAACAAGCGAGCGAGCTGAAGGTTTTGGCCTGGACGAGACGTCTGCGCTTAACGTCGACCAACAGCCCATGCGCACATAGGAAGTCCGTGCCGAGCAGGGCCATTGGCACGCTGGCGGTGACGAACGACCATTGAAAGCGCTGCCCTCCGAACCGCAGTGAGAGGCAACGCTTCCCGAATGTGCGGATGGGTGTACCGTTGGTGGCAAGCAAAGCGGGGCCCCGGCCCGCGGCTTGCTTGTCGGACACGGAGGCAGGGAGGACGCTTACCTGCGCTCCCGTGTCGCAAAGAAAACGGCACCCGGACAAGGTGTCCGTGATGAACAGGAGGCTGCCAGAATGGCCGACGCTCAGGGCCGCAAGTGAGGGCCGGCCCGGTCGTTTCCCGACCCGTCAAAAGAACACGGCGGGCGGCACGTTTTAGCCTTGCGGCCGAACCTGGCATGGTAGTAGCACCAGGTTTGTGGCGGCCGCGTCGGCCGTGCCGGCGGCGGTGGTGGTGGCGGCGGCGGTAGTGGGCGGGGCGCAGCAGCGGCCACGAGGGAAGCCGGGGGCGCTGTAGCCTCTGCACCGGGATCCACTACGGCAGCACCGTAAACCGACCGTGTGTCGCAGGCTGCGAAAAACTTGTCGGCCTCTCCGGCCAGGGCGCGGGGTTCCGTGATGTTGGAACCGGCCAGTGCGAGGCGCACCTGTATCGGTAGCTGGCAGAGGAAAAGTGCGCGGAACAAGAAATCCGGGCGCTGGTCTCCAAGCAGGGACAGCATGAAATCCATCCGGACGGATGGTCGTGTGTCGCCGAGGGCGGGAAGGTCCAGGAGGCGGTCGGCACGTTCGACCTCCGTGAGCCCGAACGTGGTGAGGAGGAGACGTTTGAGCGCCTTGTGGTCACCCGGCGGGCGCCGAAGGATGGACCCGACGTGGGAGGCAGTGCCGGGCCCCAGGGCAGCGACCATGTGGTAGTACCGGGTCTCGTCCGCCGTGATGCCCTGGAGTTGGAATTGAGCTTCGGCTTGCACAAACCAAACGTCGGCTTTCGCTTCCCAAAACTCTGGGAGTTTGATTGCGACGGCGTTGGTAGCCATGGCGCGTTCGGGGGTCAGCAACGGCTGAACCAATCGGGGTCACCAGTGTGGTGCTGTGCACACACGACTTGATTGCCAGAGAGGTAGGCCACAACGCGTGGATACAAACAAGAGTCTTTATTACAAGCTCGTATATCAGCACTGCGCGGGCTCTGGCTTAGAGCCCGCATATATGTCCCGAGGCCACGCCTTGCCCCCGGGCGTGGCCGATCGGCCGAAAGGCAGGCCATGCATTTCAGTTCCCTGCCTGGACGCTCGCGCCACCCACTGGTGCGCGGAATTATTGACCCTTGTGCCCGCCACACTATATCGTTTGTGGTTCTATTATGCATATTCTAACCATATTGATATAGACCAGTTGAGTTCAGGTTCCCTGGAACCTCTAGTTTACTCTTACTTTAATGTCATATGTCATGTGGTGTGGCAGCCATATTAGCTTGAAAGCCAATATTTAAAAAAAATCCCTTCTCTGAAACTGCTTCACCGATCAATGTGAAGCCTGTCATGGCTTGTGAAAATGTGATATTTGAAAACAGCTGAAGGGATTTAAATCAAACTTGTTTATTTTTAGGACAGAACGAAGGCATCTACCCGTTGTGGGACAATGCGGAGGCATATTGGTGACACAGTCACATTGCTCTAGTTCTTTCTGAAAAGACTGTCTAGCAAACCCTCCTATCTACTTTATCAACAATCCTCTTTCAGTTGAGTCATCCAAACTTTTGAGTCATTCAAACACAGTGGGAAGCAGGGCCTACAAAATAATTGGAATCTTCCACGATGACCCGGAATCTCCTTCTACCACCCCAGGATGACAGTTTGTAGTTGGGCCAAGATTCAAACCCAGGCTAGATAACCCGAATGCAAGGGTGCATACCTCTAGGTCTCGGCTATCTTGCCAGCCAGGTTTTCACTTGTTCTAAATTATGGTATTTCTTGTGGTTCCTGGATTTATCCATTCATTTTGCTTAGTTTCTATTTTTACTCACATGTGAAATGTTAGGGTTTTTTGCTCACTTTCGAGGTCATAACATCACTTTCTGGGGTATCCATTTTTGCTTCAATCAATGTAGAGCTTCCCATCCAGGTAGTCTGGAGATTAGTAGTTCTGTAAGGCCTCTCATACTCAAGCTCTGCCCCATCTTCCATAACAATTATTTTTTGAGTCTTTTCTCTTTCACTTCCTCCAACACCTGCACTCTCCCAGCTAGCAGCTCAATAGCAGAGTCCAGTCACCGTCACATCTCCCGACTCGCAAATTTATGGCTCGGCAACGACAAACCCTCGCTTGCACTCACATGAGTTGGTCCCATCCGCATTGCTGAACTGGTTTTACATCAATGTGATCAGTGCAGCGATGAGGTAGGGCTACCTCATCATCATACGAAAATACGCCATTTGTGTCTGTCTGATGAATTTTTGACGCCAATACATGCCGTCGTTACTTATCCAATCTCAACCAAAACGTGACAGGATGACGAAGGGTTACACAATGAAGGTTGTAGCGCATTCATTTACCCCTCTCACCAAGGGGGTTTTCTCCTCCCGAGCGAGTTTGCCCGCCATTGCCAACAATGGGGTTGCGTGTTGAGGTATATATCAATGTTAAATTAGCTTTATCGTGGCGTATTTCCAAAGAAGATTTATCGTGGCGTATTTCCAAAGAAGATTTATCGTGGCGTTTTTCCAAAGATGCTTTTAATAACAAAATTAATGGTAATCACATATTATTAATGTTATGACAAAACAATATTAATACTAATAGCCAGCGAAGCCGGTGTTGTGAATGAACGCGTACGTATTATGTTGAAAAGCCAGATTTTGCTGGATCCCTTGAGAATTTCGAAGCTTTGACGCACCAAATCGCTCAATGGAGGCCGCCATCTTGCGGATGCGGAAGTATGCATAACAAATTGAAAAAAGTTCAATAGGAGTTTGTTTCACCCGTATTTTTTTGCTTCACAGTCTTATGCACCTCTAATTTGTAATTAAAATACTTTAAGACCAACCTCGTTCCCCGGGCCCGCACGGGCCCTGGTTATCTTCAACGAAAATCGTCACCAAATGCCACAACCAATGAGAATCGAGCATTTGAAAAAATATTTCAAAAACCAAATCACCCAATGGAGGCCGCCATCTTCCGGATGCGGAAGTATGCATAAAAAAATTGCGAAAAATTTCAATAGGAGTTTGTTTCACCCATCTTTGTTTGATTCACAATCTTATGCACCTCTAATTTGTAATTTTTTTTTTTTTTTTTTTTTTTTTTTTGTATACCAGATCGAGGCTCGTGAAAGAGCGAACATTAATCACACAGAAAGACAAACAGACACATAAAACAAATAACATCGGGAGCGGTAGACAAGATGGGGAGAGAGGGGGAAGGACACAAACACAACATTTTAGAGCAGGGACCGATTAAACCGGACCGGATTAAAATACTTTCAGACCAACCTCGTTCCCCGGGCCCACATGGGCCCTGGTTATCTTCAACGAAAATCGTCACCAAACACCGGAACCAATGAGATTCGAGCATGTGAAAAAATATTTCAAAAAAGCTTATTACACGTTTCGGAAGCTGAAAATGGCGTCAAGCTTATTACATCTCGCGGCCGTAGGGGATAGTTTTTCACGGCCGGAAATATCCGAAGTTGAGACGGAATTCACCGAATTAATCAAGAAGTAAATTTTATAAATTTTAATCTCATCCAGAATGCAAATGGTGTCATTTTGAACTAGGTACGGTACCTACTACGCCTACCTACTACCACTACCTAACCTACTGATGCCATAGTGATGGGTAAAATAGTGGCAAGAGGCTTTGGCTTCGCCGGTTCATTGCGGCTTTGCAGTCGAGTACTAGTAATGTCCCACTTCCCCCAAGGCGTTTTTCCTGCAGTGATAACGTGTATAAATAGCTTACAGTTATAACGGCGTTTCTGTGGGAGCAACGGCTTCCACAGGAAGAACAAATATTATACACCACAAACACGTATGATTAGCTTTTTAAACAGTCGCTAATGCTATTTATAACACTAAATGTAGAAATTTGGAGGAATTCCGACATCCGTGAAGTAAGATTCACTTACAGAACTGAGCGAAGATCTACTGTACTCTATATAACCCACAAAAGTTGGGTTAATAACATGGCCCTTTCTGACGCTACCGTGACATTTTTCGTAGCGCACTTTTGAAACTCGCTCCTGCTGTTTCTTACAAAACTGAAAGGGAGAAGCTCGGGTTGTGCTCCTTTAGCACGCAGCTAGCTAGCGCTTGCCAAGCCAGCCATTCCTTAACGGTTTTGAATGGAGTGCTTGCTCGAATGCTTAAACCACTTGGCGGTCTCTTCACAAGAAACTTGGTAAATGAGCACACACCCAATGTTCTTGAGACCCGATCATAGATCGACTGTAATCTATATACCCCAAAGAGGAATGACCCTTCCTGCCCCTCCCGGACTCTGCGGGTGTACGAGTATTCAAAAATCACATTTTCTCTGCTCCCCTCCAAGTGTTTTGTGTGCGTTTCCCCTTTTCTAACGCTCTGGTCCACCATGATCGGAGATCTGTGGTCCAACTTCACAGATTTGTCCATCCAGACTGCTTCAGCATGTGTACACTTGATTTTTGAAAACCTTTTGATTGTCATGGGGCCCTTCTGAGTGTGGGCCTGACATCAAGGGACCATGGTAAACTGTGTTGCCCATGACACCTGCCCATCATTGGTCACCGCCAATCCTATATGGAGTACATTTGACTTTGTGTGCCTCTCTTTAACAACTTACTGTTTGTGTTCTAATGTCCGGACGACTCCAATGACTCCATACACTCCGCTCCTAATCGGTGGAGACGACTGACCTCCACCACCTAAGGTCGACGAAGGTTATGTTTTGATCAACCCTGTTTGTTTGTCTTTCTGTGAGCATGATATCTCATGTTGTGGATGGAATTGGCCGAAACTTGGTGGATGGATTTAACTGAGCACAAGGCTCAAGATGTTTCGCTGCCAGGTTTGAATAGCATGTTAAAAAGGTGGACGTCAATCCAGGTGTCCCGTCTGCCAGTAATAGTTTGTGGACGTTAAAGGTTCCACGGTGTCCTTCGTGAAGAGTCGGCGAGCTGATGGTTCTTCATGTTTTTGACCTGCATGTGATACATGTACGAGGTACTCCTGATGGAACCTTGGATCACCTTAGAAAAACATTTATAAAATCAGTTGTTGTACGAGACCAAAACCATTTCAAAAGGTAGCTTAGGATGTTTAATGTTCACATTGCAGAAAAGATGGCCAGCTTAATGTCCTCTCTGAAGAGCTGCATAAATCAGATTCTGCCAGAGATTGAAACCAGCATCAGGTAGCCTGGTGGATGGTCTGCTAAAAATGGACCAGATATTCCAAATTTTGAGTTTTTATAATTATGTTCATTAGGGAATAGATCAGCTGTTGAACTAGTAAGTGCGTCTATACCTGATTGTTTACAGTTATAGTTGCAATTCTATTGCTGGAAAGATGGCGTTGGCTTCACCAAATGAAATTGCCATGAAGACCGATTAAAATTTGGTCCAATGGACCAACGGGTCCGCTAGTTACAATGAATGTGTCTTAATTCCTTGATAGCATGTACTCGGTACTCTAGTTTACAAGTAAATGTGGAACTTCACACAAGTTGCGGTGACTTGAGGTGAGTTGAGATTTGCCATCAAAGACATAAGACGTGATTTGAGACATAAGACTAAGTATCAGACATGTATGTCTGACAAGTATCAGAGTATCAGACCTCAAAGTATCAGACATAAGACTTGATTTGAGACTTGCCCTCAATAACTTGACATTTGCCCTCCATGACTTGAGACTTCCTCTCAACAACTTGAGACTTGCCCTCCAGGACTTGAGACTTGCCCTCAGAGTTGGGACTTGGCTTGCCCTCCATGACTTGAGACTTGCCCTCAACGACTTGAGACTTACCCTCAGAGTTGGGACTTGCCCTCCACGACTTGAGACTTGCCCTCAACAACTTGAGACTTGCCCTCCACGACTTGAGACGTGCCGTCCTGAATTGATACTATTCCCTCAGAGTTGGGACTTGACTTGAGACTTGCCCTCCATGACTTGAGACTTGCCCTCCACGACTTGAGACTTGCCCTCAGAGTTGGGACTTGCCCTCCACGACTTGAGACTTACCTTCCATGACTTTAGACTTGCCTTCAGCAACATGAGACTTGCCCTCCACGACATGAGACTTGAGGCTTGCCCTCAGAGTTGGGACGTGCATTCAACAACTTGAGACTTGCTCCCAGCAACTTGAGACATGCCTTCAACGACTCAAGACTTGCCCTCAGAGTTGGGACTTGCCCTCCACGACTTGAGACTTGCCCTCCTGACTTGAGACTTGCCCTCCTGACTTGAGACTTGCCCTCCTGACTTGAGACTTGCCCTCCACGACTTGAGACTTGCCCTCAGAGTTGGGACTTGCCCTCCATGACTTGAAACCTGCCCTCCACAACTTGAGACTTGCCTTCCACGATTTTAGACTTGCCCTCAGAGTTGGGACTTGCTCTCAACAACTTGAGACTTGCCCTCCACGACTTGAGACTTGGCCTCCTGACTCGAGACTTGCCCTCAGATTTGGGACTTGACTTGCCCTCCATGATTTGAGACTTGCCCTCAACGACTTGAGACTTGCCATCAACGACTTGAGACTTGCCCTCCATGACTTGAGACTTGCCCTCCATGACTTGAGACTTGCCCTCCATGACTTGACTTGCCCTCAATGACTTGAGACTTGCCCTCAATGACTTGAGACTTGCCCTCAAAGACTTGACACTTGCCCTCCACGACTTGCCCTCAACGACTTGACACTTGCCCTCAGAGTTGGGACTTGCCCTCCACGACTTGAGACTTGCCCTCAACAACTTGAGACTTACCCTCCACGACTTGAGACGTGCCCTCCTGACTTGATACTCTCCCTCAGAGTTGGGACTTGACTTGAGACTTTCCCTCCATGACTTGAGACTTGAGGCTTGCCCTCAGAGTTGGGACTTGCCCTCCACAACTTGAAACTTGCCCTCCACGACTTGAGACTTGCCTTCCACGACTTTAGACTTGCCCTCAGAGTTGGGACTTGCTCTCAACAATTTAAGACTTGCCTTCAACGACTCAAGACTTGCCCTCAGAGTTGGGATTTGCCCTCCACGACTTGAGACTTGCCCTCAGAGATGGGACCTGCCCTCAACAACTTGAGACTTGCTCCCAGCAACTTGAGACGCCTTCAACGACTCAAGACTTGCCCTCAGAGTTGGGACTTGCCCTCCAAGACTTGAGACTTGCCCTCAGAGTTGGGACTTGCCCTCTATGACTTGAAACTTGCCCTCCACGACTTGAGACTTGCCTTCCACGACTTTAGACTTGCCTTCGACGATTTTAGACTTGCCCTCAGAGTTGGGACTTGCCCTCAACAACTTGAGACTTGCCATCAACGACTCAAGACTTGCCCTCAGAGTTGGGACTTGCCCTCCTGACTTGAGACTTGCCCCCCCACGACTTGAGACTGACCCTCTTAGTTGAGACTTGCCCTCCACGACTTGAGACTTGCCCTCAAAGACTTTAAACTTGTTTGAGACCTGGCTAAAGTGACGTGTTACCATCTCTCCCGATTAGTATTGGTCACTTTGCTCTTTTTGTCCTTTTAAAACCCTTACGACACTTTGGACCCCTTTATAGAGTCTTTACGACCCTGTGGACCCCTTTAGTTTCCTTAAGACCCTATGGAGTATGGATCCAAAGACCCTTAAGACCTCTAAGTCCCTCTTTATCACCTGATGCAGCCCGTCTAGGATCACCTTCCATCGAGAGAGGAGCGTTCGGCTTACTTGGGACTATCTATTTTTGTAAGGGGGGGGGGGGGGGGGGAGGTTGAAGCGTCACAGAGCGGCGCAGGAGGTGGGGTGTCAAAGAAGTGTCATGTATGCAGTGCTTTGTGTACGTTTGTCAAAGAGGGTGACGTACTTTGTGTACGATTCCGAGGAGCTTCGAAAGAGCGAAGACAGCCCAGGTATCCGATTGGTGAGTAGACCCATTCGATGGGACGACAATCCTGTTGTGGAAGTGGGGATACTCATGGGGAGGGAGGAGTCCATGTTCGATCCACCCAACATGGGAAGGACTATAACCGGAAGTCCTCGCCCACTTCAATCCAACTCACCTCTGATCTACTGTTGTTCGAAGGATAGAAAAACGTTTTTTTGAAACATCTTTCTCCTGTTTTATTTAATTCCGATTGAGCACGGACTTGGTACCGATTTGAAGTGTCGTCATTGTCTGTACAGATGGCGCTGCGCAGCGTATTCAGGGAACACTTGTTTACTGGAAGAGTGGCCATCGTGACGGGAGGTGGAACGGGAATAGGCAAAGCGATCGCAAGGGAGCTGCTGTCTCTGGGTGAGTGGGTGGGTGCGAGAACGGGGCGGATGGGTGAGTGAGGATGGTGAGATGCGCGTGGTGAGCAAGTGGACCTGAAGTTCGAGTTAGACCAAGATTAACTTGTGCCGACTGTTGAGGATAAACTACAAGTTCTTCACAAAGGGAAGTTTGGAGTTAAAAGCTTCTCTGAATAAAAGGCACCAACCTGATGTATCTTCCACTTCCAGCTCGGTTGTGCCTTCCTCCACTTCTATTGTCATTGATTGCTCTTTCTGGCACACGGTGGAAAGCTCTAGTCATCTAAGGGGTTGAAGCGCGGTGATACGCGCGCTTGCTTGCACAACAAGAAGGAAGCGGACAACGCGGTGAGTTTAAGAGTCTTTATTAAAAGAGCTCACTGTAGCACTGGCGCGCTCCGGGCTGCGCGCCGGGTGTATATCCCGCGGCCACGCCTACCCCTCGGCGTGGCCGCCGCCCACTTGGTGCGTGGAATGATGCCCTCACGCCATTGAGCTTTCGTGTCCGCCACACGCGCCCCCCCAGAATTCCCGCGCACCTGGAGGACCAGTTTGCGGGGCAAACGGATGACCCGGCCGAAGCGCCCTCTGGCGACCGGCGGCGTCCGGGGTGCAGGGATGCCAGCTGGGATGCCTCCGGCTGCACCCGGGATGGGCGCAGGACCGGGGGGCGGCGTGCCGGCGGGCCTGGGCGGTGCCGGGGGTCCGCCCGCAGGGGGGCGGCCCCGACACGGGGGCCGAGCCACCGGCGGTGGGTGGTCCACATCGAGGTGGGCCGGTTTGAGGCGATCCACCGAGACGCGGTCGGGAGTACCGCCGATGTCCAAGGTGAAATGTTTCACCCCGGTCTCCAGCACGCGGAAAGGCCCATCGTACGGGGGCCACAGTGGTGTCCGGTGGGCGTCGTGCCGGACGAAGACGTACTCCGTGGTGCGAAGCTCCGGGGCGACGTGGGTAGGTGGGTGCCCGTGGTGCGCCGTCGGCACCGGGGAGAACCTCCGGGCCGTCTCCTGCAGCGCGGCGCGCTCCTGCGCCGCGGACCATGGTGCCGTGGGGTCGGGGAGGAACTCGCCCAGCACCCGCAGCGGTTGTCCGAAGACCAACTCCGCCGCGGATGTGCGCAGGTCGTCCTTGGGCGCCGTCTGGAGGCCCAGCAGGACCCAGGGGAGCCTGTCGACCCAGCCGCCGTTGCGGAGGGTGGCCCGGAGCGCGGCCTTCAACGAGCGGTGGAACCGCTCACACAGGCCGTTGGCCTGGGGGTGGTAGGCCGTGGTTCGGTGCAGCTGGACCCCGAGCCCCCGCGCGACCGTCCCCCAGAGCTCCGAGGTGAACTGGGGGCCGCGGTCGGATGATATGTCCGAGGGGGCGCCGAACCGGGCGACCCAGGTGGCGATGAATGCCTGTGCGACGTCCGCCGCCATCGTCACCGCCAAAGGCACGGCCTCCGGCCACCGGGTGGTGCGGTCCACCATCGTCAGGACATGGGTGAAACCCCGCGAGGGGGGCAGAGGTCCCACCAGGTCCACGTGTACGTGGTCGAACCTTCGTTCCGGCACCGTGAACGGGGCCAATGGGGCCTGGGTGTGCCGGTGCACCTTCGTGCGCTGGCATGCGAGGCACGTCCTGGTCCAGCCGCGGACGGCCTTCCGGAGGCCGTGCCAGACAAACTTGTCGGCGACCAACCTCTGGGAGGCCTTCGTGCCTGGGTGGGACAGGCCGTGGATGGCGTCAAAAACCTGGCGCTGCCAGCCGGCACGATGGGGCGACGCCGCCCGAGGGAGACGTCGCACAAGAGGGCCGCGCCGTCGAACGGCACCTCGGTGACGCGGAGGCCCGTGACGGCGGTCCGCAAGGCCTGGACGCCGGGGTCGGCGGCCTGGTCCGCCGCCATCCGGGCATAGTCGATGCCAAGGTGGACGGCGTGGGCGACGGACCGGGAAAGGCAATCCGCCACCGGGTTGTCCTTCCCCGCGACGTGCCGGATGTCCGTCGTGTACTCGGACACGGCCGAGAGGTGACGCTGCTGCCGGGCCGACCACGGCTCGGCGACCTTGCCCATCGCGAAGACCAGTGGCTTGTGGTCGACGAAGGCCATGAACGCACGGCCCTCGAGCAGATGGCGGAAGTGCCTGACCGCCAGGTGAAGCCCGAGCAACTCGTGGTCGAAGGTACTATAGCGGCGTTCGGGCGGGCGAAGCTGCCGGCTGAAGAACGCCAGTGGTTGCCAAGCACCATGCACCCATTGCTCGTGCACCGCGCCCACCGCGTAGTCTGAGGCGTCGGTGGTGAGGGCGATCGGTGCATCGGGCGCCGGGTGCGCAAGCATGGTGGCGTTAGCCAAGGTGAGCTTCGCGTCCGCGAACGCCGCGTCCATCTGCGCGGTCCAGGTAACATCACCTTTGCCCGGCTTCCCTCGGAGGGCCTCGTGCAAGGGGCGCAGGAGCTGGGCGATGCGGGGCAGTAACCGATGGTAAAAGTTTACCATGCCCAGGAACTCCTGGAGCCCCTTGATCATGCGGGGGCGCGGAAACCCCTTCACCGCCTCCACCTTGGCCGGTAGGGGGACGGCCCCGTGCCTGATGACGCGGTGCCCCAAAAAGTCGATTTCATCGACACCGAACCTGCACTTGGCGGGGTTCACGATCAGGCCGTGCTGGCCCAGACGTTCGAAGAGCGTGCGCCGTGCGGAGATGGTGAAGGTGCTCTTCGCGGGACGCGCTGGCGACGAGGATGTCGTCCAGGTATACGTACACAAAATCCAAGTCGCGCAAGACGCTGTCCATGAGTCGCTGGAATGCCTGAGCCGCATTCTTCAAACCGAAGGGCATCCGAAGAAATTCGAACAGTCCGAACGGCGTGATGACGGCCGTCTTCGGGATGTCCTCCGGCCTGACGGGGACCTGATGGTATCCGCGTATGAGGTCCACCTTCGAAAAGAAGGACATGCCTGCCAACTGGGCGGAGAAGTCCTGGATGTGGGGGACGCGGTAACGGTCGGGGGTGGTGGCGTCGTTGAGGCGCCGGTAGTCCCCGCACAGTCGCCATCCCCCGCCGGGCTTTTGCATGATGTGAAGCGGCGACGCCCAAGCACTCTCTGAGCGCCGCACGATGCCGAGCCGCTCCAGCGTAGCGAACGCCGCTTTAGCTACCGCGAGCTTCGTCGGCTTGAGGCGGCGTGCCCGGGCGTAGACCGGTGGCCCGGCGGTGGGGATGTGGTGTTCCACCCCGTGCTTGACGGCCCCCGCCGAGAAGGTGGGCCGCGTAAGGGCCAGGAAGCTGGCGAGGAGGTGGGTGAAGTCGTCCGCTGCCGGAAGTGTACAAACTAACCTCGCCGGGACCGAACCGCTCAGCAAGCCGCTTGGCTAGCCGCTCAGTGAGCCGCTCAGTGAGCCGCTCAACGAGCTGCTCAGCGCGCAAGCAAGCGAGCTGAATGTTTCAGCCTGGACGAGACGTCTGTTCTTCACAACTACCAACAACCCGTGTGCACAGAGGAAGTCCGCACCGAGCAGTGCCATGGGGACACTAGCGGTTACGAACGTCCACTCGAAGCGTTGCCTTCCGAACCGCAGGGAGAGGCAGCGCTTCCCGAATGTGCGTATGGGTGTTCCATTTGCGGCAAGCAACGCGGGGCCCCGGCCCACGGTGTGCTTGTCGGACGTAGAGGCAGGGATAACGCTCACCTGTGCCCCCGTATCGCACAGGAAACGGCGCCCGGACAAGGTGTCCGTTATAAAAATAAGGCTGCCGGAATGGCCGACGCTCAGGGCCGCTACGAGCGCCGGCTTTGTAGTTTCCCGACTTGCCGAAGGAGCACGGCGGGCAACAATTCCTTGCCTTGTGGCCAAACCTGGCGTGGAAATGGCACCAGGTTTGCGGCGAAGGCGGAGGCCACGGTTTTCGCGGTGGTGGTGGGCGTGGCGTGGCGTGGCGGCGGCCACGCGGCGTGCATCAGCCTCGGGATCCCCGAGGTGTGGTGCATCAGCATCAGGGTCAGCCTCAGGATGCGCAGCGGCCGCGCCAAAACTCGCCTGCGCGTCCAAAGCCGCGAAGAACCTGTCGGCTTCGGCAGCGAGAGCCCGGGGTTCTGTCGTCACAGAACCGCCCAAGGCGAGGCGTACTCGTGCCGGCAGCTGGCGTCGAAATAACGCCCGGAAAAGAGCGTTCGGGGTTTCGTCGCCCAACAACGACAGCATATGGTCCATGCGGACCGACGGTCGCGTGTCACCGAGCTCGGGGAGGTCCAGGAGGCGGTCGGCCCATGCGTCCACCGTGAGGCCGAACGTGGCGAGGAGGAGACGCTTGATCGCCTCGTACCTGCCGTCGGCCGGTGGGTTCCTCAGGACCGACACGACGCGGCCGGCCGTGCCGGGCCCGAGGGAAGCGACCACGTGGCAGTACCTGGTCTCGTCCACCGTGATGCCTCGAAGTCGGAACTGGGCTTCTGCCTGCAGGAACCAGACTTCGGCTTGCGTCTCCCAGAACTCGGGGAGTTTCATTTGGACCGCGTTGTTTGCCATTGCGATGGCGTATTCGGGTGGTCAGCGACGGCTGACCATAACGTCGGAGGGTCACCAATGAAGCGCGGTGCTACGCGCGCTTGCTTGCACAACAAGAAGGAAGCGGACAACGCGGTGAGTTTAAGAGTCTTTATTAAAAGAGCTCACTGTAGCACTGGCGCGCTCCGGGCTGCGCGCCCGGTGTATATCCCGCGGCCACGCCTACCCCTCAGGCGTGGCCGCCGCCCACTTGGTGCGTGGAATGATGCCCTCACGCCAGTGAGCTTTCGTGTCCGCCACAGGGTGCCCTTTATTTTCTTATTCCATCGCAGAAGAGTGGGATAAAATGAGAATAAATGAATGAATGAAAAAAAAAGAAGATGAATGATAAACTCCAAACTTGGGGTACAATACAACTTTGTGTGTGTGTGTGTGTGTGTGTGTGTGTGTGTGTGTGTATGTGTGTGTGGAGGGAGGGGCTTAAATTCTCTATGTTAATGTGGACCGTATAGCGCCACCTGGTGTTGGTGTGGTGGCAGAGGGCATTACAATTTCCTTTTTTTACCTGGGCAACACTGAAGTTAAAATTAGCAGCTCCCTCCTCCCTCCCCCCCCTTTCCCTCCCACTCCCCAACCACCACCCCACCTTCCTCCTCCCCCGTCATAACAGTGCTGCTGCTGCTGCCCCCTGTATGTTTGGACAGTAATTTGCTCAGAGTGTCAGAGATAACCCGCCTCCTCTTGGAGAAAATTCTCTGACGTCCACCAATGCTGGCAGACGGGATGCCCAGTTTAACCTCCGTCCGAGGGGCGGAGCTCGTCCTCCCTGTGTAGTGCATGCGGCTAGGTGTTTGTGGTGTTGTGTTGGGGGTAGGGGAAGTGAGAGAACAGCCTCTGGATGGTGGTTCCATAGACAAGAGAGCCGAGGAATGAGGTGAAAGATGTACAAATTTAGATTCCACCAAATCCAAGAGAGACAGATGTGATGCTGGGGCACCAGCCCATAGAGGAGAGCAATTCTCCATTGAGTTACAGGCAAACACCTTGTAGATTGAGGAGCTCTGATTGTCCAAATAAAGGATGAGATTGACAGAGGTTTCCCTGTCTGCAGCTGGCTTTGGGGACCAACTTTGCCATGTGATCATCAGAAAAGGCCATGGTTAATGGTGAGTCCCAGAAGGTCAATAGACTGAATCTCTTACAGTTCTCTTCTGACAAATGAAATATACAGGTGCGTTTGTTTGATTAATCATTCCTGAGCTATAGGACGAGACGAAGATTTTCCAGTATTGAAGGACCTGTTCCATGTATCAGGCCAGACTCTAATAATTTCCAGATCAACATAGTGAGATGCAGCTATCAGAGCAATGAGGTAATGTACAACACAATGTTGAGTCGTCTGCAAAAAGAAAAGAGGGGGTTTCCTCTTCTTTCTTTTTTCCTCTTTAGCATTTTTTTTTTTCTGTTGAGAACTGTGCATAAGGGAACTGTGCATAACAACGTATGATGTTCATGATGAGTCCGGTTGGTGTTGGCTTAATGGTTAAGGTGACTGGCTTGAGATCTTGAGGTCCTGAGTTCAAGCTGCTGCTGTTGAAATTAACACTGCAGTTGTCATCCTTCTGAAGTCGGCAAAATGAGTACCAGCTTCCTGGGAGTAATGAGCTATTTGAATATCCTGTGTCAGAGTGGTGACCCACCCAGGATTGTGCCCAATAGCCTAAGAAACAGCTTCGGTAGCCCTAAATGCATCTGAGGATGCAAAAGGAGTGGTCTTCTTCTTTTTCATGATGAGTCATGTACATTTACACGAACTTCTTCTGAATATGAATTTAAAAAAATAAAATAAACAAGTAAATAGCATTCTTCAATCTGACTGTGGGTTGGTAGGATGGCTTATAGATATAAGCACTTGTTAGTAAGCTGGATTTAAATCTTCACCCCATTATAAACTGTCAGATTGGTGTTTCATACTCGGGGTGCTGCATCAATGGTCCGCCGTCCAACGGTGTTAGCAGGACATCAAGGATGAGCCGGAGGACCCGTCTGTCAGCACTGGTCATCAATGGACTTGTAAGATCACAACAGTGGTTTTTACTAGAAGGAGGCGAGTTATCACTGGTATCCTGTACAATTTACAAATTCTTTCCCAAACTGACAGGGGACACTGCATCAGCGGCATGGCTATGCTCCCAGCAATGATGTATAGAATCAGCCACGTGTTGCACACAAATGAATGAATGAAGAGTAACTGTAAATGTAACTTTTAAAAATCGTTAATTTATTGTTCATAATATTCTGCTGACAAGTGCTCTCTTCTATGTTTGTGACACGTATCCCACACAACAGACTGTAATGTAGTGATTGCATCCCGCAAGCTGGACAGGCTGGAGCAAGCTGCTCATGAGTTGCAGGCACCTTACCCCAAGTCCAACTTGCCTCGCGTCCTTGTAAAGGCCTGCAACATCCGTGAAGAACTCGAGGTGTTTTATAAGTATAATTTTCCATGGCAGTTAATAGGAAAGTGAGGTTAAAATATGAATGAAACATGTAACAACAACAACAACAACGAATTAACACGTTACACACATGTATACGCAGCACTTGGTTACTGGTGTGCGGCATGGGTGTTTGATTCAGTATTTATGGATTACAAATTTCTGCCTTGCAGAAGACTGAGTGCTTGGTATTGTTGTGGGGATCACGTCGGCCAAATGGTCGGGACGCTCCGGGATGGATTAAGGGTCTATTCGCTCCTCTCTCTAGTCCAATTTGAAACACCGACTGCCGATCGGGCGGCGCACCGGTCACCCTGCCTCGCTGGGCCATAATCGAGAGGAAAATCCGAGCGGTGGTTTCACCAGAAAGGCGGTGGACTTTAATAATGGGCATTAAGCACCCTAAAGAATATCCTCCAAAAGGATGTTTAAAACTAGCCAACACGATAATTCTCACTCTGCGATCGTGACAGTGCGACTCACTCAAAGAAACCAAGTTCATTTGAGAATGTGTATTTAAAGGTGATGGAGGGGAGATGGAAGGGGAGGGGTGTCAGGAATAACACAGAAGGCACTTCTACAATTGTATATACAGTTCTATTTGCAAAATAAATACGCTCCCCAGGGATTCAAATGTCGGAAGTTCTTAACTTACCCATATTAAGGCCTCAGACACACCACAGGAGAAAGACCAGAGATTTTTGATGGGACATAGAATACCTAATTGTGGCGGGGGCCGCAGGTCCAGCAGGACAACAAAATAAATTGGAGCATTCAGAGGCATGCGGAAGCCCATGGTCCTGCCGGTCAGCAGGAGAGCTGGCTTGATGCTACGACGGCAGATTCCGGCAGATGGGAAAAGGATGGGGCTTATGGGAGAAACTAGCCCCGCCTCCATGGGAGCTCTGCTGTGATACATCCTCTCCAGCCGAACCCCAGACAGGACGAGTTTGAACTTAGTCCGGGGCCCCTTTTAACACCTCGGTCGACTCCTCTCCCCATGATGTTGCCCAGGCCTGCCCACTCTGTACCCATTGGCCATCGAGGCGTCCCTGAAGCCGAAGCCCACCCCCAAACTTCTTGGGTCCTCCACAATGTTCTAAACTTGGCCTGAACACACTTGAACTAGCCCTCTGCTCCACCTGCAAGGCCGCTTTCTTTTAAAAGACAGATTTACAGAGGGTAAAGCATTAATAAGGGGTTAAGGGAGAAGCGGTTTTAGACTTAACATTCGGAGGGGGGGGGGGGGCGGAGGGGGTGGGGGGGTGAGGGGGGGGGGGCGAAATGCTTTTTATACAATAATCGGCGCGTATTCCTGACAGTTCGTTTTACCTCACTGTTGCGCTAAAACATGAACTAATGGAAATAACTATTCTAATCTATACACTCTTAGCCCTGAGAAATAATTTCCGCGTCAGTATTCTTGTGACCAGATCGGTGTTTCCTTGTGTTACACCATTATTAAGTAATCATCTCTGTCTGTGTGCACCTTATTGGTTGTGGTTATGGCATCATTCCAATGAGTTGGTCAGTATGCTTATTTACTTTTTCATGCCTCAACGGACGAAGTCGCCAGAGGCATTATGTTTTTGAGTTGCCATCCTGCTGTCCATCCATTCGTCCGTGATAGGTTTTTGTTATCATGATAACTTGAAAATGGCTAAAGAAGGGATTTAAATCAAACTTAGATCAAGTATGCACTATGATGTGAAGATAAACAGATTAGATTATGGGGTCAAGAGGTCAAAGGTCAGGGGTCCCATTAGATATAAATTCTCTTACTGCGCTAACTTGTCAACCGGTGATAGGAGTTTGACCAAACTAGGTGTAAGTACATATCATGATACAAAGACGAATTGATTAGATTTCGGCATCAAAGGTCAAAGGTCATGTCAGATAAAAATGGGATACGTGAGAACAGCTGAAGAGATTTAAATCAAACTTGGTACAAGTATGTATAATGATGTAATAATGTTGGCGGAGGCATATCAGGCGATGTCGAAGAGTTCCGTTCTAGTTTAAGGCTGTGACAGAATCTTCACCCACCTCAGAGTCATCAGGCAAAGCGACAGCACGATACAACTCCGGCCTAAGTGATCACACGTGTACAACGTAATGCCATTCGGAAAAACGGAGATGCCACACCCAGCTTTTCCATTTTGAATAGTGTAGTCATTTTATTGAAAATATACAGATTGCATCAAGGATGATGTTATCCACTGTTTGTGGCAATGCTTGTGAATGTCCTGTAATTCCTGTAATTGACTGTTTTTTAAGAGGGCACAGGTAAAGCCCATTGATTTTTCCCATTGGTCCTGTGTCTTTATCCACATTCCAGCAGCCACTCCTGCAGCAGGTATTGCTATAATAGATAACACTAAGCAAAATATTTGGCCGAGCTATTACCACCCAGTGGCCTTCTCTTTTGAAGGATGACTTGAATCCAGATCGGGCGGCCAGTTTTAACAAAACGACAGCTCTATTTCAGTAGATTTGAGCCACCTAGTCATCTAAGTTTGATAGAATGGGGCGGAGGTAGCGGACTTACTCCAGTCTGGATTCTATTGGAATAAAGCTGCCGTTTTGTCAAAACTACATAATTGTTTGTGTCGTCCCTTAAAATGGGGTCCCATCTGCTAACATTAGCTTGTGTACAGTTGTGGCCAAAAATGTTGGCACCCTTGCACTTTTTTCAAATAATGCACCATTTCTTCCAGAAAACTGTTGAAATTAAAATATATTTTGGTATCCACATGTATTTCTTTGGTTTGCAGTGGAACAAAACCAAAAAAAGCTGAAAAATGACGAAATTTTAGCTTATTCCACATATAAATCCTAAAATGGCCCGGACAATATTATTGGCACCTTTTAGAGGTTGTTAGAAACAATTAGATTTCGAGCAGGTGATTCTCCTTTACTTTTGAATTGAACTTACCCGTGGTGAGTTGCAGGTGCCTGCAATATAAAAATCACTCGTTCAACCAGTTTGAAAAGAGAAAAGGAGTCATTCTGCTGTTTCGTGTCACTGTGTGCACCACAATGAGCATGGAGAAAAGAAAGAAAACCAGAGAATTGTCTGAGGAGGTCAGACACAAGATTGTAGCCAAGCATGGACAATCTCAAGGCTACAAGTCCATCTCCAGAGACCTAGATGTTTCGGTGTCCATCGTACGCAATGTTATCAGGAAGTTTAAGGCCCATGGCACTGCAGCCAACCTTCCTGAATGTGGCCTAAAGAGAAAACTTGATTGAAGATTGCAGCGAAGGATTGTTCGAATGGTGAAGAGAAAGCACCTCGATCAACTGCCAGACAGATTCAAGCTGACCTTCAGACACAAGGTAAGACAGTTTTTACTCGCACCATCCGTCACCAACTCAATGAAACAGGATTCTATGGTAAGAGACCCAGGAGGACCCCACTGCTGAGAGAGAGAGAGAGAGAGAGAGAGAGAGAGAGAGAGAGAGAGAGAGAGAGAGAGAGAGAGAGAGAGAGAGAGAGAGAGAGAGAGAGAGACACATAAGAAAGCCTGACTGGAGTATGCCAAAACACACCTGAACAAGCCAAAATCCTTCTGGGAGAATGTCCTGTGGACAGATGAGAGAAAATTCGAGCTTTTTGGTAAAGCACATTATCTCTATGTTTACAGAAAACAAAATGAAGCCTTCACATAAAAGAGCACCTTCCCTAGTCAAACATGGAGGAGGTTCAGTGATGTTTTGGGGTTGCTGTGCTGCCTCTGGCACTGGGTACCTTGAATGTGTGCATGGCATCATGAAATCAGGAGATTACCAAGGCATTTTGGAGCGCAATGTTCAACCCATTGTCAGAAAGCTGGGTCTCCGTCGAAGGTCATGGGTCTTGCAGCAGGACAATGACCCCAAACACACTTCAAAAAGCACACAGGAATGGTTCGATACAAAACGCTGGGCTGTTCTGAAGAGGCCAGCAATGAGTCAGATCTAAATCCCATTGAACACCTGTGGGGAGATCTGAAAAAAGCAGTTGGGAGAAGGCACTCTTCAAATCTGTGAGAACTGGAGCAGTTTGCACAAGAAGAGTGGGCCAAACTGCCAGTAGAGAGATGTAGGAAGCTCATTCATGGCTTTAGGAAGCGCTTGACTGTAGTTATTTTGTCCAAAGCTGTGCTACCAAATATCAAGTCTCGGGTGTCAAGAATTTTGTCAATGCCATTTCTTTTTATTTTATGATTTAAAAGGATATATTAAGTTTTGAATCAAAAACAAAGGTTCTGTAATATTAACAGTGAAATAAAGAATTGTGGAGACCAAATACTTTTGTCAATCTCAACTTATTTTTAGAGAAAATTGTGAGTTATTTGAAAAACGTGCAAGGGTGCCAATATTTTTGGTGTCTTCCACGAAGAGTAGAGGAATACTCTCCAGAACCCTGAACTAATTCCAAGTTCCTGCTCGAATCTGCGAGTATCATGTGGTTTGGTGTTCTCAGGTATTCCTTCGACACCAGTCTGCATTAATTACTGCCTCAGAGTGTGGTTGCAGTGCAGGTAGCAGTTCCCAGGTCACTATAAACAAATTCATGTTTCCAGGAGTTTTGGATGTCACTATCTTCGGTTATTAAGGGCAAAAAAATCCACCCCTCCCCCAATCCCCACCCGCCAGGTTTTATATGTTTTTGTATTTTCCAAGTACTTATATCTTGTGTGGACAATATTATTTAAGCCTTCATTGATCAATGCTTGTGTTTGGTTGTCTCGCAGGTTCAACAGCTTATGCAGACCACCATGGAAACATATGGCAAAGTGGATTATTTGGTAAACAATGGTGGTGGCCAGTTTTTAAGCCCTGCATCGGGTATCCGTAAAAAGGGTTGGCATGCTGTTGTTGAAACGAACCTGACGGGGACCTTCCTTTGCTGCAGGGAAGGTGATGTGCCTATCTGTGGTCAAAAGCAGTTTTGTTGAGCACTATGTTGTGTACTGTACATAAGATTGTCACATGAACATTGGGGGTTAGTTGAAACATGTTCCAACTAACCCCACATCCTATATTTTGTCACATCGAAGTTTCTCAGACATTGCAGCCATAGCAAGCCAAATGCTGAGCATCCTATATTTTCATTCCCTGACCTTGACAAAGTTGAAGAGTGTCATCATGACCACAAGCAAAAACAATAGTGGTGGTACAAAGCGTTGCTCGCAAAAACATGTCTTCCTGGTAGATTTGTCGACCTACAACCCAGAATAGTTGTGTCAAAACCAATTGTAATCAACATGTTCATCTGAGAATAATTAATTATTCTATAGTTTTAAGGCTTAACCTAAACTTCAGCCACATGAGTCATTATTATTCATATATCTGATGTTTCGGTTAAGCCTCTAAAACCATAGAATAATTAATGTTCCAACTTACCCCATGACCGGGATTAGTTGGAGCACTTGATACACGGTCACCTGACTTGATTTACACATGGAACTGTAAAATGTTATCACTTCTCAATATGTTATAATTGTAGCACATATGCATATTATATACTAGCTTGGCTCGGCTCGCTGCGCTCGCCTCACCAAGCGTCGATACTGAGGAACGGGCTTATTTTAGCTGAGGCTAATGACTGTACCTGAGGTGCTGTGTTGCCATGATTTTCACCAATCATAATACAAACAATTACTTTGCAAAAATGTATTTGTTGTGTTTGTGATATTACATTTTTATAGGCAATTTAGGTTGAAGATTTAGGTTGAATGTTTTTTTTTCAAGAAAGAACCCCTCAGCACATACATAGGGGAGGGGTAGGTGCAGACTGGAAGTTTGGGACGATTACACCTCACCACCACGTAATTCAAAACACCTCACCACCAAGTAATTCAAAACACCTCACCACCACATAATTCAAAACACCTCATCACCAACGAATTCAAAACACCTCACCACCACCTAATTAAAAACACCTCACCACCACGTAATTATAAATACCTCACCACCACGTAATTCAAAACACCTCACCACCATGTGATTTAAAAACACCTCACCACCACATCATTTAAAAACACCTCACCACCACATAATTCAAAATACCTCACCACCACGTGATTCAAAACCACCACGTGATTCAGAACCACCACAACGTTTTTAAAATCACTTCACAACCACGGAAACAAAAGTTTGAGGGAGTCGTTAAGTGACAACACAGACACTGCCCAGATGTGTCGATATATAGATAAATGACTGTACCCGAGTTACCGTTTTGTCATGGTTTAAATTAAACCAATCATAATTCAAACAATTATTTTGCACAAATGTATTTGTAATATACGTGACATCACATTTTATAAACAACTGAAGTTGAAAAAAAAATTCCCCCCAAAAAATACCCTTAGGACATACCGACGGGAGAGATATGTGCATACCAGAAGTTTGGTACGATTTCACAAAAGTTTGAGAAAGTAGTTCAGTGACAACACAAGACAACACAACACAACACAACACAGGACAGGACAGACGCTGCACAAATATATATATATATATATATATATATATATATATATATATATATATATATATATATATATATATATATACACAAAGAATTAAGTTAAGCACCCCCCCGTTTTTTTACAACCTCGCACATTACAAGTTTGTTGTCGTCAAAACAGTGTAATATACCCATGATATTGCTATATTTTCTGGAGAAGTGATATTATGGTCACATAAAAACATAACAATCATGCCGTTTTCAATATTTTATTCTGAATAATTTAAGGTGAAAATTTTTGGGAATTTAAGGCATATTTTCACCTCAATTTAAGTATGGAGCTATAGGTCCATCACGGACAGTGTGGATGACGTTTATGTTTTCTAACGTACAGTCATTGTTCTGAGAAGACCTCTAGCGATCTTTGCGTCAATAACGTGTGTAGGACCCACGTGATCGGATCACTGACTCAACCCTACGTCTCATAGACCCTGTAAGCCGTCGTATGCGTTGCTGTGGCAGGTTGTTCCATTCCCGATGTAATGCACGTTCCAATTCATCCAGATTGGCTATTGGAGGGACCATCTTCGCAATTTGTCGTCCCAACATGTCCCAAACGTGCTCGAGGGGGTTCAGGTCAGGACTGTACGCAGGCCAGGGGATGGTTGTCACAGCACCTTGCTCCATCCGATCACGTGGGTCCTACACACGTTATTGACGCAAAGATCGCTAGAGGTCTTCTCAGAACAATGACTGTACGTTAGAAAACATAAACGTCATCCACACTGTCCGTGATGGACCTATAGCTCCATACTTAAATTGAGGTGAAAATATGCCTAAAATTCCCAAAAAATTTCACCTTAAATTATTCAGAATAAAATATTGAAAACGGCATGATTGTTATGTTTTTATGTGACCATAATATCACTTCTCCAGAAAATATAGCAATATCATGGGTATATTACACTGTTTTGACGACAACAAACTTGTAATGTGCGAGGTTGTAAAAAAACGGGGGGGTGCTTAACTTAATTCTTTGTGTATATATATATATTGTTGCGAATATGGAATTTGGCCTCCATATCCGCTTGTAAATATTCCCCTATTTTCTCCAATACTCCCCAACTTTCCCCAATCCCCCATTCCCTAGTCCCATTGCATGTAAACAACAATCAGTAGAGCCGACCTTCCCCTTATTCCCCCATTAAATGTCGTGCCCAGGTCCACCGCACCACACGTAGACAACTTTCGGACATCTTCCTAGTTATTCTTAATCTATGTCAGTTAAGGCCTCGTTTCCATTAATTATGACTCTTCGTTGCACCAGAATGTGATAATATGGCATCAGTAGTGAGTTTAGGACCTTTCCCATACCTCCTCCCATCTTCTTCCCCAAACAACAACAATAACAACAACTACAACAACAATTACAACTACAACTACGACTACAACAACAGAGGGGCGGGGAGTGTGCGTCCTCACACCGGCTCGGTTACCCGCCATGACCATGCGCTCCACGGCGTTACCCCGAAGGGGCTGGCTGTCAGCTCCTCGTCAGGGGCGGAGCCAGTAACCCCCCCCACGCACCCAATGAGAAGCAACGTGCCGATTCCATCTGGGGCGGAGCTAACGAGCCGAGGGCGTGTCACTCCCCGCCGGATATACGCGGCCCCGCGCCGGATGTGACGTCAGATGCGCCCCCAGCTTGAGCAGACAAGACGCCATCCGAGCGCTGCGACCTCCCCGCATCTCTGGACCGGACCGTACTGGACCCTGCTTTGAGCCAAGAGTGCACCTTGAGCCATCGCTATCTGCCTTTCCTGCCATCAACCCCCGTGTGAGTCAGCTTTGTCCCGTTTATCTGTCGTCTGTTGGGAATAATATAAGAGTGTGTCTAAGTGCCTGTCTTTCTGTGATTATACTTCTAGCCCCTGTAATCTGACCTTTCCGTACGAATATAATCTCCTCCGGAGGTCTTGAGAATCGAAACCTTGGTGTCGTATTGTGTTATTGTAATCCAGCCGGGTGTCTTCTTTTTCTTATTGAGCCAGCATCGCGCGACTAGTCAACGTTCGGGCACAATCGGGTAACTTGTGCAGACGTGGTCATACCATAAAACCGCTCGGTAAATAACATCCAAGCCACGTCTGTAACAATTGGTGTCGAGGAGTGGAATTCGAACCCGGGACTAAATTTATTAGGCCCAAATTGGTAACAAGTAGAATCGATTCGGAGCGCGTTTCCCGCGCGAAATTATAACGGCGAAATTTGAATTTGTTTTACGAAAATAAAAATAAAAACCGAATTTTGAAAGTCGCGCTATGGCGGGTCAAGACGGCTGGGGTCCGGTAAAGGAGAGTGAGGTAGGGTCGATCCAGGACCAAATTGAGGGACAAGAGGAGAGCGAAGCAGTGAGGGCGGCAGGTTCGCAAAATAGCGCCGTCACGCACGAAGTAGCAGACGCGCGAAATGGCGCCTCGCTGGTCACCGCGCCGGCGACCGTGACAGCGCCCCTGGTGGATTTGGACTTGTTTTTTTTGCAAATAAAGGCCCTTATGGCCCAGACTAACGAGCGAATGGAAAAGAATAGTGAGCAATTGGGAGACCAAATTAGAGGTTTGAAAAGCAGTATGGGGGTAATGGGGAACCGGATGGATGCTCAGAGTGAGCAAATGAGGGTTGATAGTGGGCGATTAGAGGGCCAAATGGGGGTAATGAGGGACGAAGCGAGGGGTACCAGTGAGGGGTTAGACAATAATTTTGAGGAGTTAGACAAGAAATTTGGGAAGTTAGACAATAATTTTGAGGGGTTAGACAACGGGATAAAAGAAGTGAAAAATGGGTTAACGGGGGTAGAAAACAGAATGGCCGCTCAAGAGAATCAAATGGAAGGGATGCAAAAGGGGTTAGAGGGGGTAGAAAATAGAATGGCTGCCCAGGAGAATCAGATAGAGGGAGTGAAAAATGGGTTAGAGGGGTTAGAAAACAGTATGGAAGGCAAATTGAGGGACATGAGGGACCAAGCGGAAAGGGAAGTTAAACAAATGGAGCAGCAGATAGAGGGGGTCAGAATGGGGGTAGAAACCAAACTGGATGCTCACAGGGAGGAAATGGAGCAGATGAGGGTGGCATCTGGGCAGGAGATGCAAGTGATGGGAGAAGAGATCAGAAGAGGTGTGAGTGAGGAGGTCGGAGGAGTGCGCGAGGAGGTGAGGCACTGTAAGGAGCACATGGAGAAGGAGGTGAGAAAGGGGACTGTAAAGTTACAAGGGGGCATAGAGGTCCTGACGCAGGAGGTGGAACAGCTGACGGAGGGACAAAAAGAACTAAGGGACCAGGTAAAGAAGAACACAGCGGTAATAGAGGGTTTAAAATCGACACAGAAGGAGATGAAAAAGGACGTAGGGGTAATTAAAAAAGAGTGTCAGACGGTACATGAGGACCTGACGAGGAAAATGGACAAGGTGGTAGAGGTAATGGAGGTTAAAGAGCGGGAGGTGCGGGAGCACATAGAAAAAAATAAAGTGGAGTTAGAGGAAGAACTTAAAGGGGCGCACGAAGAGATGAAGGAGATGAAGCAAAAATTAGAAGAAGTGGAAGAAGGGGTGAGCGAAATTAAAAAGCGACGGAGAGAGGATAAGAAAGAGATAAAAGAGGAGGTAAAAGAATTGGTCCAGAGTCTGTGTTCGGATCGTGATGATGTGCTCATTAACCGGATGAGGAATTCGCAGGTGATGGAGGAGAAGCGAAGAGGAAGAGGACCCGGTGTAAGTGGTGACCAATATGGTCGTGCGTATGATGCGCCAGGGGATTTAAGGAGCTTGGGGGTCGAGATGGACCCGGGTGTTCGTGAGAGGCCGTTGGTGAAGTGTGCGACAGGTCTGGTGTGCGAAAGAGGAGGTGTGCGAGAAAGTCCGACTCTGGGGTGTGTGAGGAAAAAGTGCGTGCCAAGGAGTAGTGAGGGTGCTGGCGAGAGTGAGTCGGTCGTAGCGCGTGTGCGAGGGAGCACATGGAAGCGCGGTGTGGTAAGTGTTACAGAGGGTGTGACGGGAGAGTGTGCGCAAGAGTGTGCGCGAGAAAGGTGTGTGACGGACAGGTGCATGAGGAAAGAGTGCGCTGTCAGAAGTAAGGAAGAGTGTCCACCTGTGGTGAGTGTTACAGAGGGTGTAACGGGAGAGTGTGCGCGAGAAAGGTGTGTGACGGACAGGTGCATGAGGAAAGAGTGCGCTGTCAGAAGTAAGGAAGAGTGTCCACCTGTGGTGAGTGTTACAGAGGGTGTAACGGGAGAGTGTGCGCGAGAAAGGTGTGTGACGGACAGGTGCATGGGGAAAGAGTGTGCTGTCAAGAGTAAGGGTGAGTGCGTTGTCACGAGTGGAGGTGAGAGTAGTGAGAGTGACAAGGAGAGTGAGCTGGTTGTGACAGGTGAGCGAGGATGTACACCTGGAATGGTAGAGCGTGAGTGGGAATGCACGCTGGAGTTGGTGGTGAGGCACGTGGTTGGGTGTGCGAATGAGAGCACACCTGTGATTGTCACAGAGGAGGTGACCGAGGAGGGGGCGCGAAGAGGTGTATTGGTGAGGTGTGCGAGCGACGAATGTGTGCCAAAGTGTTCGGTGGTCAGGTGTGTGACCAAGGCTGTGAGTGGAATGAGTGTACCTGGGTGTGTAAGGAAAGGTACGAGGAGCATGGGCACGGCTGGATGTGTGAGCAAGGAACGGGCTGCGGGGTGTAAGCGTCCAGGTGAAGCATCGACGTTACACAGGTTAGAGGTTAGGTCGACTTTTAGCCGAAGCGGGCCCTCGGTGCGTGCCGGGCCTCGCTTTGAACGGCCGCGTCCAGGCTCCACTAGGTGGAGCGGGCAGCTGGATAGGAAGGGTCGTCATGGCGACCACGTTTTGTGGAGACGTGCCGGCAGGTCGAGATCGGGACAGTGGATGGCTCCACGCCGAAGTGGTGCGTGGGATCTCGGCCCGGGTAAGCCCCCGTCCCTGCACCGAGTGCCGGACGCATCCAGCCGCTGGCACAAAACAACCAGCATCCATTGCTTGGCTTTACGAAACCGGGCTTTGGACAGGGATTGGCGCACCGAGAGGTATTAGTGAGTAGACTGGGTGATGAGGTTAGTGTTTTGGACCCAAAATTAGGAAAAAAACAAAATTTGATGATTGGCAAAGGATTGGCAGTAGTGATTGGCAGATGATGGGCAGTGATTGACAAATTTTTAATTTGTTGAAATTTGATGTGCAAAATTGGTAGTGAGAGACCCCCGATGTGGTGGGATGGCAAATCCACCATCCCTCACAGGGGGGGGCAAAGGAGCAATAGTTTATGGGGTGTATGGCAGTGAAAACTAGCCCGGGAGGGTTAGGATATAATGATAGGGATCTAGCGAAGATGACATTAGGTAACGTTAAGGTTAGTTAGTGACTGATACCTGTAGTGGGGACGCAGGTAGATTAGTGTGGATGATAATGACGTGGGAGCGCAATAGTTTAAAGGGACGACTGGGAAGCGCAAGTTTCAGAAGGGAGTAGTTAGCTGAGATGATGCCGTGTGTGTGAGAATTGAACAGGTGTGATTGCACAGGTGTGCAACTGGACAGGTGTGTGGAGCAGTGTATGAGTAGTGAGTGTTGTGGATCAGCGCGAATGCGCTTGGGGAGAGAAGGGTGCCGGTGGCACCAGGTGTGAGAGCACAGGTGTGCAAGTACAGGTGTGTGGAGAAAGTTGGAGTAAGTGGTACGGAGTGGTGTGCATGGTGCGAAGGTGTGGATGGGGGAAGAGTGGACCCCTTTCACGAGCACCCGGGGCGGGTAGTGTAAGTGTTAGGTAGAGGGTGCAGGTAAATTGTGGTTGGATATTGGCATTTGTGGTGCGGTTGCAGAATGGTGTTGTGGATGGGTGCATTAGTGTTGTGGAAATGGCTGGGCGTGTAGCCTGTTAGTGTGTGTAGTTGGTTGGGCACTCCACCACTGTGAGGATGTCGGCCAGGTGAGGCCGCAGGTGGGCTCTGGGAGCCAGTAGTTGTGAGTGGGTGCCTGAGGATCCCGGGTGTGGATCGGGCAGCCCCGTGCCAGAGAGGGCACCGAGTGGGGAGAGTGCCAGAGGGCCTTCCCCAGGTAGTTAGGTTAGGGTAAGGAGCAGGTAAGCTCGGAGGCAACTGCAGTGGTGGAGGTGTGCAGGTGGGTAGACCCACTGGGAGAGGTCCACGTCGCAGCCCAGAAATTGTACGAGGGCACCGGGAGATGAATCGGGGGAGTGAGACCCCAAATTGAAGAGCACCACAGTTTGGCCAATGGGAATTGGTTTTTAGAACCCATAGTGTAAGAGGGCCAATGGTTTGGCCGGAGAAAGACCCCGGGTAGTGTAAAGTTGTTAAAGTCATTTAGGAAATAGTTAGGATTGATGAACCTGTCGCACCATACGCAGCCACTTACCTGTGGTGATGATGATGACTCCACACCTGTGTTTTCTTTGTTTGTGTTGCAGAAATGAGAATTGCTGTTGGATTTGTGAGACGCATCACGACGTGGATGAGACATTGGGGTGATTCCATCTCTCCCTCCCTAGGAGGGACTGATGATGAATTGGTAATGGCAAATTTTGATGTTGAGTTGAAAATGGCAAATTTTGATGAGAGTTGAAAATGGCAAATTTGATTGGTTAGGAGGGAGAGAAGACGAATTTGGTTTATGGGAGGAACGGGGAAGACAGTAGGGATGTTTGTTGATTTGTAAAGTAGAGGTTTATGGGTAGTGTTGTGTTGTGTGGATACAGTAAGGGGTAAGGGAGGGGCCATGTAGGTTACCTGGTGGGGGGGGGGGGGCGTACGATAGGAACGTACCTGTCTCACCTGGTTCCCATGTGCCCCCAGTGTGCATCACCTTACATTGCGTGCACTTTTGCGCCCTTACCACCTTACTCACTTGTCTGCTTCTTTTGTCTCCCACCTCCGAGGATCTGGCTTTGGGGTAGAGAGAGAGGAGAGAGAGGTGCTGGCTGCGCAGTTGTGGGCCTGCCCTTTCGCTGTTTGCTGCCGGGATCGATACACCATATGGACCGCAATGTTTGTGGCCACCCACAATGGACCGCAGTTCGTTTGCGGCCAAGCACCACCCGGGGATGGACCTATGGGTCAACGTGGCACCTATGCCATACAGGTGAACCACTAATAGTTAACACCACCAAGTGCACCACAAGAAGAGCAAGAGACACCTGCAGGGTTAGGGGTTGTCGAATTTATTTTTATTCCAATGGACAATGGTGACTGCACCGATTGGTGGTGGGGTGGTGCTGTTGATGCTCGGGAAGGGTGCTCTGCACGTTATTAAAGGCCGTCGGCCACAGAGCACTCGTGGGTTGGTGTATCGATGTTGGCAAGCGCGCTCTCTCTATGCATAACATCTGCATGTGTTCCTCCAAAAACAGGTCCTGGATCGTAGTGTAAATAGCAGCGTAGTCTTGTAAATAATGCTCCCTACCGGCTGTATGTTTAGTTTGAGAATTCTTTCCGGATTCGGTTATCCTGTGGGTGTGTTTCTGTGAGGAGAAGGGTGCAACGTCGCAGGGGGACATATTTACTCATTTGTGAATATCTGTAAAACTGTCGCACTCAGGGTAGAGTTAATAGTAGAGGGAACTACATTGCGTGCCACACTAAAGTAGGTAAAAATTTATCGGGTCGGGACGCCCCGAGGGTAGAGAAGGGTGCAATGTTGCGAATATGGAATTTGGCCTCCATATCCGCTTGTAAATATTCCCCTATTTTCTCCAATACTCCCCAACTTTCCCCAATCCCCCATTCCCTAGTCCCATTGCATGTAAACAACAATCAGTAGAGCCGACCTTCCCCTTATTCCCCCATTAAATGTCGTGCCCAGGTCCACCGCACCACACGTAGACAACTTTCGGACATCTTCCTAGTTATTCTTAATCTATGTCAGTTAAGGCCTCGTTTCCATTAATTATGACTCTTCGTTGCACCAGAATGTGATAATATGGCATCAGTAGTGAGTTTAGGACCTTTCCCATACCTCCTCCCATCTTCTTCCCCAAACAACAACAATAACAACAACTACAACAACAATTACAACTACAACTACGACTACAACAACAGAGGGGCGGGGAGTGTGCGTCCTCACACCGGCTCGGTTACCCGCCATGACCATGCGCTCCACGGCGTTACCCCGAAGGGGCTGGCTGTCAGCTCCTCGTCAGGGGCGGAGCCAGTAACCCCCCCCACGCACCCAATGAGAAGCAACGTGCCGATTCCATCTGGGGCGGAGCTAACGAGCCGAGGGCGTGTCACTCCCCGCCGGATATACGCGGCCCCGCGCCGGATGTGACGTCAGATGCGCCCCCAGCTTGAGCAGACAAGACGCCATCCGAGCGCTGCGACCTCCCCGCATCTCTGGACCGGACCGTACTGGACCCTGCTTTGAGCCAAGAGTGCACCTTGAGCCATCGCTATCTGCCTTTCCTGCCATCAACCCCCGTGTGAGTCAGCTTTGTCCCGTTTATCTGTCGTCTGTTGGGAATAATATAAGAGTGTGTCTAAGTGCCTGTCTTTCTGTGATTATACTTCTAGCCCCTGTAATCTGACCTTTCCGTACGAATATAATCTCCTCCGGAGGTCTTGAGAATCGAAACCTTGGTGTCGTATTGTGTTATTGTAATCCAGCCGGGTGTCTTCTTTTTCTTATTGAGCCAGCATCGCGCGACTAGTCAACGTTCGGGCACAATCGGGTAACTTGTGCAGACGTGGTCATACCATAAAACCGCTCGGTAAATAACATCCAAGCCACGTCTGTAACAATATATATATACTGAAACGCAAAAGAAACTTACCACCTTTGAAACCGTTAAATATCAACAATAACACTGCGTGTAGTAAATGTGTGAACTTATTTGTGGACAATAGTGTCCTCACTGTCAGACAAAACGGTCACGGATGGTCACTTGACCCTTCAATGGTCACTTCATAGCACAGCTGTTGAACAGCCGTTTTGACTGTCAGTGATTAGCCAAGGGGTACGGGATGATTTTAATGAGCTGCACGTGCTGTCTTGATATTGGCTTTTAAAAGGCCAGTGCAAAATGGGCATTTCAATAAACATGCCACGATTGGCAAGGGATCAACGGCAGCGTGCCCTGGGCACTTACCACTTGTTTGAAATGTAATAAAATTGTAACAGTTCAAAATAAAACAAACCAACAATTGCTAATTGAAACATTGGCATTTTATTTATGACATGTCAAGTTTTTGACCAAGATACACCATCTCATCAGTTTGTTCTACAGTACAGAACAGCACAGGGTGCAATGTCAGTCCCCTTTCAATAGCGTGTGTGGCCACGATTGTTTTGGATACAGGCAGTGCATCATCGGCGTATACTGCCTACCAGTCTTTGGATGGATTGCTGCTGGATTCTGTCCCACTCAGTCCTCAATGTCTGAAGCAGCTCTGCCCGTGTCCTGGCCCTGCCAACTACGCGTCTCCCAAGCTCATCCCACAGGTGCTCTATGGGATTCAGGTCAGGGGAGAGCGCAGGCCACTGCATGGTGTTGATGTTCTCGCCTTGGAGAAATGCAGTGGTAAAGCGAGCAGCATGGGGACGAGCGTTGTCATGCTGAAAGGTTCTCAGTTCTGGGTGGTCTAGCAGGAATGGCAGCAGATGAGGTCGCAGGATGTTATCCACATACCGCTGGGCGTTAAGATTCCCATCCACAACCACCAGTGGCGTCCTGTACCGGCCTGATATGGCAGCCCACACCATCACACTTGGGCCACCCCACCTGTTGGCTTGACGCACGCAACAATCGGCATATCGCTCGCCAGTTCTTCTCCCGACACGCTCACGCCCATCAGGACTGTCCACACAGAACCTTGACGCATCGCTGAAAGCGACCTCGTTCCACTGCGCCAAGGTCCACCGCTGATGCTGCTGGCACCATCTCTGTCGGTTGCGGCGATGGGCAGCCGTCATCACGGGGCCTCTGTATGGTCTTCTGGCAGTCAGGCCATAGTCATGCAGTCGTCTTCGTGCAGTATCATTGGAGATCCGTGGGTTTGCACGCCCCGGAGTTTCTGCCGCAGTGCGGGATGCTGGACGGAATCGATCCCGCAGGTGACTTCGGACCATCTGCCTGTCCTGCCTTGCAGTGGTGACTCTTGGCCTCCCTGATCGAGGTCTGTCATCTGCAGAGTTGTGGAGGGTGTCTCTGTCCACCAGGGCCGATATCGTCTGGTGTGAACAGCCAAGGCGACGTGCCACCTCACGGTAGCTCAGTCCGCCTTGCAGCATGCCCAGGGCACGCTGCCGTTGATCCCTTGACAATCGTGGCATGTTGATTGAAATGCCCATTTTGCACTGGCCTTCTTAAAGCCAATATCAAGACAGCACGTGCAGCTCATTAAAATCATCCCGTACCCCTTGGCTAATCATTGACAGTCAAAACGGCTGTTCAACAGCTGTGCTATGAAGTGACCATTGAAGGTTCAAGTGACCATCCGTGACCGTTTTGTCTGACAGTGAGGACACTATTGTCCACAAATAAGTTCACACATTTACTACACGCAGTGTTATTGTTGATATTTAAAGGTTTCAAAGGTGGTAAGTTTCTTTTGCGTTTCAGTATATATATATATATATATATATATATATATATATATATATATATATATATATACATACATACATACATATATATATATATATATATACATACATACATACATATATATATATATATATATATATATATACATATATATATACATATACATATATATATATATATATATATATATATATACATATATATATACATATACATATATATATATATATATATATATATATATATATACATATATATATACATATACATATATATATATATATATATATAATTATATACATATATATATATATACATATATATATATATACATATATATATATATATATATATAATTATATACATATATATATATATACATATATATATATAATTATATACATATATATATATAATTATATACATATATATATATATAATTATATACATATATATATATATACATATATATATATATAATTATATACATATATATATATATATATAGATATATTGTCGTGCGGACGGCTCTCAGTTAAGACCGAGCGTCCATGGATGGAATCGAGCTTACTTTGAGGCGTTTCCAATTCAATGGCGGATCGATACTCGAGCCGGGGGATTGGGGGAGGATGCCACGCTTACCTGACGGTCCGCTCAGTCTTCACCTATAAATTAATAAATCAACCAAACACGGAGTTGCTGTACAAAAATACGCAGCCTTATTGCCGGACTCCGAGAACAAAGGAACGTGCCGGTAATAGCTAAAACCTAGGTTGGGATCCCACTCACAGACTTCATATACAAAACAATGGGAGAAGGAATCAAAGGAACCATTGTTTGCGCGTCTCTGCTAATCTGGCTGGATGTGGTGTCCGTCAGGCATCGTCTGGTTGTGCAGCTCCGTCGTCCAACGTGGCTCCGGTTGACGCGAAGCAGGCCTCCGTCCGCCTCGTTCGTGCGCTGCTAGGCCCCGAGCTACCCGCTCGCCCCGGTCTCGTCTGCTCCGCGGGATGCCTCGCTCGCCCGCTCGCGGTCACACGTGAGGTCCCGTTTGCTCGTAGCACCAAACCTCGCTCGTACACTCGCACCAGGAGAGGATGATCGTCAGCGCCCCGACATCTCTCCAACGTCCACCATGCGAAAGTCCAAATGGGAACGAGAAGCAAGGGCAGAAGGGAGGTCCAAATGGGGAGGAAGCCAAAACGAGAAGGGTGAGCGCAAAGGGACAATCCAACGCAGGAGGGCAAAGGGAAGAGCTCAGCGGAGGCGAAGAGAGAAAATGTCCGCCCCTCCAAGTCTCCTGTCCGGGGCGCTCTGACGTCATCCGGGCCTTTTACCAATTCATGAGTCCCCTCCGACCAGTCGTGCGATCCGCCCACCAAACCCTCGGTGTCCATCCATTGCGCGGGGGGGCGTGGCCTCAGCCTGCTTTGGACGATGTTTGCCTGCCATGGCGCCGTTGTACGCGGCCGCTTCCTGTCGGTCTTTTCGGTCAGTCATTGTGGCGGCAGGGGAATTAATTAATGTGGTGCACTAATTGATCTAGCTAATGTATAAGAGTGCGTTGCCATAAGGGACAATGGATTGATCACCAGGTCTGACACACAGGGGAATTAGCTTAGTCCCTAGTCTACCTATCACCGGATCATCCTCGTATGATCACAGGTACACACTTGATCCGAGAAACCGGGCTAACAGGACTTATTACATCGAGATTGTTCTAACTCGACAGACGAAGCATGATACCAATTCAGATATACCTAAATCTATATATTCTCCTACCCCAAAATTCATAACAATAAATATTGTTGCGGATCTCAGCGCCGGCCTTCTCCCCTTACCAAGGGGGGATTAATCCCCTTGTCTTTGACTGACCAGGCGCGACCCGAGGCCTATGACATCCTTTCCGGACAGCACTAAATAGGGTTGTAGGACCAGATTCGCTATTACCTAAGTACTAGCGCTGCCCTGAAATGAGGAGATAAGCCTCGCCCGAATCAAGGGTGTTGGTGGATACGCCGAGCGGTAGCGAACCCATGATCCGAGCCATTATCAATTACTAGACCCCGATCCGAGCGGTTCTTATTCGTGCCTCGCTTACCCAATGGAGAAATCACAGAAGCGGTCGAATTGGGAAGAAAGGAATAACAAGATTCATTCACACTATGTAGTATGTACAATGATGAGAAGAAGAAGACACAGTGCAGCCTTAATAACAGTCTCAACTTACTCCCTGGACAAACGGGCCCGTCTCACACACAGACACTCACATGGGGATTGCAGATGAACAGGTTGATGGTCACCAGCGCGTCCAGGGATGGCCTCCGTGCAGCTCTCTCTCCGGTCCCCAGCTCGTACCGCGAAGATGGATAGTAGAGACGGCAGGAGCTCTCCGCGTGTCGTTGGAGCACACAGGATAATTACAGGGCGAACGGTAGGGTCTGGGCTCTGGCGGTTAATACTGGCGGCTATTGCCGCATTCACTCGCGTGGCTGCGTACGTAATAGTTCAATACAGCGCTAAGCCTCGAAGTGTTCTCACAATGAAGTGCTCTCAACCAGCCCTCTTCTCTCGTGTAAGTCCTCACTGCAGTCCTCTCGATACAGTTCCTTCCTCTCGTGCATAGGTTCTCTGGCAAGTCCTTTCGCCACTGTCGTGTGCACGCGAGTCCTCTCAATACAGTCCTTTCATGCGAGTTCTGTTTAAGGGCTTTGTGCAGCGACTTATATAGCCCTGCCCAGCGAACCTTCTAGCACTTGCTAGACGCCCCTTACCACGCCCGATCACGCCATGCCCTTAGAGCCCTGGTTGGCTGGTGGCCCCTACCGTCATCGCCTCTGACGCACTGCCTTGCGCCGCCACACCCCGACCCCGCACTCCTCCCTCTTCTCAGGCCTACCTCGTGCTACTCGACTAGCGAGTGAACAAAGGGCAGCGAACGCTGCTGGCAGCCAAAGCGTAACAAACTGCTGCGGGTAGCCCAAAGCGTAACAAAATGAGGGATCAGCCAATTGGGGCGCGGGATCAATTATGCTCATAGGTGGAATTGGAGGGTGGCGCAAAATGAAAGGACCTAAGCTCATGTCTTTACACAACGCAGATGTTACTAGCGGAAATGGCCTATTCTTACACATACTATGACATAACTAATACTCTAAGTGGGCCTACGTGTTGCTCGTGGACTAACTATGGGGGGCAAACCTTTAGCCTTTAATGATGTCATATGTACAAATCTCAGAACCGTAGCACTGCCCCCCTCCTTCGCCAGGCTCGTCCCTGAGCCGAACCCACACAGGTGAGAACGACCGGTTCTGAGCAAGGTTCAGGACTAGATTTTCAATTGTGTGTGACACTTAGATGTGGTTCCCCTCTACATTTAATCTAACACCCTGTATGCGACTGTTTTACAAGACGAGATATGTCCCACCTACTGAGTTGTGTACTAACTAACAGACTCACACCCACAGCTAACCGAATTGCGGAAAGAATTCTCAAACTATACATAAAGCCAGTGGGGAGCATGTTATTTACAAGACTAATCAAATTATTTACATTTCTATAACCCAGGACCTGTTCTTTTGTGGGAAAGAAATTTTGGAGGAGAGAAACAACAATGCAATGCACCAATACACCAAATGAAATGCACAAAAATGCACAAAAACATTTCATAATCAAATGTTGGCTTTTGCTTCTTGGCTGCTGCTGGGCTGCTGCTTCTTGCGTCTTCCTGCTTCGTCTTCGGTGTGCCATAATAAAAACTTGAAGTCTTCTTTCCTGACACACCGGAATATAAAATGCACAAACCGTGTCCGTTTTTATTTGCAGGGCCAATCTTATGGTCCATCTGCGTGACATTGACGCCACTTAGAACCAGTGGTCCGCAGGGCAAGGTAACGCTTGCATCAATTGTCTGCTCAGCAAAAATGCCAGGCCACAGAACGTGTGGTCCATAGGGTGTATTGGTGCAGCAAAAGGTAGCAGAGTGCAGCTGCACAGGTGTAGCAAAGTGCAGCCGCACAGCTCAGGGTTCCTGTACACTCCCCTCAAAAAAAGAATGGGTCCATGGGTGGGAAGGAAGACAAGCAGAGTTAGCGGAGGAAAGGGCGAAAGGGTACACATCAACACAAGGCAATGCAACATGAGGGGCGCGGGTGAGCGAGCGGAGAAAGCTCGTCCCTAGCCATTCGTACCCCCCATGTCAGCCTACACTACCCTTGCCCTTCCCTGTATTTACAATTTACAAATTCGTCACTACGTTCTGTCTCCCGTATCCCCTCTAAATCAAAATTCGTCGTCCAATCCCTCCCAAGAAGAAAGAGATGGAATAAACACAATGTCACACTCACGTCATGATGCGTCTTTACCCACCAAATCATTGCAAAACCTGGCGTGGAGTTCCGTCTCCCTTGGTGAGTGGATGTGGATGGTGCGAAGAGATTTCTCATCCTAACTATCTTCTAACAACATTAACTCCTTTACACTACCCGGGGTCATGCCCTGCCAATTGGCATCTTTAAACTATGTGGTTCTAAAAACCAATTCCCATTGACCCACCCTGTGGTGCCTTCCAATTTGGGTCTCACTCCCCAATTTTTCACTACTATGCCTTCGCACAATTTCGGGGCTGGGTCGTGTGGCTCCACCAGCAGGTCTAACTACCCGCGCATCTCCGCTACTTAAGTCGCCACCCGAGCTTACCATGCTCCTTGCGACTACCCTAAATCAGGGAAGGTCCCTCCTGGGTCTTTCACCTCTCTGATGCCCTCTCTGGCATTGGGCTACCCGGGTCCTTTCCTAGGATCCTCGGGCCCCACTGAACACTACTCTGACTCTAACTGGCTCCCAGAGCCTACCTGCAGCCTCACCTGGCCGACAGACTACCGGTGGCGGAGTGCCCCAATAACCATACGCACCAACAAAGCCCACACACCCAGCCATTCCACTTACTCATGCACCCATCCAAGCACTTCATTACCACTACCTGCACCACAGGTGTCAATATCCAACAATTTACCTAAACCCTCTACCTAACTTTAAACTACCCTCCCCGGGTATTCGTGAAGGGGTCCATCTTCCCCCATCCACTCCTTCGCACCATGCACTCCACACCACTCATTCCACACCATTTACTCCCACCAAGCATTCCACACCAAATATTCCCCACTCATCATGCTCTCTTGCACACCTCTTGTGCTCTCTCTTTCTCCACTTGCACCCCATGCAAGTGAATCCACTCTACACAATTCCATTTGTCCTCAATACACCACTTCTACACTTCTACACACACATAGCATCATCTAACTAACTACTTCCCTCTAATACTCGTGCTTTCCCATCTTCCCTTACACTAGAGTCCCTGTATATAGAGAGTTGTGTCAACTCACATTTGGACGCCATTTTGTGTCTAAGTGTGTCGGATTAGATATACATGTACATTCGCGATATGGGGTGATATATTCTAAACCTGCTATAAAAAAATTTACTACACATATTTAGTCTTATTATTACATACAGGTGATATTTGTTTTGTCAAAAACTCAGCTATTGCCGTGAAAAAGAGCTGTGTGGTGATATTAAAAGTGGTATGGCAATGCATATTACAAGCCAACACTGCATATAAGAGCTAACATTATAAGTAAGACAAACCAATGCTGTCGTTCTCTGAATTTTAATAACTTTTAGAAAGGAGTGTGGGCATATCCAAAATTTTTAAAAGGGTGCCGAGAGCAATTCCGGTGTAGGACTTCCAGCCGACATATAGTCTAACACACGTAAAACAAATTCTGTATGTGGTATTGCCATATTTCTATAGTGTACAACTTTAGTTTTATCGACATTTATATTCAATTTCCATTGTAATGATTTAACAAGCTGCAAGTCAGCAGAGTCTCGAGGAGTCGATCGCTTTCCAGCTCTTTCGTCTGACTTTCGCTTCCCAAATTTGTCTTCTGACTTTATCACTTGGAAATCTATACATCTTATATTTCCCAGATTGGTTTGAACAACCAAAAGCAGAACAACCAGTCATTTTGTTTGGCAATAAACAACATTCCCGTACCAAGCTGACGTTCACGCACGGTGAAGTTAGACACAAAATGGCGCCACGAAATCACGTGACCAGAAATCTCGGGTCAGCGCATGGCGCAACTCTCTTTATACAGGGACTCTACCTTACACTAAGCACTCCCTTGTCATTATCATCCAACTAAACTCTCTATGTCCCCTCTACCTGTACAAAAGTCACTACTTAAATCTCGTCCCTACTGTCATCTCTAAATCCCTAACAATATCCTAGCCCACCCTCGGCTAGTTTTCACTGCCATCCCCATAATCTAGCGCTCATGTGCCCCCCAAAAAGGTGAGGGTTGGTAAATCTACCATCCCTACACGCAGGGTAACATTCCCCAATACTATTACTATTCCAGTCCTCTGAACTATGAGCCTGTCCGTGCGGCAATACTTTTTCGTCACAGCTCGGCTTCGCAAAGCCGAGCAATGCATGCGGGTGGTTGATCTCCTGTTGGTTGGGTCTGTCCGGCACTTTCGATTCGGGGGAGGAGGTTTTGTTGGACCAAGGTTCCAGGCGCCATCCCTACATGAGGCATTGCGGCTCCATGCACGGTGGCCCAGCCTCCCCCGGTCGGAGCACCGCGCCCGTCAGGGGGGCGAAGGTCCGACCTCGCCTACCCCCCCTCGAACCGTGCCGTTTGCCTCTTTCGCCATGGCACGGCACCGACCATACAGGGCGGGGCCCGGCCCAAATCGTGCACGCCGCCGCGGCAACGATCCCCGCCGGTCCCCGCAACACACAAAGCACACCACGCCCCGAGAGCTCGCGTCGGCTGTACATCGCCCTAAACACTGCCCCGGTCTGTGTCGATGCCCGAGTCGCATTCTCACACCACGTGACTCTTTCCATACTCATTCCACACCAAGGCGTCCCAGCGCCTCTCATACACCCCCTGCATCCGTTACGGCATGCTCGTGCACACCACCCAGGCGCACTCGTACTACTTGTGCACTCCGTTACACACTTTTCCTTCACACACTCCCTTACCACACACTTCTCTGTTACATACTCCGTAACACACTTGGCCATCGCACACCCTTGCGTACACTCTCCCGTTACGTACTCCATAACAACCACGGGTGTGCACTCTTTTGGTACACACCCAATCACGTGCTCTGGTGTGCACTCCAGCACACTCTCCTCGGCCATCGCACATTCTGTGTCACACTCCGTTCCACACTCTGTTTCACACTCTTCCGTTACACACTCGCGCTTCGGTGCCGTTCACACACGCGCGCCATTCACTCGTACACCCTCTCACAGACCTTCCACGAGCGCCCGGGTGACGTCTCGATCCCAAGCGTGCAAAAAATGTTTCCCCACCAAACACTTTCGCGCCAAACATTTTTGCGCCATACACGCTCCTACTCACCTTCGGGATTCTCTTATCCGCCAACCGCACCTGCAAACTTTCATTTGGGTTAGGCAGCACGACATCACAATGCGAACATGGACTTTGTGCAAATTCCATCTCCATATCCGATTTAATTCCTATCTCTGCCGTCTCTTCAACCCCAATTTCCATTATAATTTATTTTTCTTTATTAAGCTCGACGACCGCTGGCGCGCATAAAATTTTCTCTTCTAATTCGGCGGCCATCGGCTTTTCCATAACCCGAGTCGCGATTTCTACCCCAGTCATTTTAACTACGCCTTGCTCAGGCTCGCTCTTCCTGCGTTTCTCAAATTGCGTTACCTCGTCGCGTACCAATGCGACTTTCCCACTCAATCTGCGCCCTATGTCTTTCCCCATCTCTTTTATTAACTCCCCTCGGGTGTCCATTTTGCTTTCCAGCCCGTTTTTCGCCTCTTCCAATTGCTCTCCCATCTGTTTGATTTCCCGGGCGGATTTGTCCCCCATTTCCCTCAATTGGCCCCCCATTTCCTTCAATTGGCCCCCCATTTTGTTTTCCAACCCTTTTATTTCCCGGGTGGATTTGTCCCCCAATTCTTTCAATTGGCCATCCATTTTGCTTCCCAATTCATTTCTCGCCTTCTCCAATTCCCGGGTGGATTTGTCACCTTGGGTATCCATCTTCCCATTTATTTTATTTATTTCATTCTGTTGGGCGCCCATTTTCGCATTCATCTGCTTTATTTGGGCCAGGAATAGTTACATGTACCCTGGCATCGCGGGCTCGGCTATCGCCACCATGTGCGAGGCGCCACCATTTTCTTCCCCTGCTACCTCTGCTATCGCACCCTCATCAATTGCCTCTTCTATTTCTCCCAATTCTTCCCGGGGGTCCTGGGTTATAAATTCTTCTCCCTCGACCTCATCATTTACCCCCACCGGCATTCGACCGTCTTGGCTATCCATGGCACGAATTAAATTTGGATTTTAATAGTTAAATTTCGGCCGCTTGTAATTTTGAGTGCATTAAGCGCACTTCGGGTCCAATCCGAACTCCTGACACCAATTGTTGCGGATCTCAGCGCCGGCCTTCTTCCCTTACCAAGGGGGGATTAGTCCCCTTGTCTTTGACTGACCAGGCGTGACCCGAGGCCGATGACGTCCTTTCCGGACAGCGCTAAATAGGGTTGTAAGACCAGATTCGCTATTACCTAAGTACTAGCGCTGCCCTGAAACGAGGAGATAAGCCTCGCCCGAATCACGGGTGTTGGTGGATACGCCGAGCGGTAGCGAACCCGTGATCTGAGCCGTTATCAATTACTAGACCCCGATCCGAGCGGTTCTTATTCGTGCCACGCTTACCCACTGGAGAAATCACAGAAGCGGTCGAATTGGGAAGAAAGGAATAACAAGATTTATTCACACTATGTACAATGATGAGAAGAAGAAGACACAGTGCAGGCTTAATAACAGTCTCATCTTACTCCCTGGACAAACGGGCCCGTCTCACACACAGACACTCACACGGGGATTGCAGATGAACAGGTTGATGGTCACCAGTGCGTCCAGGGATGGCCTCCGTGCAGCTCTCTCTCCGGTCCCCAGCTCGTACCGCGAAGATGGATAGTAGAGACGGCAGGAGCTCACCGCGTGTCGTTGGCGCACACGGGATAATTACGGGGCGAATGGTAGGGTCTGGGCTGTGGCGGTTAATACTGGTGGCTATTGCCGCGTTCACTCGCGTGGCTGCGTACATAATAGTTCAATACAGCGCGAAGCCTCGAAGTGTTCACACAATGAAATGCTCTCAACCAGCCCTCTTCTCTCGTGCAAGTCCTCACTGCAGTCCTCTCGATACAGTTCCTTCCTCTCGTGCATAGGTTCTCTGGCAAGTCCTCTCGATACAGTTCCTTCCTCTCATGCATAGGTTCTCTGGCAAGTCCTCACTGCAGTCCTCTCGATACAGTTCCTTCCTCTCGTGCATAGGTTCTCTGGCAAGTCCTTTCGCCACTGTCGTATGCACACGAGTCCTCTCGATACAGTCCTTTCATGCGAGTTCTGTTCAAGGGCTTTGTGCAGCGACTTATATAGCCCTGCCCAGCGAACCTTCTAGCACTTGCTAGACGCCCCTTACCACGCCCGATCACGCCATGCCCTTAGAGCCCTGGTTGGCTGGTGGCCCTTACCGTCATCGCCTCTGACGCGCTGCCTTGCGCCACCACACCCCCACCCCGCGCTCCTCCTTCTGCTCAGGCCGACCTCGTGCTACTCAACTAGCGACCGAACAAAGGGCAGCAAACGCTGCTGGCAGCCAAAGCGTAACAAAATGAGGGATCAGCCAATTGGGGCGCGGGATCAATTATGCTCATAGGTGGAATTGGAGGGTGGCGCAAAATGAAAGGACCGAAGCTCATGTCTTCACACAACGCAGATGTTACGAGTGGAAATGGCCTATTCTTACACATACTATGACATAACTAATACTCTAAGTGGGCCTACGTGTTGCTCGTGGACTAACTATGGGGGGCAAACCTTTAGCCTTTTATGATGTCATATGTACAAATCTCAGAACCGTAGCAATATATATATTGTAATATTTTCTGTTTTTCTATATGAAACCATATTATGTAATAAAGAGTTTTCTGGAAAAATGTTCCAACTAACCCTATCCACCCCTACTGTATAAAAAGATTGTGAATCCATCATACGCGTAGGAATCTGTACAAAACCTTCTTCTACAGTTATCTATATTATAATAGGCGTAGGTGATCCGTCTGTCCGGGGGTGTGGCTTAGTCCGTTTGCAGAGTAGCTCCACCCATTCTTGGAGAGGCTTCATTTAAACAAATATCCACCATTTTATTAACTCGAATAGCTTTGAGGCCTGTTGAGTGAGGCCCGTGCTGTCTTTCTCTCTCACACAGGTTTATTTCAACTCAAATTCGATATATCATTTCATTTTTAACAGTCGCTAACATAGTTTTAGACTCGGTTGAAAAAAAAACGGGAAGAAAATCCGATGAAAGTTTCTGTTTATAGAACGAAATGAATTCTCAAAGGCCTGTAAAATAAAGCCCATTCATTGAGTTACCCTCACGATTTTATCGAATTCACCATCTGATTTAATTTTTATCGATGGTTTTAGACTCGGTGTCAGAAATAATTGAGAACATTCACACACACACGGGAAAATGCAGAGATATATTTTTTTAAATCGCGCCATGATGATACATGAAAATACACCACCTAAAATAACAGTCGGGGAAAATGTCGACATTTTTTTTTTTTTTGTATAGAGTCGAGGCTCGTGAAAGAGCTAACATTTATCAAACAAACAAGCAAACAAAGTATATAAAAAGGGGAGCAGTCGACAAGATGGGGAGAGAAGGGGAGGAAGCACACAAACACAACATTTGAGAGCAGGGACATCGGAAGATGTGTGGGAGGGAGAGGGCCTGGGGGGAGGCAGGATAGGTATAAAACGCAAGGACACCAAGGACTTCCAGGAAAGAAGTCGGCACCTCAAAAAAGTGGATTTGGGGTGAAATTATCGGGGGTAGAAAAGATCAAGGTTTTGGATTGGGGAAGATAAGAGATGGTGGTGGACAGCCGTTTTAAAGACCTGGAGGGAGGAGTGGGATTGAAGAGAGTGAGGGAGTTTGTTCCAGAGGCGGGAGAAAAGAGGAATGAAGGAGTGAAGGTGAGCAGAGAGTCTTGATTTTGGCAGTTTAACCATAAGAGGGTTGCAGGCAGATCTTGTGCGACCTGTAGGAATATTTGGGGGACAGAGCCCAGAGAGAGCTGGGGGAGCAAGGCCGGAGAGGAGTCGGGAGAAGACGGAAAGACCACCAACCTGCCTGCGGTGAGTAAGTGAAAGGCCATCGGAGATAGCGTCATCGCGGGAGATTCCAATGATTCTGAACGCTTTGGTTTCAACAGCGTGAAGACGAGCTAGGTGTAAGGCAGGAGCACCAGCCCAGAGGGGAGAGCGACGAGTCTGGCATTTCACTCAGGCCAACTGGCACGGTCTTCAAGCAGCCATCAATCATCTGGACTGGTCTCCCATCTCTACCACCTCTGACATCAACTCATCCTGGGAATTCTTCCAAAGTAAATTGCTCTCTCTCATGCACAGATTTATCCCATCTCGTCTTCAGTTGTCATACCCTTCCTCCCGTCCATGGTACACGGAATCTTGTGGTGAGGCTGTTGCCCAGAAACAACTTGCCTTCGTCTCCTGGAAAGCAAATCCAACGGAAGGAAATCTCATTTCCTTTCACAAAGCCCGAAACAAGTGTGTGTCCACCCTCAGGAGAGCCAGGAAACAATATCTCTCCGTTCTCAAGACCGAACTCTCTTATCTGTCTCCCTCTTCCAAATCCTGGTGGCGTCTGGTCAAATCTGTTTCTGGTGTTTGTTCCACCTCCATCCCCTCCCTTACCTCAAACGGCTACACAGCTGACTCCGCACGTGAAAAAGCTGAATGCCTCAACTCTGTGTTTGCCTCTAAATCTTGTGTCCCAACCCATCCCTCTCTGTACCCACCATACCCAGTCGTACCCAGCTGCTCCTGGACTCCGTGTCCTTTCCTTCTGACAAGGTGGAAAAGTTTCTGTCAACCCTCGACTCTGATTCTGCAACTGGACCTGACGGCATCAGCCCACGGGTCCTAAAATCCTGTTCTTCCGCTCTTTCACTCCCTCTCTCTGTTCTCTTCACCCTCTCTTTTGCTCAAGGTCAACTGCCATCTGCTTGGAAATCAGCCAACATCACCGCTTTGCACAACAAAGGTGCAAAAACAGATCCTAGCAACGACAGACCAATCAGCCTTCTCCCAATTATCAGCAAAGTCATGGAATCCATCATTGCTTCAGATATGAAATCTTTCCTCTTCTCCAATGGCTTGATCTCTGATCATCAATTTGGTTTCAGACCAGGTCACTCTACTCTGGACATGCTGCTTCTGATGTCTCAACAATGGATGGAGGTCCTCAATGCCAAACAGGAAATTAGAGCTGTCTCCCTCGACATATCACGTGCCTTCGATACGGTCTGGCACCCCGCTCTGCTCACCAAACTCTCCTCCTTTGGTATCCATGGAAATCTCCACGCATGGCTGGCGGACTTCCTCTCTAGTCGTCGTCAACGTGTGGCCCTGAATGGGTTTCTCTCATCTCTTCCTGTTCAGGCTGGAGTTCCCCAAGGCAGTGTTCTGGGCCCTGTGCTTTTTCTGGTCTTCATCAATGATCTCTCTGACTCTCTTGAAAATCCTCGCTATCTCTTTGCTGATGACTCCACTCTCTGCCGCTCCATTCCTCATCCCTCAGATCGGCAGTCTGCAGCCTTCTCACTCTCTGCAGACCTGGACAAAATCACAGACTGGGCAAACAAGTGGAACATGTCTTTCAATCCTGACAAATCTCACACTCTTATGATGTCTCTCCGAAAAGACCGACTGGACAACCCTCCCATCTACTTTCTGAATAATCCTCTCCAAGAAGTTCTGTCACTCAAGCTTTTGGGTCTCACTATCTGCCATGATCTTTCCTGGGAAAACCACATTTCCAAGCTGGCCTCCAAAGTCAGTCGCCGACTGGGCATCCTCCGTCGTGCGAAGTCCTTCCTTGGCACACCTGAGCTCCTCACCAAATACAAGGCTTTCATCCACAGCTCAATGGAGTACTGCTCTCCCCTCTGGCCTGGTGCTCCTGCCTCACACCTAGCTCGTCTTCACGCTGTTGAAACCAAAGCGTTCAGAATCATTGGAATCTCCCGCGATGACGCTATCTCCGAGGGCCTTTCACTTAATCACCGCAGGCAGGTTGGTGGTCTTTCCGTCTTCAACCGACTCCTCTCCGGCCTTGCTCCCCCAGCTCTCTCTGGGCTCTGTCCCCCAAATATCCCTGCAGGTCGCACAAGATCTGCCTGCAACCCTCTTATGGTTAAACTGCCAAAATCAAGACTCTCTGCTCACCGTCACTCCTTCATTCCTCTTTTCTCCCGCCTCTGGAACAAACTCCCTCACTCTCTTCAATCCCACTCCTCCCTCCAGGTCTTTAAAACGGCTGTTCACCACCATCTCTTATCTTCCTCAATCCAAAACCTTGATCTTTTCTACCCCTGCTAATTTCACCCCAAATCCACTTTTTTGAGGTGACTTTTGACTTTTTTCCTGGAAGTCCTTGGTGTCCTTGCGTTTTATACCTATCCTGCCTCCCCCCAGGCCCTCTCCCTCCAAAAACATCTCCCGATGTCCCTGCTCTCAAATGTTGTGTGTGTGTGCTTCCTCCCCTTCTCTCCCCATCTTGTCGACCGCTCCCCTTTTTATATACTTTGTTTGCTTGTTTGCTTGTTTGATAAATGTTAGCTCTTTCACGAGCCTCGTCTCTGTATACAAAAAAAAAAAAAAAAAAAAAAGTAATCCATTGAGCTGCGGATGAAAGCCTTGCATGTGGTGAGGAGCTCAGGTGTGCCAAGGAAAGACTTCGCACGACGGAGGATGCCCAGTCGGCGACTGGCTTTGGAGGCCAGCTTGGAAATGTGGTTTTCCCAGGAAAGTTCATGGCAGATAGTGAAACCCAAAAGCTTGAGTGACAGAACTTCTTGGAGAGGATTATTCAGAAAGTAGATGGGAGGGTTGTCCAGTCGGTCTTTTCGGAGAGACATCGTAAGAGTGTGAGATTTGTCAGGATTGAAAGACATGTTCCACTTGTTTGCCCAGTCTGTGATTTTGTCCAGGTCTGCAGAGAGTGAGGAGGCTGCAGACTGCCGATCTGAGGGATGAGGAATGGAGCGGCAGAGAGTGGAGTCATCAGCAAAGAGATAGAGAGGATTTTCAAGAGAGTCAGAGAGATCATTGATGAAGACCAGAAAAAGCACAGGGCCCAGAACACTGCCTTGGGGAACTCCAGCCTGAACAGGAAGAGGAGATGAGAGAAACCCATTCAGGGCCACACGTTGACTACGACGAGAGAGGAAGTCCGCCAGCCATGCGTGGAGATTTCCATGGATACCAAAGGAGGAGAGTTTGGTGAGCAGAGCGGGGTGCCAGACCGTATCGAAGGCACGTGATATGTCGAGGGAGACAGCTCTAATTTCCTGTTTGGCATTGAGGACCTCCATCCATTGTTGAGACAGCAGAAGCAGCATGTCCAGAATAGAGTGACCTGGTCTGAAACCAAATTGATGATCAGAGATCAAGCCATTGGAGAAGAGGAAAGATTTCATATCCGAAGCAATGATGGATTCCATGACTTTGCTGATAATTGGGAGAAGGCTGATTGGTCTGTAGTTGCTAGGATCTGTTTTTGCACCTTTTTTGTGCAAAGCGGTGATGTTGGCTGATTTCTAAGCAGATGGCAGTTGACCTTGAGCAAAAGAGAGGGTGAAGAGAACAGAGAGAGGGAGTGAAAGAGCGGAAGAACAGGATTTTAGGACCCGTGGGCTGATGCCGTCAGGTCCAGTTGCAGAATCAGAGTCGAGGGTTGACAGAAACTTTTCCACCTTGTCAGGAGGAAAGGACACGGAGTCCAGGAGCAGCTGGGTATGACTGGGTATGGTGGGTATAGAGAGGGATGGGTTTGGGACACAAGATTTAGAGGCAAACACAGAGTTGCGGCATTCAGCTTTTTCACGTGTGGAGTCAGCTGTGTAGCCGTTTGAGGTAAGGGAGGGGATGGAGGGGGAACAAACACCAGAAACAGATTTGACCAGACGCCACCAGGATTTGGAAGAGGGAGACAGATAAGAGAGTTCGGTCTTGAGAACGGAGAGATATTGTTTCCTGGCTCTCCTGAGGGTGGACACACACTTGTTTCGGGCTTTGTGAAAGGAAATGAGATTTCCTTCCGTTGGATTTGCTTTCGAGGAGACGAAGGCAAGTTGTTTCTGGGCAACAGCCTCACCACAAGATTCCGCGTACCATGGACGGGAGGAAGGGTATGACAACTGAAGACGAGATGGGATAAATCTGTGCATGAGAGAGAGCAATTTACTTTGGAAGAATTCCCAGGATGAGTTGATGTCAGATGGTAGAGATGGGAGACCAGTCCAGATGATTGATGGCTGCTTGAAGACCGTGCCAGTTGGCCTGAGTGAAATGCCAGACTCGCCGACGCTGAGGAGGCTCCCTGAGAATGGTCAGAGAGATGTCCACTTTAACAAGCACATGATCAGATGAGCCGATTGGAGCAGAAGAAGAGCAGCAGACATTTTCAGGGAAGTTAGTCATAACCAAGTCCAGAAGAGAAGATGCTCCGTTGACTGAGATCCGGGTCGGGAAATTGACAGATTGTGTCAGTCCCAGTGAGTCGCATAAGTCCTTCGCTGAGGAGCCATGGCTGGTGAGAGAGGTACCCACACCCAGCCAACTGGCATGGTGACAATTGAAATCACCACATATGAGGAAGAGAGAGTTAGGATGAGTAGACAGAAGTTGGTCCATATTATCAGACAGCGAGATGTAGATGGACTCATCACTGTTTGGTGGACGGTACAACACACATATGAACAAGAGGTGGGAGCGAAGGGGAAGCCGTAGCCAGAGGTATTCCTGGGGGTGAGGTGGAGAGAGTGCAGTGCAGGGCGAGTGAGGAAGATAGTTTTTGATAAAGATAGCAACCCCACCTCCAGGACGAGGCTCAGGTCTATCATACCGGAGGAGGGAGTAACCCGGGAGAGATACTAAGGAATCAGAGACATCATGAAGGAGGAAAGTTTCTGTTAAGCAGATCACGTCTGGTTTGACAGAAGCAACCTGTATGGAGAGATCAGTTGAGTTTGAACGAAGGCCCCGGATGTTTGAGGTCCATACCGTTAATGAAGATGAAGGGGGAGCATTGGATACAGAACAGGGGGGAGGAGGGGTAGGGTAAGATGTGGGAGAGGTGGAAGAGGTAGGGAGAGCTGTTGAAGGTGTGTCAGAGATTTCAGAATAGCTCGGAGAAAGGGAAGGATGGGGCGGACAAAAGGTTTGATGGTGATTGGGTGAGGCACAATGAGGTGTTATTTGAGGAGGCGGAAGAGCGAGGCAGAAGGTTGGGGGAGATGGAGGTGAGAGTTGGAAGAGGGAAGAAGTGGGGAGGACGCTTTGAGGAGGGGGAGTGTGAGGGGGGAAATTGAGAAGAAATGAGGGTGGGGAGATTTGAAGGGGAGGGGCGAGGGGGGAGTTTAGGAGGGAAGGGACAAGGGGAGAGATTTGAAAGGGATGGGATATGGGGCAGATTTGGAGGGGAGGATGAGGGGGGAGTCAAGGAGGGGAGGGGCGAGGGGGAGTCTTGGAGGGGAGGGGTGTGGGGGGAGTTTAGGAGAGAAGGGGCAAGGGGGGAGATTTGAAAGGGATGGGTGATGGGGAAGATTTGGATGGGTGGGGTTATGGGGAAGATTTGGAGGGGAGGGGTGAGATTGGATTTTAGAAAGTGTACGATTCATGGGAAACGAACATTTATTGCAAAATGAGTTTCTTGTGACCTTCGAGTCAAAAATACGTTTAAGGACGCTGGAGGGAGGATGGAGTGCAGGAGAGTTTTGGGAATGTAGAAAAGAGGCACTGAAAGAGATGGAATTTTTTTTTGGGATGGATAGATTTGGTGAGCAAGTCGAAAGCAGCCTTTTAAAGAAGAAGAAGAAAAAGGTGTTATAATATACGACGGAATACAGAACTTGAGGGGAAAGTGTAAACATTATCAGGTTAATAACAGTGAACTTTAACAGTGAACAGTAATAACTGTTATTACAGTTACAGTAATAACAGTGAACGTCGTTCGAAGAACGAACGAACGAATAAGAATGAATAAACGAATGAGAACAAAGAATAAGAACAGAGAAGGAAATGTATTTTTTGGTTTTTTTTGAGTTGATTTTAAACAAGGAAGTAGGCTATGGGGTGAAAAGACTGGGAAAAGCAGAAAACGAAAGTTATTGGAGCACAAAAGACGGACCGATGAGAGGAAAACAAAGCCTCAAGGTTGTACACTGTACAAGGCCTCAAAAGACACGGCACGATTTAACACGATTTTCTCTACAGGTATGAAAGATTTGCACCGAAAATCTTCCTCGGGACACACGATACGTACAACACCATAAAATAAATACAGTTATAACGAAAATACAAATGGGAACAATTACTTAACTTCGATTTCGATGGAGAGTGTGGACAGCTGCGAATAAACGAAAACCTCGCCGGCAAGACCAGAAGCAGAAGTCTCCGGAAGCAGTGTGTGTGTGCATATGTGCATATACAGTCACGTGAAAAAGTAAGTGCACCCCATGTAAAGTTTTGACTTTTTCAACATATTTCAACATACAGCTATTTGATCTTCATTTCAACAATATTGACAGATAAAGGCGATATAATATAACAAATATCATGAAACATTTACATTTTGTAGTCCATTGTATAATTTAAATAAATATAATTGCAAATTTCGCATGTGGAAAAAGTAAGTACACCCTTGGCTCTAACAGGTGGTATTGCCCCCTTTGGCAGAAACAACCTGAAGTTGGCGTTTCTTATAACTGTCTACCAGTCTCTGACATCGACTGGGAGAAATTTTTGCCCACTCCTCCATGCAGAATTCTTTCAGATGTGCGATGTTTGAGGGGTTTCTTGCATGCACAGCTTGTTACAAATCCCCCCACAACATCTCGATGGGATTTAGATCCGGGCTTTGACTTGGCCATTCCAGAACCCTCCATTTCTTTCTTTTCAGCCATTACTTGGTGGATTTACTGGTATGTTAAGGGTCATTGTCATGTTGCAAGGTCCACCTTCGGTTGAGCTTCAACTTTCCGACAGATGGCCTCACATTATCCTCAAGCACCCTCTGGTACAATGAATAATTCATAGTGGATTCTATGATGGTGAGCTGCCCAGGTCCTGATGCAGCAAAGCTGCCCCAAACCATAATATTTCCACCACAATGCTTTGCAGTTGGTATCAGGTTCTTGTGGTCAAATGCTGTCTTTGATTTTCGCCAAACATGCCTTCTGGTACTGTGGCCAAATAGCTCTACCTTTGACTCATCTGTCCAGAGCACATTGTTCCAGAAGTGCTGGTCTTTGCCCAGGTCTTCATTGGCAAACTTTAGTCTTGCCCTGATGTTCTTTCTGGACAGCAAAGGTTTCCTCCTGGCACACCTCCCATGTAGATCAAATTTGTGCAGCCTCTTTCTAATGGTAGACTCATGCACTTTTACATCAACAGTGGCAAGAGCTACCTGGAGGTCCCGTGATGACATTCTGGGGTTCTTAGAGACTTCTTTCAGCATCTTGCAGTCTGCTCTCGGGCTGAACTTGCTGGGGCGGCCTGGCCTGAACAAGTTGGCAGTTGTTTGGAATCTTCTCCACTTGTAGATGATCTTCCGGACAGTCGAATGATTGATTTCAAATTGTTTGGAGATCTTTTTAAATCCCTTCCCTGACTCATAGGCATCTATAACCTTCTTTCTGAAGGCCTCGGAGAGCTCTTTTGATATAGGCATGGTGACGCCGCAGACTTCAACAAAAAGAGCAAACCAAACTAAATGTCTGAGGTTTAAATAAGACGAGTTCCTCCAAGATGATCGCTAACGATGTTCTAATCATTTGCACCTGAGCTGGTGCACCTGCTTCTAATTTTAGGTATTTGAAGTAGTGATAAATGTCGGGGTGTACTTACTTTTTCCACATGCAAAATTTGCATTTATGTTTATTTAAATAATACAATGCACTACAAAATGTAAATGTTTAATGATATTTGTTATATTATATCACCTTTATCTATCAATATTGTTGAAATGAAGATCAAATAGCTTTATGTTGAAATATGTTGACAAAGTCAAAACTTTACATGGGGTATACTTACTTTTTCACGTTACTGTATGTGTGTGTGTGTGTGTGTGTGTGTGTGTGTGTGTGTGTGTGTGTGTGTGTGTGTGTATATGTGCATATATGTGTGTGTGTGTATGTGTGTATATATATATATATATGTGTGTGTGTGTGTGTGTGTGTGTGTGTGTGTGTGTGTGTATATATATACGTATATGTGTGTGTGTGTGTGTGTATATATATATATATATATGTGTGTGTGTGTATATGTATATATGTGTGTGTGTGTGTGTGTGTGTGTATATGTATATATATATATATTTATATATATATATATATATGTGTGTGTGTGTGTGTGTGTGTATGTATGTGTGTGTATATATGTGTGTGGGTGTGTGTGTGTGTGTATGTATGTATGTATGTGTGTGTATATATGTGTGTGTGTGTGTACGTGTGTGTGTATATGTGTGTGTGTGTGTGTGTATATATGTGTGTGTGTGTGTGTGTGTGTGTGTGTGTGTGTGTGTGTGTGTGTGTGTGTGTGTGTGTGTGTGTGGATGTATGTGTATCTGTGTGTGTCTGTGAATAAGAGAGAGACAGAATTGTGAGGAACAGAAATGAAAAAACGAGATGTTTTTGTGTGTATGTGTATATGTGTGGGTGTACATGTGTACGTGCGTGTGTGTATGTGTGTGTTGGTGTACGTGTGTGTGTGTGTGTGTGTGTGTGTGTGTGTGTGTGTGTGTGTATTGTGAAACTGAATGTGCAGGTGCAGCATCTAACTCAATATGTCGAAATGTCACACACATCCATGCCCATCGGATTCCCATGGGTGACCCCACTAGTAACTTTATATTGTTTCATTGTGGACAAAGATGGGCACGGATATTAATTATAGGCGGAGGTGGTAAAGCTGCTAGATCGTCAGAATCTGAAGGAATCTAATTCCCATGCTGCCGCGCGTGTTGTTTACAGCATACAATGCCTGGATGAAGGACCATGGCGGAGCCATCGTCAATATCGTGGCCAACATGTGGAAAGGCTGTCCAGGAATGGCGTATGTAAAGCCCTACTTTTTGATCCACTATTTTTAACGGCATCAATAATTCTCTCCCTCTTGTGGCGTCGGCCAGGGAAACTATTGCCCCAAGTCGAGCATAAACTGGCAGACCAAGCCTGACATTCTACTGAAGGTGGCAGGAATTTGGAACCCGTTCAGGCTGTCAGACATAACTCACGTACTCTTTGCAAAGAGTCCTGTGGGATCCTTAACGTCCTCCAACATCCAGTGCTGGCCGAGGATTCCTTCCCCGACTTGATGTCCTTCAGCGTATATATAGATGACTCGCGCCATGTGCGAAATGCCAGGATGGCAGTTTATAGTGCGGCCAAGATATATAGAACCCAGGCCTGACAGCTCAGAGGTGAGAGTGCGTATCTCTCGGCTATCCTCGAAGCTCAGTGCTTCACTTTTTGATATTCCCTTTGCGTAAATATCTTATGATTACACTCATAAAATTTTATTGGAATCTGACTTCTTAGAAACTATTTGTGAGTCCAAACAATGCACTGTATATTTTCAGTATCAACAAGTGGTCACATGTAGAACCTTTTGCAATGAGGTACAATCTTATTGCCTTTCAGCAAAACTTCATCAAGAAAGGATAAATATAACAACAAGTACACATACATTCAAAGTACATCGCCCCCATGCCAAATAATTAAATATCCTACAGCGCGGCATTGCCGGGGCGCCTCAGGCGCCCGGCAATACCGCAGTGCAGCTCATAGAGGCTGCATTGGGAGGGAGAGGTGTACACTAATTGATTGATTAATTGTATAATTAAAATCAATAAAAGATTATCACAAAATATTTTCTTAATCAATTAGCTAATAGCATAACTAAACCACTAGTGCTTCATCCGAAGATGTATCTTTCAGAAATTTAATTAAATAAGTCATTAATAAAAAATTAAATAATTAATTGATTACTCAATAAATAATTAATCGATTAATTAATAAATAATTAATCGATTAAATGATTAATCAATAAATCAAAAATATCCTTGATAGCCACATCACTTGGTCACTCATGTCCAAATATTAGCTTCCCAGCTCAAAAGGTGCCTGAGATATTGGCCAAATGAGAAAGAAAATAAATAAATGATTAATAATGAAAATAAATAAATAATAATCATAAAAAAATTAAATTATTAATCAATTTGGTCAGAGAACACATAAACTACCACTATTTCATCAGAATCTGTAACTTAAAAAAAAAATTTTTTTTGTCATTAATCGAATAATTAAATAATTAATCGATTAATTGATTAATTAATAAATCAAAAATATCCTTTGCAGCCAAATCACCTGGTCATTGGCATGTCCAAATGTCAGCTTCCTAACTCAAAAGGTGCCTGAGTTAATGGTCAGAAGAGAAAGGAAATTTGATTAATTAAATAAGTACTTAATTAATCGCTAATAATTAAATAACTCCTCAATTTATTGATTAATCAAAAAAAAATATACCGTTTTTGACAAAGGACTTGCTCACTATTGTGCCGAAATTTCAGCTTCCTAGCTCAAAGGATGGCTGAGATATCGCCCGGACAACCAAGAAAGAAAACAAACAAGAAAGCAAGAAACCAGAGTGAAAACTGAGTACTCTCTTTCAGCGTGCGTCACTGCCGAGCCCCCTTTGGTGCCCGGCAATGACGATTTGCAATGCCTGGAGATGGCATAGGAAAGGAGCGGTGTACAACAAACAAGAAAGAAAGAAACCAGAGTGAAAACTGAGTACTCTCTTTCAGCGTGCGTCACTGCCGAGCCCCCTTTGGTGCCCGGCAATGACGATTTGCAATGCCTGGAGATGGCATAGGAAAGGAGCGGTGTACAACAAACAAACAACCAGAGTGAAAACTGAGTACTCTCTTTCAGCGTGCGTCACTGCCGAGCCCCCTTCGGTGCCCGGCAATGACGATTTGCAATGCCTGGAGATGGCATAGGAAAGGAGCGGTGTACAATGACCACCAATGTTATGCCTCCTTATTATTATTTATTTAAAGTAAATGTGTATGTTTCATCAGGTAGTCGGTAATTTGTGAGGGGTTTAACTGCAGAATATGTTCGCTGTGAAAAGAAAATTGATCACGTTATTGTAAGATATTATGACGTCATCTTTACACGTTTGTATAATCGCTCTTTTCAGCAAAATTATTTTCACCGATATGTTTTGCCTGACATCTTTCACAATACCTTTCATGCACTGATCAATGAAATTGAAAATGCAATTCCAATAACTTTGATTACATCACGAGAATAAATAAATGTCTCCTGGCAATTATTGCCAAATTATATTGTTGTTTGTCCATGCTCTATCATTTTTAAATGCTGAATGTCAAACAAGGAAGCAGTATGTACCATTTTCACCAGTACTACCTTTGGTATGACTCGGTTAGAGTTAAGACGGACGACCTCCCAGACTCAGACCGGACGCTATAACCTTTACACCATCGAGGCTGGTTGAATGTTAAATAATCTGAAAGTTCTTTACCAAGAAGAAACTCTCATGAGCAGATTTTTGAGTAATGTGGATTTGGTTTGAGTAACCCTTTACCAAGTATTTACTCGAGATGTATTTGGTAGTTTTTGCGGAATCACAGACTATATTTCATGGTAGTCAGTGCGAAATGGTTGAAGGCCTTTGAACCGCCACACCCAGTTCAATGTTCAAGGATCATTTTAAGGTTATGGAGCAATGTTTTTTTTTTTGTTTGTTTTTTTTTTTTTGTATACAAGATCGAGGCTCGTGAAAGAGCGAACATTAATCACACAGAAAGACAAACAGACACACAAAACAAATAACATCGGGAGCGGTAGACAAGATGGGGAGAGAGGGGGAAGGACACAAACACCGAGCTGTTCACCGAGTGAACACCGAGTGAAGCCGAGCCAGGTGTGAGGCAGGAGCACCAGCCCATAGGGGAGAACAGTATTCCATTGAGCTGCGGATGAAAGCCTTGTATGTAGTGAGGAGCTCAGGTGTGCCTAGGAAGGTGTGCCTAGGACACAAACACAACATTTGAGAGCAGGGACCGAGAGACATGGAGACATCGAGAGAACTGTGGGAGGGAGAGGGCTTTGGGGGGGAGGCATGGGAAGGGGGGGGGGGGGTGGGAGAGGTATAAAACATATGGACACTGCCAAGACTTCCAGGAAAGAAGTTGGAATTTCAAACAAGGTGGATCTGGGGTGAATTAGTGGGGGTAGAAAAGATCAAGGTTTTGGATGGGGGAAGATAAGAGATGGTGGTGAACAGCTGTTTTGAAGACCTGGAGGGAGGAGTGTGATTGAAGTGAGTGTGGGAGTGAATGAATGGTAGGTTCCAGAGGCGGGAGAAAAGAGGAATGAAAGAGTGAAGGTGAGCAGAGAGCCGAGATTTCGGCAGTTTAACCATCAGAGGGTGGCTGGCAGATCTTGTGCGACCTGTAGGAATATTTGGGGGACAGAGCACAGAAAGAGCTGGGGGAGCAAGGCCGGAGAGGAGTCGGTAGAAGACAGAAAGACCACCTACCTGCCTGCGGTGAGTGAGTGAAAGGCCCTCAGAGATAGCTTCATCGCGGGAGATTCCAATGATTCTGAAAGCTTTGGATTCAACAGCGTGAAGCCGAGCCAGGTGTGAGGCAGGAGCACCAGCCCATAGGGGAGAACAGTATTCCATTGAGCTGCGGATGAAAGCCTTGTATGTGGTGAGGAGCTCAGGTGTGCCTAGGAAGGACTTCGGACGACGGAGGATGCCCAGTCGGCGACTGGCTTTGGAGGCCAGCTTGGAAATGTGGTTTTCCCAAGAAAGATCATGGCAGATGGTGAGACCCAAAAGCTTGAGCGACAGAACTTCTTGGAGAGGATTGTTGAGAAAGTAGATGGGAGGGTTGTCCAGTCGATCTTTTCGGAGAGACATAGTAAGAGTGTGAGATTTGTCAGGATTGAAAGACATGTTCCACATGTTTGACCAGTCTGTGATTTTGTCCAGGTCTTCAGAGAGTGAGGAGGCTGCAGACTGCCGATCTGAGGGAAGAGGAATGCAGCGGCAGAGAGTGGAGTCATCAGCAAAGAGATACAGAGGATTTTCCAGAGAGTCGGAGAGATCATTGATAAAGACCAGAAAAAGCACAGGGCCCAGCACACTGCCTTGGGGAACTCCAGCCTGAACGGGAAGGGGAGATGAGAGAAATCCATTCAGGGCCACACGTTGACTACGACCAGAGAGGAAGTCCGCAAGCCATGCATGGAGATTTCCATGGATACCATAGGAGGAGAGTTTGGTGAGCAGAGCTGGGTGCCAGACCGTATCGAAGGCACGTGATATGTCAAGGGAGACAGCTCTGATTTCCTGTTTGGCATTGAGGACCTCCATCCATTGTTGAGACAGCAGAAGCAGCATGTCCAGAGTAGAGTGACCTGGTCTGAAACCAAATTGATGACCAGAGATCAAGCCATTGGAGAAGAGGAAAGATTTCATATCCGAAGCAATGATGGATTCCATGACTTTGCTGATAATTGGGAGCAGGCTGATTGGTCTGTAGTTGCAAGGATCTGTTTTTGCACCTTTTTTGTGTAAAGCGGTAATGTTTGCTGATTTCCAGGATGCTGGCAGATGACCTTGAGCAAAGGATAGGGTGAAAAGAACAGAGAGAGGGTGAGATAGAGCGGCAGAGCAGGATTTTAGGACCCGTGGGCTGATGCCATCTGGTCCAGTTGCAGAATCAGAGTCGAGGTTTGACAAAAACTCCTCCACCTTGTCAGGAGAGGTGGTCACAGAGTCCAGGAGCAGTTTGGTTCGACTGGGAAAGGTGGGAACAGAGAGAGATGGGTTTGGGACTAAGGATTTTGAGGCAAACACAGAGTTGAGGCATTCGGCTTTGTCACGTGCGATGTCAACTGTGTGGCCATTTGAGGTAAGGGAGGGGATGGAGGGGGAACAAACACCAGAAACGGTTTTGACCAGACGCCACCAGGATTTGGAGGAAGGAGACAGGTTTGAGAGTTCATTCTTGAGTGAGGAGAGATAGTGCTTCCTGGCACTCCTGAGGGTAGACACACACTTGTTCCGAGCTTGGTGGAAGGAACTGAGATTTCCTTCAGTTGGATTAGCCTTCCAAGAGGCAAAGGCAAGTTGTCTCAGGGCAACTGCCTCACCACAAGATTCAGTGTACCATGGACGGGAGGAAGGGTAAGACAACTGAAGGCGAGATGGGATAAATCTGTGCATGAGAGAGATCAGTTTGCTTTGGAAGAATTCCCAGGAAGAATTGATGTCAGAGGCAGTGGAGATGGGAGACCAATCCAGACGATTGATGGCTGCTTGAAGACCGTCCCAGTCGGCCTGAGTGAAATGCCAGACTCGTCGACGCTGAGGAGGCTCTCTGAGAATGGCCAGAGAGATGTCCACTTTGACAAGCACATGATCAGAAGAACCGATTGGAGCAGAAGAAGAGCAGCAGACATTAGCAGGGAAGTTAGTCATAACCAAGTCCAGAAGAGAAGATACTCCATTGGCTGAGATCCAGGTCGGGAAATTGACAGATTGTGTCAATCCCATGCTTGTAGTATAGATATTGGATTTCTTTATGAGGGGCATTCAAAATGTTCCAGGAAAGTGATACTCGCAAGACGTGCGCTGAGCTTTTTGATTTTTCAATATAGTGTTCTTGACTTTGTTACATTTGCTCTATATTACTGTTTATGCCAGTAAAATCGAAGTTTTCAAATAGCTTTCTTCAGCCATGTCTTAGTTGCTTCGGTCGGTTCGGCATAGTTGGTGAATCAATGGCCATGCAGGTGGGACTTACCTGCAAAACCATCGAGCAGCCTCTGAGGCCAGGTACAGGCTGTACGGAGGGTGATCCACCGCTCAAAGTCACAGTGATGGATGGTGGGCAACACTGCACTTGTAAACAGGCATGTTCTTATTAGCGAGTAGCATTAGCCACCTTTTTGTCCTTGGTGTAACATTCCCTGTGATTGTAGTTTTGCGAGGTGTATAGCTCATCGGTCGGATTCCCTTGACATCCTAAAACAATGAAGATCATGATGTCATTGGGTGAGGATTAGGTGTGCTATTTATCGGGTGGTGTGGATTATTTGCTCTTTAATTGCACCAAACCAATTTGGTATCAGGGTCCTGGGAGTGAATCCATGTTTCGTCATCAGTAAGTAGGTGAAAGTTAACGTTGGCTGAATCTGTGTTGCTCGATCCTCAGTGTTTAGGTTTCTGGGCACCTATCTTGCCGAGACCTTGGACATTCCCAAGTGCTGACAATGGATCATTTTCATGCTAAAAATCAGCCGTCCATTTGACAACTGCAGAATACGAGGGTGCACTTTGTGAATTTATTTGGACCACCTTTGCAGAAAATTGTTATGACATCGCAATGCAGTTTTATTAAGATCCATAATAGTATGATGTAGAAAACTTCTGGATTATACTCAAATTGAACTACAAATGGCATCAGACTAGTGAAACTAATGACTTGTAACAATCACACATTCCGCAACTCCAGTATACCAAGATACCTCATTCCCATAACCCCTTGATCACCGTTAAGTAATGTACGATGCTATCCTCGCCGAAACCTTTCATTTTGTGTGCAGGCACACTGGTGCAGCCCGTGCTGGAGTGGTGAACCTCACCAAAACTCTTGCTATTGAGTGGGCGAGCAGTGGTGTGCGCATCAACTCTGTAGCTCCGGTAATCCAGTGAAATTTATGTTACTCAGCAAACTCTTACTTATTGAAATGAATAAAAATGCTGATGCTGAATTTTATTATTTCCCCCAAACACTTAGGAGTTTTCTGTTTTAATTTATTTCCATGATGTGCCTTAAGAGTTAAAAAAAAATCTAAAAATAAACGTTGTCAATAATGCATAAGCTTGTGCAGTACCTTCCTTTTGTAAGATTCCATGAAAGTGATGACCGCTTCTACTTCCTGATTTACAGTCTCGTGATGTTTTATTGATATATGGTGTACCAGAAAGTAATGTCGTTTTTTAAGCTATGTACGCAGCTTTTAAAAAACAAACCAAACTTAAAAACTTTTTAAAAAACGACTACATTCTGGTACACCTAATATGAAATGTTACTCTTTCCCAGTCAGTTCAGATAACTCCAATATGAACTCGGTTACACTCCGGTCCAAAGAAAAGGCACACATGTACAAGAAGTAGGATTGGTACCAGCAATAATTCCACTGTTACCCACTAAGCGACACTCATGCCCTCGCAATGATCGGGTATATCGTCAACTTAGCAATCTAACTAGGCCCCACATTCGTCCACCAGAGATAGAGACACAATTGGGGGAAAGACAAGACAGCCCCCCCAAACGTGGTGCGACGGACTCTGGAGAGCCCAGCATGTCCCTCTCAGAAGTTGCACGAGCTGCAAGCCCGCGGCTCCAAGAGGGTGTGGACCGTCTCACATGACCGCTGTGAATGGTACCCTGGGCGCTATATTCTTTATTTGTTGATGCTCTGGTATGGTAAGAAACACCAGTGGCCATGAGTTTCACATTAACAACCCCCAGTGCACTCAGATGTGAAAGGTTGCCCCACTACTTTCATTCAGATACGCTCTGGCTCGCTCTGAACAGCACGACCCAGCACAGCAATTGTGTAGCACACTGGAATGTCCATGCCATAATCCACGCAGAATATCCCAGAGGTGAGGCGACAAGAAGGCAAGGATCGAAGACACATCAACGAACAGCAGACCGGCCAAGCACCTCTGACAGCCGACCCAAGCAACAAATCACTGGCTCTTATATTTTCTCTCCATCAGCTCGTGACTCCACCTTTAGCCGCTCCTGATACACTTGGTTTGAACCCGATTTGGTCCTTAATTCGGGGTGTCAACACGCTCGGTTCTCTTGAGGCTTTCTCCGTCAATTGGTGGCATTATCGAGGGCGTGTACACGCTGCGATCCAATGGAAGCTTACCCCGAGGAAACCGTCTAGGGCAGTTTTATACTCGCAAAGAATCTCTAAGTGTTCGGGGAGACAAAGCGGGGAAAGGAACATAACGAAATAGGAAGCATGGGATCGCAAAAAATAATTGTTGAGGAAGATGCAATGAATATCTGTTCCCATGTATTACAGACTTGGCATTTAATATGGAATATTTTTTTTTCCTTGACTTGGGTTTACTTTCTGAACTCAGTATATCAATCTGGTGAGTTTCTTTTACCCTTCAGTGATGTCTTTGTTGAAAGAACCATGTCACTGATTGTCTTTCACAGCAAGAAGTCAATAACAGGATTATATCACAGGTGGCGTGACAAAATGTAAGGACAGGTACATTTGACGATTGGCTTCACAATCGGGTATATAAGGGTTGTTGCGTTCTGTATTAGTGGAAAACAACTGCTGCACATCTACAAAAGTTATTGCCGCTTCCTCTGGAGATGGTCCGTCAACTTGACAATGCTGTTTGTCATGGAGTGGTGGCTTTACGAAATTCTGGCATGAAACAGCGTGCTATTGCTCGGCAGTATGGCATCACTCAAGGTCAGGTGTCAAAGATCCTGAAACGAAATGCTCAGAGGGGTGTCCCTACTCCAACACCGAAGCCAGGACGTCCACGCAGAACCACAAGGAGAGATGATCGCCAGCTGCACCGGTTAGTCTGCAATGGCCGTACAAAGTCAGCTAATCGGCTTAGGGCTGAGTGACAGCAACTGACAAATGTGCCTGTATCCTGAAGGCTAGTCAACCAACGACTGGTTCAAGCAGGCTATCGTGCCAGGCGTCCCCTGAGAAAGCCACGCCTGACCAGACAACACAGCCAGCACCGATTGCAGTGGGCCAGAGAGCACCGTCAATGGCAGCCAGGACACTGGAATCACGTGACCTTCAGAGACGAGTCTAGATTTCCGGTCTATCGTCAAGATGGCCGCGTCCGAGTGCGCAGACAAGTGCATGAAGCCCACAACGAAGATTGTATAGTGCCAAGAGTCCAAGCTGGAGGTGGTGGGGTGACCGTTTGGGCTGCTTTTCATGCAGGGGGAAAAACTGGCCTGGTTGTTCTGAATGGAAACCTGAACCAGTTCAAGTACAGGGTCATTCTGGAAGAAACATTGCTTCCATTTGCTCGTGCAGCCTTTCGAGGAAACTTTGTCTTCCAAGATGACAATGCACGGCCTCATCGTGCTCGCATGATCCAACACTTTCTTGCTGACCGTGGTGTAGAGCATATGGAGTGGCCTGCCATGTCCCCGGATATGAATCCGATAGAGAACTTGTGGGCAGAATTAACGCGTCAAATCAACAACTTGGACCAGCAGCCCACCTCTGTGCGTGAATTGCAGCAGGCTATTGTAAATGCATGGCAAGCGATTCCTGTCCATACCTTGGCAAATCTCGTGAACAGCATGCCTTGATGTGTACGTGCTCTCCTGAATGCTCGTGGGGGTTACACGAAGTACTGAACTGTAATTTTACTGTCCGTAATCCCAGTCATAATTTAGCTTTTGTTTTTGTTGAAATTTTTTTTGGCGAATGTGCAAAATAAAGAGATACTTCTGGAAAACGTACAGAAGTTTAACTGTCCGTGAATTGAGTTTGATATCAGTTTACATCACTTTCAAGGATCAATTTATTTGCTTCGAAATGTCAAATGTGGTTTTTGTTTCTTTTAAAGGTCACATTAACAAAATTTAGAATAATTTCAACATAATTCCAATGAACTTTTGGTTCTAAGTCATCTTGAAAAGTAAGTTCACCCCCACAAAAAAAAAATTCCATATTAAATGCCAAGTCTGTATAATAGGCTTAATTTAACATACTTAATAACTGCCGTCCCCCTCCCCCTTCCCCTCCCCCCTGCCCCTTCCCCTCCCCCCTCCCACCCCTCTCCCTCTTCTCCCTCACGTTTATACACGGAATGCTGGGTACTTCCCCCCCCCTCTTCTCCCCTCCCCCCTCTCCTCCCCTCCCCCCCGTTCCCCTCCCCTCCTCTTCCCCCTCCCCTCCCCCGCCCGGCAATGCCGGGTACTTCTGCTAGTACGTTATATTTCTCCTGACTGGAGTCGGCTGTTGTGCCATTTGAAGAGAGGGAAGGGATGGGAGGGGAGTATACACCGGAGACAGACTTAACAAGACACCACGAGGCTTTCGAGGAAGGGGACAAGTTTTAAAGTTAATTCATGAGGTTGGACAGATGGTATTTTCTGGCTCTACCAAGAGTGGACACACACTTACTGCAGACTTTGTGGAAGGATCTGAGATAGCCTTCGGTTGGGTTTGCTTTCCAGCAAGAGTAAGCCTCACCACAGGATTCAGAGCAACTGCCTCACCACAAGATTCAGTGTACCATGGGCGGGAAGAGAGGTATGTCAAAAGAGAGAGTAAGTTTCTGTGGAAGAATTCCCAAGATGACTTCAATTTGAATAGTTGCAAAGTATTGGAATAGTAAAGGGGAACCCTTTTAGACAATTTAGTACCCTTTTAACTGTAACTACTATTGGAAGAATAGCTTCCTATAGAATATGTCATGTCCATTGTATAATGGCACAGGAAGTGCATTTTATGTAGTCTATGAAGGTAAATTACTGTATTTTTAATTGCAGCAAATGCTCTACTTCCACCCTCCCATTGAGCTTGATGCAATAATCTGTGTTCAAAGCACTGACAATGCTTACTATTTTATTATTTCATGTCCAACAATAAATGGTGACGTCATTTTGACATTCATGTTTCATCATGTTTGTTTTTTGTGCTCTTTTTTTTGCAAGGGTACTATATATTCTGAAACTGCCATTGCGAATTATAACGAATATGGTGAAGTCCTTTTCAACAAAGCAAAAGCACAATCCCCTGCTAAAAGGCTTGGGACTCCAGAAGAGGTAAGTTCAATCTATTGTGGATATTGCTTTTACATACATATGTACAAGCATATATATATATATATATATATATATATATATATATATATATATATATATATATATATATATATATATATATTATATATACATATATATACATACATATATATACATATATATATACATATATATATATATATATATATATATATATATATACATCTATCTATCTATCTATATATATATATATATATATATATTTTCTCCTTGGGTCTTCGAAACCGCGAGACCGAGTCGCCACTTCCGGGCAAACGTGGAAAAGGGTTTCGGGACAATTTCACAGGTACCTTTGGTACCCACGCCACAGCGGAAGCAGGGATCGAGTCTCGCAAGAACCACGCGCAATTGAGTACGCCCGAGCGGAGTGCGTACCACGTGACTCGTGCTGTTACCTTTCTATAGAACCCGATTAGAGCGATCTAATTCGTACCATACAAGATCAATGATGGAAAACACAAAACGGTCGAATCAGAAGAAATAACAGGATTTATTTACACTATTTACAGGGATTTGAAGAAGGAAAGGGACACAGGGCAGTCCTTCTTATTTATTCCCAGACAATGGGCCCACTTAAACACACGGGGAGATGGAGGAAGAATGTTCATGCGCCTGCTTCGGTCACTCCAGGAACAGCTCACCCGGCGTGGCCCTCTGGCGGTCACAGCACGTATCCCGGCGAAAGCAGGCAGGAGGAAATCCTCGCGGCACGTATTCAGGCAAAGGCAGGCAGGAGGGAAATCCTCACGTCTGTGGCCCGGCGCGGGTCGTCTTTTACAGCGCGATTAATACAGCGCAGAGCGCGGGGAGCAGGGCAAAGTTCGTATACACGAGGTAATTCAGTTCGTAATCTTAATCTCGTGCGCTGCTGATCCACCGTCTCCTCTCGTTCCCGTCTCATCTGATATGATCTGATCCACGCTCCTCTCACCTTCTCATCTGAGGCGGGGGGCTCGAAGCAGGGTTATATGGCCCCGCCCCAGCCCAACTCGAATGTTCCAAACCCCGCCTCATGCCGCAGTAGTAAGTCACTCCCCTCGAGCCCTGATTGGCAGCTCGTGCTTACCGATGGCTCCTCCTCCGCCTTCCTTCGGCCTCGGTCGACTTGTTCAGGCCTGCCGGGTGGTATTTCGGCGCCAATACCAAACCAAAGCGCCATGAGGACACCTAATTTTCATTATCCTACTCAACGCAAAACTAACACAGGAAAGGACTACGTTTACATTTACTAAGAAATAACTGAACTTAAGCAAGGCTACATGTTGTAGTGTAACTAACTAAGAGGGGAAATTAACCTTTATTACAAAACCGCAACAATATATATATATATATATATATATATATATATATATATATATATATATATATATATATATATATATATATATATACAGTGGTACCTCGGCTTACGAGTTTAATCCGTTCCGTGACGGAGCTCGTAAGCCAAATCGCTCGTAAGTCAAAGCAAATTTTCCCATTCAAATGCATTGAAATGCTATTAATCCGTTCCAGCCTCAAAAAAAAAACACCAATTTTTTTTGTTAGGTGCTTTTAAATAACAAAAATGTACTTTATAAATAACAAATAATGTATAAACAAGCACGACCTCGTATATACTGTACATAATACAAGAGAATGTAAAGAAATAAACTGGTTTTATTAAGCAGAGGAGAAGAGCATGCCAGGTGAGGTGTGCGTGTTGTCGACTTGGCGAGGCAGTACGATCGTACTCCTTCTACGATATGTACGATTTTGAAGCAGAAGGAGTCCATAAAGGCTATAACGCCAGCCAAGGGCGTTACGATTATTTCAAAGCTCCGGACCTCTATCCATGAAGATATGGAGAAGTTGTTGTTTGTGTGGTTGAAGGAGAAGCAGCTCGCAGGAGATACCGTGACCGAGAGCATCATGTGTTTGAAAAGATTGAAACTCGGATATCGAGCACGGACCACGAGGTGTTTTTTCTTTTTTCTTAATCTCGGTTTCAGTGAACTTTTGCTCTGTGCTCACGTGTACTGTACCTGTACCTGTAATGGTACGTCAGAGGATGGCACCTGTTGTCATCATATTAAGTGCAAGATGTTCTGCATCGTAAGTTGGTACACCGTGGTCTTTCGGCGGTGTTTAAGCCGGCCGTCTTGGCTTCTGTCACCATTGGCATTGAGTCTTTCGATGTAGGTAGGTCGTTGTGTGCCGGTGCCTTGGCCGAATTCCTTCATTGCTGCATTGTTAGCTCACCTGGTTTTTTATACCACATCTTTGGTTATCGGACCAGCGAATGACGTCATCTCCTCCAAAGTATGGCTTATTCTCACTTGTCTTGGACGATCTTCTACTTCTAGCCTTCCACCGTGCATTTGGTGTCCACTGTACTTACTGTACAGTGCCTGGTAAAATTGATGTAATGGGTTTTTGACCGTCAACGCCATGAACCGTCATGAACCGTCATGAACCGTCAACCGCCATGAACCGCCATGAACCGTCAACGCCATGAACCGCTAACACTCAAAAGCCCATTTATCGCGCCTTATAAAGCAAAACGCAAACCGAAAGCCATGCCTCTCAAGCGAGGCGTGCTTCCGTGGTCACGTGATCCACAGGTGTAGCTCATTATACCCGCACGCGCGACACGCTTTGGCGGTCACGTGACCAGCCACTCTGGAGGCGGGATCCCCGCCGATGACGTCACCGGCTGGAGCAAGGAGATTCCTCGCTCATGTATTTCGACGATTGCGTGTTTTATATCCAAGCAGAGATGCTTTCACGGCAAGATAACCGCGTGACCGGAACCGGAAGCCACAACCGGAAAATTCAAAAAAATAAATTTTTTGAGCTCGTACATCGGATCTCGGCTCGTATCCCAAAGCAACAAACCGCCCGAGCGACGGCTCGTATCCCGAAAAACTCGTACGTTGGGGCACTCGTAAGCCGAGGTACCACTGTATATATATATATATATATTGTTATGGATCCGGGGGACAGCACTCCCGTTAGCAAGGGGGGGTTAATCCCCTTGTCCTGTTAAGCTGGCCGTCCGACCGGTCCTGGGGGTATGACGTCACTTCCGGTCAGTGGTGAGTAGGGTTGTAAGCCCAATCCGTCCCACTACCTAATTACCACCACCGCCCGTAAGCGAGGAGATACTCCCACCCGGGCCGCAGCGTGATTGGATGCGCCGAGCGAAGCGAGCTGCGACTTGGGCCGTTAACAAGAGACTAAACCCGATTATAGTGGTTGGCCGAATCGTGCCATAGGTACTCAATTGGGAAGGGACTAAAGGGATCGGGGAAAGAAGAAACCAAAGTGAAGGAATAACAGGTATTTATTAATTATGTACACGAAATGAAGAGGAGACGAAAGAAGGGCATTTACAAGATTAGGAAGAAGCAGGTACACAGGGCAGCCTTAAAACAGTCTTATATTATCCAAAAGACAGAACAAACAGACTCACATGAAGAGGGATTGGCAGGAAGGAATGGCTGGACGGAGGAGAAGGTCCAAGCCGATGGCAGGGCAGGAAGGTCCGGGCAAATGCACAGCGTCGAGGTCTGCTCCAGTCCACGCTCCGGGCTTGAGGTGAAACCCAGCGGCAGCTGCACGTATTAGTTTCACGCGGTCTGACAATGTGAATATATGGCGAGATTGTCGTTGCCAACGGTCCCACTCTCCTGGCTTACGATTCCGTGTGTTCTCCTCTTGCACCTCGGACCCTCGCACTCATCTCTCCTCTCCGTCTAAGCAGTCCCTCGCAGCCGCTTTTATATGGCGTTTTCAGATCAAGCCGCCGGCTCCCAGGACACGCCCAACGGTGAGCTTGCCTCGGCCAAGGGTTGGCTTTGAGCTCACCGGTCCGCCCCTTGACGAGACGTTGATAGGGCCACACCTTGTTCTTGTGTCCCGCCCCCTTTTTCCTCGGCCTGAGACCGCATGTTCAATGGCGGCTTGGGGCCATTGAAACGCACCAAGACAAGGGGCAGCGAACGCTGCCCTACTGTTACTGCACTTTGAAGAGCGGGAGATGGTTGGGGAAATTGAAGGGGCCTATCTTATTTGATGAATGCAACGCAGATTCAACTATTGGGAACAGATCCTTAACTAAAACGCATAATAATGAGATAACTACAGAGAGGTCCTATGGTGCTCTACGTGTTGTACATGGACTAACTAGGGTGCGATCTTTAATAAAGCCAAATAATGGGGATATTTACAGGGGATCATTTATAAGGGAACATTTACTAAAATTTACAAAGTGAAGGTTCTAAAAACCGTAACAATGTATATATATATATATATATATATATATATATATATATATATATATATATATATATATATATATATATATATATATATATATATATATATATATATATATATATATATTATATATATACATAAATTTTTATATATACACACAATACACTTGTAAGCAATAAGAACATACTATAGGCCGTGTGCAGCAGGTGGAAAAAGCAGCGGGAAATCGGTTTTCGTTCCATTTCTGAGGTGCAACTTGAAATTTCACATATGTGTAGACAACTATACGGTGAACTCTGGATAAAAAGTTCTCCATGACGTCTCTGTCCAACACGGTGCTCTGGGGTGTTGAAGTTTGCTACCAGGGTCCAAAAAGCCCCTTTTTGGCAATTCGGCCATTTTTAAGGACCCCGTATCTCCAGCACCACCAATAATACATAGGATATTGTACTTGGTGAACTTGAAGACTGGATAACGTGCTTTCAAAATTCAAAATACTAATGTTGTCCTCACTTTATTAAAATAATTATCATGACTAAGGCACAGTGATTTTTCATAAATAATCACAACCACCCTCGTTTTCGATACATCAAAGATTCCTCACTTCACATACATCAAAACACCCAAAGTGAATGTCTGTCAAATAAAGTATCGAGGTCTTCTAATCAATAATGGTTCTGTTATAGTTATCATAATCAGGTACTTCAATAAATAAGGCTTTGAGGAGTGATATTTGGCAGGTAATTAACTAATTAATTCAAAATGTAAACTCTGTTTGTGCAGTATGTCCATCACAAATCGTGAGATTCCGTCATCTCAGATGTTTCATTGTTGTTTAATTTAAACCTCTTGATTTAATTTTAATCTCTTAATGTCATTAGTACCCTCTTGCTTTGAATAAAGGGAACAGCCCCTTTAATAACCTTTCAACACATTACACCTTTTAGAATTTAGACCATTGGACCGTACAATTGGACCCCTTCAACACTTAAGACCCATTTAGTGTAGCAGCATAGCAAACCTGTTGTGCATTTTGTGATACAAGCACCAAATTTGGCACAAATGTACATTAATATGTTGCGAACATTTTCAGATATTGGGCCACTTGAAATTCCGTAATTTTTTTTTTCAAATTTTTTCAAATTTCGTAATTTCAAATTTTTCGGGTGACACCGTCACAATTTCGGTCTTCGAGGCCGGCCGATATAGTGGGGCGGCTTAGCCCAAATATTCAAAAGAATTGTGCATTTTGTGATACAAGCACCAAATTTGGCACAAATGTACATTAATATGTTGCGAACATTGTGTGGTCAGCAATGAAGACGAGAGTCTGAATTACATGTATGCAAAAGACCTTGTGAACCAGTGAAGCAAATACACGGGTAAGCATGAATTAAATCTAGGGCATGATATAATTTCCATGATGTTTACCTCTACACTCAATGGTGGAAGGAGGTAATGTTTTGATCCCAGCTTGTCTGTATGTCTGTTTGTCTGTTAGTCCACAAAATTCCAGACAAAGCTTGTAGTAGTGGTAGTTGTAGTGGTAGTGGTGATAACAGAAATTGTTATATAGAACTGAACTTATATTATTATTATATGCAGAAAATAACTTCATTTCTATATGCCCTGCAGTGGACAGGTTAATTGGTTTATGCACTGAAGGGGTCACCCTGGTGTGCACTGCTGTGTTCTGCCTCACTGAGTTGTTCAGGTATGATGTACTCAGCACAAGCTTCCGGTCGGCCCGGAGGTGGGGGTGCGGGGCCTGTCACGGAACGTCAAAACAAACGGCCTGCCGGGGCCGCCCAAAAGTCGGGCGTGAGGGGCGCGTCCACTAATGGAACGCCTCTCGCTTCCCAGATCGAGGGCCACGTGGTCAGAAGAACCTCGTCCCTTCCGGTCACACTTTGCCTATCGGCCGGCCTCGAAGACCGAAATTGTGACGGTGTCACCCGAAAAATTTGAAATTACGAAATTTGAAAAAATCTGAAAAAAAAAATTACGGAATTTCAAGTGGCCCAATATCTGAAAATGTTCGCAACATATTAATGTACATTTGTGCCATATTTGGTGCTTGTATCACAAAATGCACAATTCTTTTGAATATTTGGGCTAAGCCGCCCCACTAATTAGACTGCTTCGAGATTTACATTCTTTAAACACACTACTTTTAGTATGTTTTGGTATGTACCCTTTAGACCTCTTATACCCCCAACAGATCCCTTTACACCTCACTACTTTTGGAACATACACTTTAGACCACGCAGAACCTACACCTGTGTACCCTTTAGATCTATAGATACCACAGACCCCTCACACCTTTGTACCCTTTTATAATAATAATAATAATAATTCATTTATTTTGTATAGCGCTTTTCCAGAAGCCCAAAGGCGCTTTGACAGAGTGGAAAACATAATGCATAACAATACATGAAAACAACAATTGCAAAAAGACAAGAATCAAGAAAACAAACAGCAGCGATATACGGCATATATATAAGACAAGAATCAAAAAGACAAGACAAGAATCAATAGGGAAATATTTAAAGCAAAAGGAGGGAGAAGGAGAAGAGATAGTCAGGGGTTAAATGCTGTGGGTTGAATGTTGAATGCAGCGTTGAACAGGTGGGTCTTTAGTGATGTTTTGAATGTGGTGAGTGAGGAGGAGTCTCTGATGGTGTGAGGTAGTGAGTTCCAGAGGGTGGGAGCAGCGATGGAGAAGGCCCTGTCCCCCCAGGATCTGAATTTGGTCCGGATGGAGGGGGTCAGGAGGTTGGTACCAGCAGAGCGGAGGTTGCGGGTGGGAGTGTGTCTGGAGAGGAGGTCAGCCAGGTAGGATGGGGCCAGGTTATGGAGGGCTTTGTATGTCAAGAGGAGGATTTTGTACTGGATTCTCTGGGGGATGGGGAGCCAGTGAAGCTTGTAAAGGACGGGGGTGATGTGGTCACGGGTCCGGGAATGAGTGAGTAGACGGGCAGCGGAGTTCTGAATGTATTGGAGTTTATTGGTGATTTTTGAGGGTGAACCATAGAGGAGGCTATTGCAGTAGTCCAGACGGGAGGTGATGAAGGCGTGGATGAGGGTTTCTGCAGCCGTGGAGGAGAGGGATGAGCGGAGACGGGCAATGTTTTTCAGGTGAAAGAAGGCTGACTTTGTGATCTGTTTAGTGTATTTGTCGAAGGAAAGGGTTTGGTCAAAGATGACGCCAAGATTCCGGATGTGAGGGGAGGTGGATACTGGGATACCGTCGATGTTGAGGGCAAAGTTATGGGTGGATTTTGTGAGCGTTTTTGGGCCAATGATGATTATTTCAGATTTATCACAGTTAAGCTTGAGGAAGTTGATTTGAAGCCAGGATTTTATTTCAGTGATGCAGTTTGTCAGGATAGAGTGGGTGTCGGTGGAGACGGACTTGGTGGAGATGAAAAGCTGGATGTCATCGGCGAAGCAGTGGAATTGGAGACCATGACGGCGGATTAAGTGACCGAGCGGGGACAGGTAAAGGATGAAGAGGAGGGGGCCAAGAACTGAACCTTGGGGGACACCTTGGGGGAGGGGAGCAGTGGGGGATTTGCAGTTATTGATGGAGATGAACTGGCATCTGTCAGAGAGGTATGATTTAATCCAAGAGAGGGCAGTGCCGGTGACGTTAAAGGTGGATTCAAGTCGGGTGAGGAGGATAGTGTGATCGATGGTGTCAAAGGCAGCGCTGAGGTCGAGGAGGACGAGAATGTTGAGGTTGCCAGCGTCAGAGGAGAGGAGAAGGTCGTTGGTGATTTTGAGGAGAGCAGTTTCAGTACTGTGGTTGGAGCGGAATCCGGATTGGAATGTTTCATACAAGTTATTGGCAGAGAGATGATGTTTGAGTTGAGTGGCTACAGCGCGTTCCAAAACTTTTGACAGAAAGGGTAGGTTGGAGATGGGTCTGAAGTTGTTTAGGGTGTCAGGGTTTAGACCAGGTTTTTTTAGAATGGGGGTAACAGCAGCAATTTTGAGGGAAGGTGGGACGATGCCTGTAGACAGGGAGGAGTTTATTGTTGCAATGATAAGTGGAGAGAGAGCAGGGAGGGAGGCTTTGACAAAGCTGGAGGGGATGGGGTCAAGAGTGCAGGTGGCAGTTTTCATTCCTATGAGGAGTTCAGAGAGGTCAGTAGGAGAGATTGGGGAGAACCGAGACAGGGGATGGCAGGACAAGGGGGGGCAGGTGGTTGGAGGGGGAGCGGGTGCGGCGGTGGTCAAGCTGTTGTAGATGTTGTCAATTTTGCGTTGGAAGAAAGAGAGGAAGGAGATGCAGTTGTCTACTGTGAATGACTGGGTGGTGGTGTTCAGGGGGCGGAGGAGTTTGTTTATTGTCGAGAAGAGTGCTTTTGGGTTTCCGGAGCCAGAGTGGATAATTTGAGAGTAGTAGGCAGAGCGGGCGCGGGAGAGGGCATCTTTGTAGTGTTGTATGTGGTCCTTGTAGGCTTGGGAGTGAACTGTGAGACCCGTTTTATTGCGGAGTCTTTCAAGTTGGCGAGCACGAGTTTTCATCAGGTGGAGTTCAGGGGTAAACCAGGGAGCAGAATGGGTGAAAGAAACTGTTTTGGTTTTTACAGGCGCAAGCTGGTCAAGGCAGGAGGAGAGAGTGTGGTTGTAGTAGTCAGTGAGGTCGGAAGGGGTGTGGAGGTCAATGAAGGGAGAAGTGGACATTTTTTCAGAGAGGGTGGATGAGAATGAGGTAGGTGAAAGAGCGTTTAGCTTACGGAAGTTGATTGTGCGATAATGCCTTGGTGTTGGGGCGGGGATGTTGATGGTCAGAGTGATGGCTAAGTGGTCAGAGAGGGTGAGGTCGGAGCCATAGAGATGGTGCAAATTTAATCCAGTGGAGCAGACAAGGTCCAAAATGTGACCACGGATATGGGTAGGAAAGTCGACATGTTGAGTGAGGTTAAAGCAGGTGAGTAAATCAGTGAAGTCAGTGGTTATTGTGGAGTCAGTGGAGTCCATGTGGATATTGAAATCACCAAGGAGGAGGATTGAGGGGGAGAGGGAACATAGCTGGGTCAGAAAGTAGGAGAAGTCAGACAGGAATGATGGGTGTGGTTTGGGAGGGCGGTAGACGACAGCCATGACTGACTGCGTGTGACCAGGGAGTTTTAAAGCCAGGTGTTCAAATGATGGAGCAGATGAGATGGAGATGAGGTTGGTCTTGATGTCTTGACGGTGGATAACGGCAATTCCACCACCTCGGCCCTCCGAGCGTGGTTTATTGACGTAGGAATATCCATTGGGTGTGGTGAGGTTGAGTGTGTAGTAGTCCAGAGGTTGTTGCCAGGTTTCGGTGAGACTTTTGATCTATATATCCCACAGATCCCTCACACCTGTGTACCTTTTTGATCTATAGATCCTGAAGACCCCTCACACCTGTGTACCTTTTTGATCTGTAGATCCCACAGACCATATATAAACACAGACATCATATATATATATATATATATATATATATATATCAAGGAACTGGTTGATCATCAGTAAGCGCAGGGGCTGTTTGCATGCAAATGTGACATCTGTAGGCTCGTATAGGAGTGGTTGTGGTAGTAATGTTCTGTTATACCTTTTAAATTGTACAACTAGTTCTCATAATTCTTGTGAAAGTGCAAGGCCGTTAAAGAAACATAAAAAAAAAAAAGAAGCTTTTCTTTTTCACTTTTTCATTTTATTATGCCGTAGGTTTCAGCCGCAGTTTGCTTCCTTCTGTCTCCCGCTGCGTCATACATCACCGGGGAAACCTTGAAGGTGGATTGTGCGGAGAGTTTGTACTCCACCTTGTGGGAAATTCCAGGTGCATAATTTCACCGTAGTCCATTTGGAAACTTTAGCACGTTGTCATTCCTTGCTGTCAGAGATTAACTGAGTAAGCACTGACCGTTATCACACATCTGAGAGGCCAGGTCATGTTTTCTGAAATCACAACAGGATACTCATCTGTCTGTCTGTGCACGTGCAATGCACATGTTTTTGGTTCTTTACTTGCTATACTCGGTCTGTTCTATGCTTTCACGTTGGCAATTTGAAAATTGCTGTTAAAAAAATGTAAAGTTATAATGGTACTGTGTCATAATAATTGTCATTCATTCTAACCATTGTTCCTCCATTCCCCTGTCTTACTTCCCAATGGATATTTTAAAACATTTATGTTCATGACATCATCCATATATATATTATATATATTATATATACTAGCAGAAACCCGTGGTGAAAATACCATGACAGAAAAGCCTTAGTGTATCATATAGAAAAACAAGTACAAAAAGTTTTAATTAAAACAAAAGCCGCGTCGATGTTACACAATGCCTAGATGCAGCTGTGCCTATAACGTCGATGTTATAGGCACAGGACATTCCTATTGATTCGATTACTGATGTTATTTTTGTGCAAAGTGAAAATATATCTCGGCAATTTCCCGTGTGTGGCGACGAATTTTTAATATATCTCGGCATTTTCCCGTATGTGGCGACACGTGAACGAAGCTATGCTCCTCTCTCCACATTATTGTGACGACGTATAAATTAAATATTTCATCGTGACGATTGTCATCAAATGGACGAATTTTTAATATATCTCGGCATTTTCCCGTCTGTTATTTCGGGCGGTGTATGACTGACCATGCCGCGATTTAAAAATAATATATCTCGGCAATTTCCCGTATGTGGCGACACGTGAACGAAGCTATGCTCCTCTCTCCACATTATTGTGACGATGTATAAATTAAATATTTCATCGTGACGATTGTCATCAAATGGACGAATTTTTAATATATCTCGGCATTTTCCCGTCTGTTATTTCTGGCGGTGTATGACTGACCATGCCGCTATTTAAAAAAAAAAAATCTCAATGGACTTGAAGTTACAGGCCTTTGAGAATTCATTTCGTTCTATAAAGGGCAACTTTCATCGGATTTTCTTCCCGTTTTTTTTCAACCGAGTCTAAAACTATGTTAGCGACTGTGAAAAATGAAATGATATATCGAATTTGATTTGAAATAAAACTGTGTGAGAGAGGAAGACACCACGGGCCTACAAAACAGGCCTCAAAGCTATGCGAGTTAATAAAATGGTGGATATTTGTTTATATGAAGCCTCTCCCAAAATGGGTGGAGCTATGGTTCCCAGAATGGGTGGAGCTTTGAGGTTTTGTCTTCTCTGCAAGACCAACAAGAAGAAGAAGAACAAGAACAAGAAGAAGAACAACAACAGCAGAGGGCACTCTATGACCAGCGTCTGCGACGCGGCTAAAAAGAAAAGAGAATGGACATGGATAGATTCCTTTACATAGATGGATGGCATTGTCACCGAGGCTTTAAAGCTTGCTTTTAGGCTCATGGATCATATTCAGAGCAGTGTAACAGGTTGGTAGGTTGTTAATTGTCTTACATAAACTGAGTAAGCTGTGTGCAGACAGACACACAACCAGTGTTCCAATATTGACTACTTTCCAATTGACTAATTGTTACAATAATGGATACTTTGTGGAATAATAAACTGGTCCCAATCAAAAATCAACAAGTTACACATCAAAACAAGAAAACTTACCATCCACGAAATATTTTTCACAAACCAGCGCATCCTGAGAATGTACCTGCTGAGAGAGGGAGGGAGCGACCAGGTGGAACTCACCCAGGAGCACAGAGCGACGAGTGTAGGACCAGCTGAGTATGTGAAATGCTCAACAGACTATCATGCAATTTGTAACCAAACTTGAACACAACAAACCTGAAAAGGTATCCCTAACTCACCTTGTAAATGATTTCCAAAAACAGGTGTGAATAGAAGATGCCGCACAGGAAAATGAAACAGCAACAAATACAGCCCCAACAATTGCAAAAAAGACAGAATAAATATATAAATAGAAATATACACCAACTGGGAGAATGACAAAAGATCAGGAAAATATGAAAAATAATTGGACAGAGTGGGGATAGACAAATAAGTCTCATTGGAATGGCTAAGAAGAGAGCAGCTCAACTGGGACAGTGAATGAATCATAATAAATGCCCAAGATCAAGGACACTACACCAATAGATTTAAAAAGATGGCGGGACTGAGCCAGACAGACAAGTGTAGATTCTGCAAGACAGAAACAGAAACTACTAGTCACCTGCTCTCGGGATGCAGAAAACTATCAGAACAACTTTGCACCCAACGGCACAACAAAGTATGTGAAGTGATTCATTGCCAAATCTGCAAAAATTTTAACATCCCAGTACCAGAAAACTCATGGAAACACGAACCAAGGGAAATCTGTGAAAATGAGGACGTCATTCTCATGTACGATCTGATGATTCTATCAAGTGGGAACATAGAACATAAAGTATTGCATCCGGACATTGTACTCAGGAACAAAAAGGAAAAGACAGCATTGCTGATTGAGATATCAGGACCCAGCGATTTTCGCCTAAACAATGCAGAAATCAAGAAAATGACCAAATACCAGGACCTCAAAAATGAGGTCAAGAGATCTTGGAAGCTGAAGAGCATCACCATTGTACCAGTGATAATTGGAGCAACAGGAATGATAAAGAACAACCTCACCATTGGACTCTTAAAAACCATCCCCAGGAATATTACCACAAATGAACTACAACTGGGGGCAATCCAGGGTTCAGTGACAATCCTGAAGAGAGCCCTTGGAACAAAACTCTGAAAAAGTTGAACAGCTTGGTCCATGAACTCATTCAGGAGTCCCTTACCGGAGTGGAGATGGATACTTTGGGTCCTGGGAGGACTCAGTTCCACCTCATGAAACACACAAATGGAGATATCAACCAACGATACACACACCTTAATGTGGGGTCAGCTGCTTCATAATATTTTTGAGCCATCATCCTTTACAAACTAGCTGCCCAGGCCTGACATTCCACTGAAGTGTGCTGGTGATAACTTGCCTAATCTTTGCAAAAGACATGGTGAAATCTTTAGCCTCCACCAACCAGTACTGCTGGGCAGGTAGGTCTTCCAGGTTAGAACCCTTCTGTGGGCCAATGCACACAATGATACAATGCCTTGCATGTGAAATACCAGGATGGATGTTTATAGCTGGGTCAAGCTTCAATTCAGACTCTTTGTTTATAAAAAAAAACAAAAAACTGTCATTTCAAATTAAGAGATAAGAGTAATACTTAAAATAACAGTATAATTTACTTTTTGTGTAATTGTGACTTGTGAGATATCTCTTGTCATTGTTGCAGATCATAATCACCTTCCTGCATCAAGCACCAAAGAAAGTGAGGGAGGTAAAACTTCATCTGGAAAACTGCCAGCAAAATTATAAAAACAAATCCTGTCATACTTTTATAACGCTCAGGATGCGTTCCAGCGGAGTGAGTGCTGTGTGAAAATTGTGCTACAAGGTCATTATAACATTGTACCTATGGAGAAAGGTTCTCCGAGAGCATACATAGGACGGCTTCATTGGGCATCGGATGTCACTATGTGCCGAGTTTTAAAAGATAATAAAAGAAAATCTTTTTTAATCATAACAGAAATAAAATTTACCAGAAACAACACACCAGTGAATTTTGTTAGAGCTGGAAAAAAAAATACCTCGGGCTCAGGTAACATTCCATAATCTGTCTTGTTAACTTCCTGCTGTGTCCTGCATGCGTATGGATTTGGTAGAAGTAAACACTCACCAGCCAACAACTAACTGCCTGATGCTCACCCACCTCCATCATCCTCAACACCTGCATCTTCACATCCATGTTGATGCTTTTTGATGTTAACTTGGATACGTTCATAGCACTATCACTGTTCATATTGGGCTGTTTTCTAGACATGGGTCTGAAATAGTCACTGAACACGCTCAAGGAGTAATGAACGTACTGAGACCGAACAAAAGAGCATCGGTGGGAAAGACATGCAAGGAGATGCTCGCTGATTCGCCAAGATTGACGACTTAGCAGCTGTTGCCTTTCCTTGGTACATACAGTATTTCTGGGCTGTTTGACTGGTTATAAATAAATAAATTGTTTGAGCTTAATGTGAAAGAGCGTTATAGGAGGTAACGGTACAAGATATATGATTGTACAAATGTTTAAATTTATCCCAATAAATGAAAATTGATTCGCAACTGTTTTATCGCTGTGAATGTGGAATTTCTTTCATCGATTTGAACAACTTTGATTTGTGTAAAAAAATACATAAATTAAAATTCCTTGCCTTATGCCCACTTATCAAATAAAAATATCCATTACCTTTCAATAAACTTTATGCCCCCTTATCAAATAAAAATATCCATTACCTTTCAATAAATTTCATGCCCCCTTATCAAATAAAAATATCCATTACCTTTCAATAAACTTTATGCCCCCTTATCAAATAAAAATATCCATTACCTTTCAATAAATTTCATGCCCCCTTATCAAATAAAAATATCCATTACCTTTCAATAAACTTTATGCCCTCCTATCAAATAAAAATATCCATTACCTTTGAATAAAATTTATGCCCCCTTATCAAATAAAAAGATCCATTACCTTTCAATAAACTTTATGCCCCCTTATCAAATAAAAATATCCATTACCTTTCAATAAACTTTATGCCCCCTTATCAAATAAAAATATCCATTACCTTTCAATAAACTTTATGCCCTCTTATCAAATAAAAATATCCATTACCTTTCAATAAACTTTATGCCCCCTTATCAAATAAAAAATATCCATTACCTTTCAAGAAACTTTATGCCCTCTTATCAAATAAAAATATCCATTACCTTTCAATAAACTTTATGCCCCCTTATCAAAAAAAAAATCCATTACCTTTCAATAAACTTTATGCCCCATTATCAAATAAAAATATCCATTACCTTTCAATAAACTTTATGCCCCCTTATCAAATAAAAATATCCATTACCTTTCAATAAACTTTATGCCTTCTTATCAAATAAAAATATCCATTACCTTTCAATAAACTTTATGCCCCCTTATCAAATAAAAATATCCATTACCTTTCAATAAACTTTATGCCTTCTTATCAAATAAAAATATCCATTACCTTTCAATAAACTTTATGCCCCCTTATCAAATAAAAATATCCATTACCTTTCAATAAACTTTATGCCCCCTTATCAAATAAAAATATCCATTACCTTTCAATAAACTTTATGCCTTCTTATCAAATAAAAATATCCATTACCTTTCAATAAACTTTATGCGCCCTTATCAAATAAAAATATCCATTACCTTTCAATAAACTTTATGCCCCCTTATCAAATAAAAATATCCATTACCTTTCAATAAACTTTATGCCCCATTATCAAATAAAAATATCCATTACCTTTCAATAAACTTTATGCCCCCTTATCAAATAAAAATATCCATTACCTTTCAATAAACTTTATGCCTCCTTATCAAATAAAAATATCCATTACCTTTCAATAAACTGTTTACCTTGTATTAAAACAGCATGTTTTAGGTCACCTTAAGTCATTGAGTGGTTGAAATCTTCCCACACGGATGTTGGGGGAGTTGAATCTCTTGCATTTTCCATTCTCAATGATTTGGAACATTATCAAACACCCTGTCCATATCTCAGATCGTCATGACCACACTTCCAATACTTTGGATTTGTTCTTCACCTCCAAACAGTTTCATTACAGTTACACAATTTCACCTTCAATTGGTTCTTCTGACCACAATCTTGTTAACATCACTTTACTTACCACCACTCCTCTTCCATCTGCTCCGACTAAACGCCAGTATCGTCATTTCAATAGCGCTGACTGGACTGGTTTACAAAACTTATTTTCCGATTTTTCCCTGGAAAGACTACTGCCCCTCCTCGGGCAATGCCTCTATCTCTGCTGAACGTATAGCTGAAGTTATTGTTGCAGGAATGGAGGCTTATATCCTGTTCTCTTTCAAGTCTATCTCCCCTACAAGCTTTTGGTTCAATAATTCCTGCCCTGCAGCCATTCATACAAGGGATGCGGCACATCAGACATGGAAAAAACTCTTCTTCCTCCAACTCACATTCAGCTTTCATATCTGCCAGAAATCATTGCAAACATGTTATTACCCTGCGCTCGCGAAGCGAAAACAGGGTTAAGCATTCAGTTCCGTACGTGTGCCCGTATGCTGTACGTGTCTGCATAAATTTAAAAAAAATCATTTTCTCGGCAACCGTTGGTCCGATGGACACGAAATTTTAACAAATAAGTGCCTCCGCCTGTATAATTTTTTTCTTCATAATTATGACGTCATAGGTCACGTGGTAAGGACGCCATCTTGGAAAAACGTTACACCTCTATCTCCGAAACCGCTCAATGGAAAAAATTTAAACATGGCTCATTGTCAACTACTCACCATGGGGAATAAGATATGTTGATGGTGATGTCATCGGTGCCTTAATTATGACGTCGTAATTGGACAAGTACAACGCTTGCTGATCAGTATGAATAAAACAAAAATTCCTCTGCAGCTTAGTCTGATGGGAACGAAATTTTCAGAATATGTGCAGCTCCTCCTGTAGAATTTTTTAATGATAATTATAACGTCATAGGTCACGTGGTACAGACGCCATCTTGGAAAAAAATCGAAAAAAGTTGCACTTCTATATCTCCGAAACCGCTCAATGGAAAAAATTGAAACATGGCTCATTGTCAAGTACTGCCCTTGGGGAATAAGATATGTTAATGATGATGTCATCAGTGCCTTCGTTATGACGTCATAATTCGACAAGTACAACATTTATCCGATCATTATGATTTTTTTTTTCTCAGCAACTCTTGGTCTGATTGGCACGAAATTTTCACCATAGGACCGCCTCCTCATGTAGAATTTTTAAATGATAATTATGACGTCATAGGTCACGTGGTATGGGCGCCATCTTAGAAAAACCGAAAAAAGGTTGCACCTCTATATCTCGAAAACCTCTGCATGGAAAAAATTGAAACGTCTCATTGTAAAGAACTCCATATGGGGAATAGGTGTTGTTAACGATGACGTCATTGGTGCCATAATTATGACGTCATAATTCGACAGGGACAACGCTTAGTCTGATCAGTTTGAAATGTATTGAGCGTGATCTATGCAATTATATTAGACAATATAAATATATGATGTCATTGCTCACGTGGTCTGGCAGCCATATTGAATCAAAAAAAAAAAGGTTCAAAAACAGAAGAGTTGGCTCGCAACAAATTGACTGCACAGGGTAAGTATTCTATGAATACCATCTAATTTGTGAGGTGAAGCATTCCTTTTTCCAAAATTAATGTGACAACCTCTCATGCTCTTCCACTAAGATCTTTCTGGTCCTTGGCTAAAAGTACCTCCAACAACTTATGTCGTTTTACCTTTCCTTCGCCTTTCCGTTCTGATGATACCATCGCTGTTTCTCCGTCTGATAAAGCAACTCTTTTTGGTTCTCTTTTCTCCTCTAATTCCACACTAACATTCCATCTCCCTCTGATGCAACCCTTAGCATTCCTATGCCGCTCCATGTGATCTCTTTTCATGCAGTCAGAAAAGTACTCTTCTCTCTGGACACACGCAAAGCATATGGACAAGATGGCAATCCCCCTCGTGTCTTGAAGGAGTGTGCTTCAGAACTTGCTCCCGTGCTTGCTCGTTTGTTTCGTTTTTTGTTTAAAAACCCAAACGTTTCCTCTTTCCTGGAAACATACCTTACTACAGCCTATTTTAAAGAAGGGTGATCGTTGAAACCCTTCCAACTACCGTCCTATTGCTCTGACTTCTACTATTTCCAGTCTTGGAATGTCTTCTCAATTCCCATTTCCTCAAGCATCTTGAATCCCACAGTCTTCTATCTGACCATCAATATGGCTTTCGCAAGGCAAGATCTACCGGTGATATCCTTTCTTACATTACGAATGTCTGGGCCTCTTCTCTGAGAGACTTTGGGGAATCTTTTGTTGTAGGCCTTGATATCTCAGAAGCCTTTGACAGAGTTTGGCATCGAGGTCTGATATCCAAGCTTCCGTCTTTCCTCCTTCACTGTGCTCTCTCATATCGAGCTTTCTCTCCGACCGCTCTATCTCCATAATTGTTGATGGTTCAACATCTTCCTCCTTCCTGATCAACAGCGGTCTCCCTCAGGGTTCTGTCCTGTCTCCAACACTCTTCCTTCTTTTTATCAATGACCTTCTTTCTTCTACAAATAACCAAATGCACTAGTATGCTGATGACTCGACATTACATTCCCCCATTTTTCCCCATCTGCCCTCACTCGATCTACATCTCGTTTGATCACAGCCACCTATTTAAATTTGCATTTGGACAATATTTCCCAGTGGCACAAATGTAATCAAGTTGAGTTTAATGCTTCCAAAACTACATTTACTCCCATTTTAGCTCTTACACGAGCCTCGATCTTGTATACAAAAAATAAATAAATAATCTCGCTCTAAAACTCCTCTCAACTCTCCAATCTCCTTTGAAAGCTCCACAATTGCACCAAGTGATACAATAAACCTACTAGGTATTACCCCAACATCAAATTTATCCTGAAATCCACACATTACACAAATAGCAAAGTCTGCCTCGAAAAAACTGGGAGCCCTGTTCAGATGTCGAAGATTCTTCTCCTCCGAACAGTTGCTTCAACTATATAAATGATTGATTCGTCCTTGTTTAGAGTTTAGTTTAGATAGGGGAAGGGATGGAGAGAGGGCGAGGGAGAGAGAGCCTTTCCAGCAGCAAGATGTACGTGTAGGAATTTTGCCACAACACCGGCGATAGTTCGCCGACTCTTCGGGAAGATGAGGATCTTTAATTTCAACCAAATAATGTCGGTAGATAGGATACCCAGTTTAACGTCCATCCGAGAGATGGCACACACATTGATGATTCACCCAGTCTGTGATGAGAGTTTAAAGTTGGGCCGAGATCCGAACCCAGGCTAGATGGCTTAGAGGAGAGTGTGCGTACCTCGAAGCCATCCTGTCAAGCCCATGTCGTATCTTAACGCACTGTTTAAAAACAAACTGCGATTCCATGGTGCATTTATAAGTCTAAAATATATCTCGTTTGGTATCATGCATTCCTTCTGGTTGAATGTTGAGCTTTGCCTGCGTGTGGAGCCTTTCAAACGCAGGGCCAGAAGAGGCCGCCAGAAACTGGAGATAGCTGAACACACGGACAGACACCACACACTTCACTTTATATAATAGGTCTTGGACCACGAGATAAAACGAGAACTTCTGAATGATTAAAACGTCATGAATCAAAGGTGACGTCGTACCTGTAGGTGCAATACGATGCACAAAAGAAAACGAATTTGCTACCCGGGGAGGGGAAAAAAATAACGTTTTATTAAATGCAATAACATATTTACATATAGTACAGAGAAACGTGCACGTACATGGAATAACATGTGAATGCTTTCCCAGCTTTAAACAACCAAGAACATACGAATTAAAAAAATATGAAACATTTCAGTCTCAAAAAAGGAAAATGAACAAAAAGACCATGAAATGAAATTGGACGGTTAAGTGGGAATTAATAAAGTGTTCAAAGAATGGAACAAAAACAGTGGAACACAAACAATTACAATTAAAAGCTTGGGATAACTGACCACTGCGTTAAAAACAAACTGAAAACAATGACAAGCAGATGGGATTCCTCTTTTCTTTTCGTTTTTTTTCCTTTCCAACTATCTGTAATATTTGTTCAAGAATGCAAATATATATTCGAAGTTACGAGCCTGTAATAATCATGTCAAATGGTCGACAACTTATGTCCGACAAGAAAAGATTTATCTTTTACTTTTTTTGGAATCGACTGGCAAGCCTCTTGTAGATACTAAATAACCATTCACAGTGAAGAATGCCATCACGATAAACCCAACCTGTAACCACTGTGAAGCATGGGATGCAATCCTCTGAAAACATACCGAAGCAATATTCAAAGCTCATCAGGTCATGTAACACAGAAAGAACAATTCATGCTTCTTGTAACCCAAAGCTTTCTTTGCCTCTGCCCAGGTGCAATAAGCAATAGAAGAGTGAGCCCTATGTTCATATCTTGTAGAAATAAAACCCACAATGCAGGTGGCCTGCGCATCTGACTCGCCCGTCACAAAATGAACGGCCATTTTTCAGAACTAGCGTCGTCTGCGAAGTAAGCGGGAAAATATCCCAGGTGACTTGTGCAATTTTTCTTCACGTCTCACAGACAGAGAAGAGAGGTCTACAGTTTCATCCCTCTCCAACTCTGACTGGTCCAAAACCTCAAAGCCCTCTTCAGCCTCAGTCAATCGAAGCACCCCCGTCCCCTTAGCCGATCGAGCGGATTTTTGCTGTGGACCCTGCTTCTTTCTGCCTAGCCTCGGAAAGCGTCCTTTGGAGTTTGTGGGAGGCCGCCTTTTTGGTTTTGGGGGCTCAGCCTCAAAGCCAGCAACACGATCACTGCCATTACCCATTCCAGGCGTGCCCAGTGCCGAAATTGTGCTCCGTACCACAGTATTGATTGCAGCGCTGACAAAATCATTCGTAAGTGCATCAGCCATTGGGAACTTGGTAATCTCCTGACCTCGTTTGTAGTCTTCTTCCTCCAGACATTCCTCAAGATTGTCCGAGAAGTTCTCATCGTAATCGCAAGTGTCCGTATATTCCTGTCGAGAATGCCGTGCCCATGCCAAGTCTTCGGACCTGTGTGTGGGTCGATGGCCATTGAAAGGCAAATCCAAGTCGATGGTATCACGATCAGAGTCGTAATCTTCATAAGAACGCTCATCACTGCTGCTACTAATAGTGCGTTTACGACGGGTAGGCCTATCACACAGGCTGGGGATGCCCAAAGTATCCTCCTCATCGCTGTCGACAATGACTCCACCACCACCATTATCCGGCACAACTGAAGGAAATTCTGGTAAATCCCGCATCAAGCTGTCTTCTAGGTCGCTGTGTTGGCTGTGACGTTCCAGCTCTGTGAGAAAACAACACAGATCCAAACGCCAATTAAAGTGAAAGAGTATGGATTAATGGATTGTATTACAGTAGTTGAGTAAGCATCATGACACAGGATTTCTTCCTGTTTTGATAAGTAGCATTCCTAAATGTTTCCTGGAGCAAGGAAAATACTAGGTAATTTAAAATTCACTTACAAGCAAAAGTCTCAAGCAGGAAGAGAATTTTGATAAGAGTACCAACACAATGACTTATCCTTTTCAAAAGACACCAATAATTTTATGACATCCACACTTGATCGAGTTATCTGCCCTGGTTTTAATTACCAACAGAAGAGGATCCACATCTAAAGACAGCTGATAACATAGCCAGTGAGAGGACAGCATAATCGCAGAGAGACAGCATAATCTCAGATTGCAACAACAAAAGAACCACCAATCGCACCTTGTATTTGCATTCAAAATCAGACTATATAACTCAAAGGTTAGCAGTACATACTGACCATTCTTTAATGATATGAGCATACATACATACATACCCATCATTCTTTAATCATATGGGCGGGTATACATACCCACCATTCTTTAATGATGAAATGAATGTTTTATTTTTTTTAAATTCCATTGCCAATTTAATGGAAACAGATTTGCGGTTGGGAGTAAATCCAAATGACTCCATGGTAAGATCTCCAACCTTTAATTGAACAAACAATGACAACGTTTCAATTAACAATATGTGACAAAGCCACACGCCTCCGTTAATCTTCCTCAAGAGTGATAAAATCATCTCAACATCCCCTTATATGCAAAGTGGGCGGGGTATATGCAAAGTGGGGTGGGCAAAGCTGGACAGCCAATTAAACCGTATCACACCGCTCTCGTGAACTGAGAACGTTACTGACCAAATTCAAAAATCAACCGCATATTAACGGCTCAAAATAGTCCTGTAAGCAAAGCTGGATTATAAATCAAGTGTTTAGAAAATCCGGAACAATCATTACATTTAATTAGAAGTTAAACTTGTAAATAATGAAATTGTAAATTAAATTAAAACTGTAAATATATTAAAGCAAAAAATTTTAAGATAAAATAAAATTGCCATAATATCAAGATCATCACATGTGGCCCTATGCGGTCAAGGGAAATGCGGGTAAGGAGGGCTCATATGGGGGGGGGGGAACCAGGGTGGGGGGCGGAAGCAGATGGGGGGTTTGGGAGAGGTGTGTTTGGGGGGGGGGGGGGGGGGAAGGGGGAAATTGTCCGAATAAAAACCTTGTGTGACATATTATGTGGACTCATTGTTCAACGTATGGAATGCCTGCTTCGTTTACACAAGAGTGGATCAAACGCTACCGGTAAGTCAAGCACCTCTTGTGTGATCGAGGTAATAGTTTCTTCCGTGTGCCAAGCCTCCAAAACACGTCTTCTGTTTCTGTTAGGTGTGGAACCCAAAATATTAACCCTATCCCATAAAGGTGTGTGGGCTTCCTTAAGGCCGTGTTTGGCAATAGCAGATCTGCTGGGATAATTACATTCAAATGCTTTTTGGTGTTCAGCAATACGTTGACCGAAGGTCCTCCCGGTTTCACCCACATATTCAGCTCCACAACCACAGGGCACTACGTATACCACCCCCTGACCTATCCTTCCTCGGAAGCTTGTCCTTGACCCTCATAAGAGCTTGGCGAAGGGTGAAAACCGGTGTGAAACCAACCCTCACTCCTGCCGATTTCAAAATTCTGCCGACCCTTTGTGAAACCCCCGGTACAAAAGGCAGAACACACAAACCCTTTGGTTGTTCTCTCGGTCTCAGCCTGTTGTGTGGGGAAGCCCTTATCGTTTTCCTGTTGGGTAACAAGCTATCAGGATAACCATTTGCCCTCAACACATTTTGAAGATGGTCCACCTCACTCATCTTGTCTTCAAAGGTAGATGGTAACTCACGTGCTCTTTTTGAGAGGGTGTGCACAACCGATCTTTTGTGTTCCATTGGATGGCAAGAATTGAAATCAAGGTAGCGATCAGTGTGTGTTGGTTTTCTGTACACCGTTACCTTTAAGGCTCCTTTGGGATCCCTTGTTATGAGTGTATCCAGGAAGGGAAGGGCTCCATTTTTCTCCTCTTCAATGGTGAAATTAATGGAGGAAAAAGTTTTTATTTATGGCCTCATGTATGATGCCCACCTCATCAAAGTGACAGATGACAAATGTGTCATCCACGTACCGGACCCAAACACGTGGTCGCACTAACAGGGCTGGAATGGTGCGTTCCTCCAAATCCCCCATCACCATGTTAGCAATCACAGCCGATACCGGGGAACCCATGGCGGTGCCACAAACCTGCTTGTAATATACCTCATTAAATACAAAGTAGGTGGAAGAGAGGCAAGTCGAAAGCATGTCACACACGTCCATTGGGCTTAAAGCTCCTGCAGTCTCTTTCCATCGATCATCTTCCATCAAACGCCGGTTAGCCACCTCAATCGCCAGGGCTATGGGCACGTTGGTAAATAAAGACACAACATCAAACTAAACCATGGTCTCCTGTGCTTCGATGGTGAGCTGTTTCACTCTTTCAGCAAATGCTGTGCTATTGTGTACGGTTCGCTCTGTTGTCCCCACCAAATGCTTCAAAATGTTTGCCAAAAACTTGGATAGAGCATATGATGGACCATTAATACAGGAAACGATTAACCGTAGCGGAAATCCCTCTTTGTGCACATTCGGTAGCCCGTAGGCCCTGGGAGCCACTCCCTTACTGCTGTACAGATATTTGTTCGCCACAGCTGATAGTCTTCCAGTCGCTTTTAATTTGGCAAGCATTGAGTTTAACCTTCGTTCCTCCTTCTTAGTTGGATCTGCAGTTAACCGTTCATAAGTACTTTGATCCGCCAACATATCCTGCATTTTGTTCGTGTATACAAGGCGATCCATGAGCACCATTGCCCGTCCTTTGTCCGCTGGTAAGAACACCACATCATCCATGTTGCGTAACTCTCGTAATGCTTGTTGTTCTTTCGGGTCCAAATTGAAATTGTTGCGTAAAAATTGCGGAGGGCGAAGTAAAACAGCAGCCACACGTGATCTGATTTCGTTCTTGGTGGTGTTATCAAGTTCCATCACAGCAGATTCCACCCATGATACAATGGTGTCTTTCGGAACAAATCGGGGAGTGATGGCAAAATTAAGGCCCTTCTGCAATAAGTTGGTTTGTGCCTCCGAGAGCTGCGTACTCGACCGGTTAACCACCCACCGGTTCCGAAGAATGTTCACGTCAACGACGGGAGTCATGCGTAAGTTGAGCTCACACTTTCGCGGAGCACACTAGGACATCGGTGGGGAAACGGCATCAACGAAAGTTCACAGCATTGGTTGATGAAACCACACATCGCATGACTCCCGTCGTTGACGTTTTCAGCCGTCGCCGTCAAACACGGCGTCGAACACCACATCCCGACCACAGGTCCACCGGTCTACGCCAGGGCTCGTCGCCTCGACCCGACCAAACTCGCCGTGGCGAAGGCGGAATTCGACGCGCTGGAGCGATTGGGCATTGTGCGGCACTCGAATAGTGCGTGGGCCTCGCCCCTGCACATCGTGCCCAAACCGGGTGGCGGATGGCGACCATGTGGCGATTACCGCCGCCTCAACGACGCCACCACCCCCGACCGGTACCCGATACCACACATACAGGACTGTTCCGCCCGTTTGGTGGGGCGGGTGATCTTCTCCAAGGTCGACCTCATTCGGGGCTACCACCAGGTACCTGTCCGGCCGGTCGACGTTCCGAAGACGGCGGTAATTACACCTTTTGGCCTCTTCGAGTTCCTTTGCATGCCGTTCGGCCTTAAGAACGTGGCCCAGGCCTTCCAGCGGCTGATGCACAGCGTGCTGCGCGACCTCACCTTCCTTTTCGTCTACTTGGACGACATTCTCGTCGCCAGCACTTCCCGGGCGGGGCACCTCATCCACCTGCGCACGCTTTTTGAGCGCCTCGGCCAGCACGGCCTCATCATCAACCCGGCAAAATGCCAGTTTGGCGTAACGGCCGTCGACTTCCTGGGGCACCGCATCACAAAGCGCGGGGCCGTCCCGCTGCCTACCAAGGTGGAGGCAGTCACAAGTTTCCCGCGCCCCCGCTCCATCAAGGCCCTTCAGGAATTTTTGGGGATGGTAAATTTCTACCACCGGTTCGTGCCTCGTGCCGCCCAACTCATGCGCCCCCTGTACGAAGCCCTCCGGGGCAAGCCAGCCTAGCACGACATCGCTTGGACCAAAGAGATGGACGAGGTGTTCACGGGCGCTAAGCTGGCTCTCGCCAACGCGACCATGCTGGCGCGCCCGGCGCTCGACGCACCCATCGCCCTCACCACGGACGCTTCAGACTACGCGGTGGGCGTCGTGCATGAACAGTGGGTGAACGGGGTTTGGCAACCGCTGGCCTTCTTCAGCCGGCAGCTTCGCCCTAACGAGCGCAAGTATAGCGCTTTCGACTGCGAGCTCCTCGGCCTTTACCTGGCCGTTCGCCACTTCCGCCATCTTTTAGAGGACCGCCCATTCATGGCGTTTGTGGACCACAAACCCCTGGTCTTTGCCATGGCCAAGGTTGCAGAGCCGTGGTCGGCCCGCCAGCAGCGCCACCTCTCCGCCGTGTCCGAATTTACAACGGACATCCGGCACGTCGCGGGCAAGGACAACGCTGTGGCCGATTGCCTCTCCCGGTCCG
>NC_136267.1:128070757-128075757 GCF_964187855.1 Myxine glutinosa | reverse complement strand
TGGTCCTGTAAATAGTAATAAATAATAGTCGCATTTCAAACCTTTTTGCCTTCGTCTTCCTCTTCTTCACATCCGTGTCGCCTTTGTCTTTTCCCCCATTGAATATCTGTGGCACGATTTGGCCCACGTTTAAGGAATCGGGTCTTAGTCTTGGTAAACGGTTCGGGCCGCGGCGCCATCCGCTCGGCAAATTAACATCTTATCCGCGGTCCGTAACAATTGGTGCCTGGGAGTGAGATTCGGACCTGAAGCGCTCAGTGCGCTCAAATTACGAGTGGGCCGAAATTTGTTTTATAAAATCTTAAATTGAACATCGTGCCATGGATAGTCAAGGCGGCGGGATGCCGGTGGGGGCATTAGAAGAGGGGTTAGGGGTAACCCAGGACCAGAGGGAGGAAATGGAGGAGAGCAATGAGGAGGTGGTTGAGGAGGTGTCAGGCGCGCAAAATGGCGCTCTCGCGCACGTGGTTGTGGAGGCACAAAATGGCGCCTTGCACATGGCAGCGAGAGCCGCGCCCGCTGCGCAAATGGTTGTGATAGATTTGGACGCCCTCATGACGCGATTATTAGCGACGATGGGAGTGTCAAGACAGGAACTGAACGAAGAGATGGATCGAATGGCCAGATTGAAAAAGGCGGGGGAGGACAGAGACCGCAGGTTGGGCGAGCAGGTCCCAGGGGTGCACGACGAGGTAACGCGGGTCGAGAAGCGCTGGTTGGGCGAAGTGGAGGAAAGCGCGGGTACAATGACGGGTGTAGAGATTGCGACCCGGGGTTTGGGGTAGCCAGCGACCGCTGAGGTATGAGAGAAAATTTTATTAAAGCCAGCGGTCGTCGAAGGGAATAAAGAAAAAGCAGTAGTGGGTATAATTAAAATTGAAGAGACGACGGAGGTAGCCCAGGAATCGGAGGAAGGAATGGAAAGTGCTCAAAGTCTGAATGCACATCCTGATGCCGTACTTGCTAATCCTTATAAAGATTTGCAGGTGCGCGTGGAGAAGAGAATCCCCCAGGTGAGTCGTGCTGTGTATTGTGCGGGGAGATTTTGTAGAAGGATGTTTGGCGACAAAAGAATTGTCGCGCGATTGGGGTCAATTTGGCACCCGGGCGTTGGTGAAGGGTCCCGTGTGAGTGGAAATAGTGCGCCTGTGAGGAAAAAGTGTGCGTCGGCGAGTGGGTGTGTTATAAAGTGTGGGAGTGAAACTGAGTGCGAGCGAGAATGCACGTCGGGGTGTACGGAGTGTGACACGAGGAGTAAAGTGGTGGTGGAACGTGTGCGAGGAAGCACACTTGAGTTGGTTGTGGCGCGGGTGTGTGGGAGAGCCCATCTGAGCGCGTTAGTGGGTGGATGCAAGAGTGCACGCCCATGGTGAGTGTTACGGAGGACGTAACAGAGGAGAGGTGTGGACCGAAGTGTGCAAACGGCGAGTGTGCGCAAGAAGGTGCGCGGGAGGTGTGGTGTGTAACAGGGAGTGCGGTGGTGGAATGGACGGAGTGTGTGGGATGCACTGGAGGCGCCGAGATGCCACGTTTTGTGGGTGTGAAACGGGTCGCGTATGCAAGTGAAGCATCGACGTTGACCGGGTTAGCAGCTAGGGCGACGGATAGCAGGCGCTCCGTGCGCGGCACGCTTTGTTGGATGCTGAGCCTCGCGCGGATCGATGCTGCGTCGCCCCGCTTCGGAGCGGCGTGCACGATTCGGGCCTGGCCCCGCCCCACACGGTCGAGTTCGGGCCTTGTCGGGCGAGGCGACCGGTCCGGTTCAGGGGCAAGTAGGAGGAAGCGGAACGGTGCCCCCTGGCGGGGACGGGGTTCCGACCGGGCGAGATTGAGTCATCGGCCCCGGGACCGCAAGGTACCGAGCCGCGATGATGCGTGGAACCTCGGCCCGAGAATGCCTCCTCCCCAGAGTCGTGAATGCCGGACAGATCCAACTGCAGGCGACCAAACCACCCGAATTCATTGCTCGGCTTTGCGAAGCCGAGTTTTAATGATGTGACGACGCACCGAGGCTCAGATAAAGCGGACTGTGATGATGAGGATAGTGTTTTTGATCCGAAATTTAGAAAAGTGAATAGGATTGGAAGTGATTGGAAAAATTTTTGATTTGCAGGAATTGGATGAACAAAATTGGTAGTGGAAGATACCCGATGTGATGGGATGGCAACTCGGCCATCTCTCACAGCAGGGGCAAAGGAGCACTAGTTTTATGGGGTTGGCAGTGAAAACTAGCCCGGGAGGGTTAGGATAATGATAGGGATCTAGAGAAGATGACCTTAGGTAACGTTAAGGTTAGGTAGTGACAATGATACCTGTAGTGGGGATGCAGGTAGGTTAGTTTGGATGATAATGACATGGTATGTGCTTAGTTTAAAGGGAAGACGGGGAGCACTAAGTTAGCAGGGCAACAGGTAGTTCAGATGATGCCGTATGTGTGGTTAAAAGGTGTGATTGCACAGGTGTGCAACTGGACAGGTGGATGGAGCAGTGTATGACTGAGTCGTGGTGATTGCGTGTTGTGTTGACCAAATGGTCCAGGAAGGAAGGAGGGTGCAGGTGGCACCAGGTGTGATTGCACAGGTGTGCAACGACAGGTGTATGGAGAATGGTTGTGTGGAAGACATGGAGTGTGGAATATATGGAGTATGGAATGGATGGTCGTGGAGTGAGTATGGTGGAAACTGTGGAGTGGAGTGGATAGTGCGAAGGTGTGGATGGGGGAAAGGAGGATGGACCCCATCACGAATACCCGGGGAAGGTAGTGTAAGAGTTCGGTAGAGGGTACAGGTAAATTGTGGTTGGATATTGGCATCTGTGGTGCGTGGTGGAAGAATGGTGATTGAATGGGTGCATTAGTGTCGTGGAAATGGCTGGGCGTGTAGCCTGTTAGTGTGTGTAGTTGTATGGACACTCCACCACTGTGAGGATGTCAGCCAGGTGAGGCCGCAGGTGGGCTCTGGGAGCTGGTAATTGTTGTGGATGGGGCCCGAGGATCCGGAGGACGGACCCGGGCAGCCCAGTGCCAGAGGGCACCGAGGGGTGACAGAGCCAGGAGGGGCCTTCCCCAGTTAGATAGGTTAGGGTGAGGAGCTAGGTAAGCTCGGGTGGCAACTACAGTGGTGGAGGTGTGCAGGTGGGTAGACCTGCTGGGAGAGCTGCACGACCCAGCCCGGAAATTGTGCAAGGGCACCGGGAGATGAATCGGGGGAGTGAGACCCCAAATTGATGAAACACCACAGTTTGGTCAAAGGGAATTTGGTTCTTAAAACCCATAGAGTAAGTTGGCCAATGGCTTGGCAGGGAAAGACCCCGGGTAGTGTAAAGTGTGTTAAAGTCATTTAGAAGGTAGTTAGGATTAAGAATCTCTCGCACCATCTGCATCCACTCACCTGGGATGACGTACCTCCACACCATGCCAGGTTGTTTTGATTATTTTTTATTGTGCAAATGTTTGGATTGTGAGACGCATCATGACGTGGGTGTGACATTGTGCTGATGTTCCATCTCTTCCTCCTTATGAGGATTGATGATGAATTGGGTGATGGCAAATTTTGGTTAGAGGGATTGTGGGAACGAATTTGGTATAGGAGAGATATGGGGAGACGTGACAGTAGTGACGAATTTGTAAATGTGCAGATTTTGTAAATATGGGGTAAGGGCAAGGGTAGAGTAGGTGACAGGGGGGGGGGGGGGGGGGGTGACGTACAGTAGGGACGAGCTTTTCTCCGCACCGTCTCCATACACACCTCGCCTTGCATTGCCTTTATTGATGTGTACCCTTGTGACCTTACCCCTCGCTCATCTGTCTTTTCCCCCCTTGTCTCCCACATGAGGACTGTGCGCCACTGGACGCCGATGGGAGCGTGCGTGAGTCCGCCATTGGGCGCCCGAAACGCTCGCAACCACAGCTGTCTGCATCGATGTACCACCTTATGGACCACATGTCTGTGGCTGAGCACCACTTATGGACCCCATGGGTTGGGGCATGGCCCCTCTGCTGGAACCGGCCATGAAGGCCCGAGATCTTGCTGGCGGACCTTGGCCACAGGGCACCTATGCCCCACAGGTGAACCACACTAGTCGGCCCTGTGGGCCATAAATAAATAAAAACGGACACGTTTGGTGCATTTTATTTTAGGACAAATAGGCCGCCAGCAAAGAGGATGACAACATCAGGAAGAGAGCAATAGCCAGCAGAGGAAGCCGAAGAGCAAGACACCACCAAGGGTTTGTTGGTTTATTTTTATTATTGAACAGTGATGACTGTGCACCGATTGGTGCTTGAGGGTGCTTTGGTGCGTTTTGGGTGCTTTCTGGTGCATCGATGCAGGGTAGACTGTCTCTCCCCCCAAAAGAACAATCACAGGTCCTGGGTTGCGTTTTGTAAATACCAGTAGTCATTGTAAATAATGCGCCCCCACCGTAAGTGTTATAGTTTGAAGACCATTCCGCAATTCGGTTAGCTGTGGGCGTGAATCTGTTAGGCAGGGTGCAATGGAGCAGCGGGACATATTTATTTATGTTTTAAAACTGTCACACCCAGGGTCAGGTTAAATGTAGAGGGAACTACACCTACGTGCCACACTAAAAGTAAAGGTAAGAGGCCCGGGACGTGCCTAAGAGGAGGAGGGTGCAGTGTTGTGGATATGAGGATTGTGTTTTTTTTTTATTGTTTTACTGTGAACCCTCCTTCCTCCAGTTGTGTATAAAGGTCAAAGGTCGTTCCGTAGTTATTTCATAAGCACCCACGTAGCCAATAATAGATTTCCTCCTTGTTGACAGTTATTTCCTTAGTCTGTGTATTAGGCTAAGGATTTGTCTTCCATTAATTGACACTCCATTGCACCGAATTCAAATAGATAGATCCCAATTCATTCCCAAAGCCCCATTCCCAAAGCCTCGATTGCCAACTGCATTCGCCGCCATTGCCATGTGCTCCGTGCTCTGTGTGAACAGGAGGGGCGGGGTCACCGGGAAGAGGCAAGCCCAGGGCGCGCCAC